>NC_086317.1:320631145-321231145 GCF_036172605.1 Pelobates fuscus | reverse complement strand
AGGATGATGAGGTTTCAACAAGGACAATTGATTGGATCTTTGGCATACAGAACAAGATTTGACATAAGATTCGATAGTTTGGTCTTGACGAGGCCACCAACAGTATCTTTTAGACAATTCAAGGGTCCTTTTCATACCTGGATGACCTGCCAGAGGAGAATCATGAATAAATTCAAGTACTTTAATTCTGAAAGAGGGAGGTACATAAATCCGGTCTTTAAAATAGTAGAGACCGTTTTTCTTGGATAATTTCATTGATTTAGGAAGTTCAAGAGCATCTTCACTGAGACTTTTAATGTTGTCAATAAGAGAAGATAAGATTCCAATGACTTTAGGCAAAGGAGGTTCTTGAGGAGTTTTGTGTTGAGAAAGGACAGCTCCAATTGCAAATTCCGAAGCATCCGTTTCAAGGACATAAGGATATGAAGGATTTGGAAGTTGAAGGATAGGAGCTGTTGTAAACTTTCTCTTTAATTCACCAATGACTGTAGGAGGAGGAGACTCCAGCTCGGTGTCAGAACAACATGAGGTTTTAGCTGGTTCTTTCGTAGACTGAAGAATTGGAATTTGCTGTAAACATGTTTCTTTACAATAATGTGAGTTAAAGGTGAGAGAGAAAGGAAACCATGAGATTTGAGGGTTGTGGTTCCTTAACCAGTTGATCCCTAATATAATAGGAAAAAATGGTGATGAGATAACATCAAATATAAGACTTTCCGTATGAGTATGATTGATGGTTACTTTTAGAGGGACGGATTCATGAAGTATTGGTCCCGATGAGATGAGGGACCCGTCAATCACTTTAACAGGTACAGAAGTTCTTTTACGAACACAAGGAATTTTATTCTTTGTTACAAAGGCTGAGTCGATGAATACTCCATTTGCACCGGAATCGATAACAGCCTTGGTTATGATTCTTTTATTGTCCCACTGTAATACAAGAACGATAGGGGACATTTGAGTATTTGCTGTAGAGGGAAGTACACTTAGGATGGAAGAGGCATGAGACTGCCTACTGCCTTTTATCCGTTTCAATGAAGGACAATCAGAGACTAAATGAACTTGAGAGGCACAATACATGCAGAGGTTTAATGTACGTCTTTGATTTTTCTCTTCAGGAGTGAGGGGACTTCTTATTATCCCTATTTCCATAGGTTCGATTGGTTCGGATGGGTTGTCAGGAGGCTTTGGAGGATGAAATGATTTTTTCCCAGTTGAAGTTGAGAGAGCCTTTTCGGTCTTTCTTTCTCTAAGCCTTCTGTCAATGCTGATCGATAGATGAATCAGAGCATTCAAAGTAGTAGGGAGTTCTATTCTGGATAGTTCATCTTTTACAGCTTCAGATAAGCCGATTCGAAACTGGTTGCGCAATGCGATGTCATTCCATTGCGTTTCTACTGCCCATCTTTTAAATTCAGCAATATAATCTTCAACGGGTCTATGGTTTTGTAACAAGGTTCTAATTGATAATTCAGCAGTATTTTGTTTGTATGGATCTTCATAAAGAAGAGACATGGCTTTAAGGAATTCCTCCAGTGAATCTAAGATGGGGTCATCATTGTCCAAAAAGGTATGGGCCCAGGACATAGGTTCACCTCTCAGAAACGAGATAATTGAATAAACCTTAGATCTTTCTGTGGGATAAGATCTAGGTTTTAAAGCAATCAATAATTTGCAGGAATAAAAAAACTCCTTATATTTGGAACGATCACCATAGAATTTTTCAGGGTTACATACCGCAGGATCGCTAGCCGAGAGCAGAGTAGTATGAGGAGTACGAGTTTGTAAATCTCTGACATAAGTGAGAAGTCTTTCATTAGTAACTTGAAGGTCTTGCAAACCTTGGGCTAGTGTATTGACTCGTTGATTCAGAGTAGTTATCGTAGAATCGAAATCTGCTGGATCCATTACAATGGCTGGATTAATCTGTCACGTTTAAACATTTGTTATGAAGGAACACAACTGCAGATTTCTTATAGTTCGAATATTTATTAGAAAGTAATTGGTATTGACTTTAATTCCAATTTACAGGTACTATAGCATTAAGTAATAAACGATAACTGAAGTCCACAATTATATGCACTGTAGCTTTAAGGAGTAAACGATAACTGAAGCAGCAAGAGTCCTTTAGTAGTATTAATTAATTAGATGATAAGAAGTTACAATAGCTGTTCCATAGACTTTAACTGAAGAAAGATAGATGCAGCTAACTGAGACAAGTATGAGTTGAAGTTAGCTGTAACGGTTGGCTTTAACGAAGGACTTTGGAGACAGGAAATAACAGCTTTAGATGCAACGCTTATCAGAGAAGTTTTACTTAGCTTCCGGCACATAGAACACTGGTTCCCGAGATTCCTCAGAGGCGGATTATCCTGCATGGATAGAGTTCCGCTTTAGCCGTGGATGAGGAAAGGTGAAGGGAACTTGAAGTCTTCCAGTCCGGTCCGGTAACAGCAGGCTTTCACAACGATGTTGCAGCCGGTTCGTGAGTACGGAACGTAGTTCATTAATCCAGCGTCGATCAGCTGGTGCGGTCAGAGTAAATAGGGAGACCGGGTCATGAAGAGGTGTGGCTAAGCTCCGTGGAACCAGGAAGTAAGGGGATAATATAATTAAGGCATGACAGTAGGGAGTTTAGAATATGTGTGCTCCTGGCACAAGTAGCTATTTTTGTTTTCCAATTCATATCAGGAAGATTAAAGTCACCCATGATGATAACGTACCCCTTCATTGTCATTTTAACTATTTCTTCAACTAGTAGATTATCTAACTCTTCAATTTGTCCTGGGGGCCTATACATCACAACTACACGAATTACTGTGTGATTACCAAATTCTAACGTAACCCAAATGGACTCTATGTTCGTCTCACTAACCTTTATTAGGCTAGATTTTATGCTATCCTTCACGTACAGGGCCACCCCTGCCCCTTTCTTGCCTTCCCTGTCTTTTCTATATAAAGAGTACCCTGGTATTGCTATGTCCCAGTCATTTTTCTCATTAGACCATGTCTCAGTAACACGACTAAATCTACACTATCAGTTGCCATTATTGCCACAAGTTCATGGATCTTATTCCCTAAACTGCGAACATTTGTAGACATGACTCTAAGCTTATAATTTTTTAACACACTTGCTACAGGCACCTTCTGTCCTTGTTTTGGGGGACAATTGGATTGATGTTTTATCAACCTTTTGCCCCCCCCCTCCTAGTTTAAATACATCCTAGCAAAACCTCTGAACTGCTCACTGAGAACCAGTGGCGTACACACACTCTATGGGGCCCCGGTGCGAAACTGATCCGTGGGCCCCCCCCCTACCGTGATCCTCTCCCCCCTGACTGTGGGCCCCTCCCCCCCGAAACATACATACAGACACAAACACATACCCCCGACAGACACATACATACATACACACATGCAGACACATACATACAGAGACACACATGCAGACACATACATAGACACACACACATACACAGACATACAGAAACAGACACACACACACAGAGACAGACACACAATCATACATACACAGACATACATACAGATACACACACACACACACATAGACAGACAGACATACACACAGAGACACAGACACACATATGGATACACACACTCAGAGACACATACATACATACACACATGCAGACACATACATACAGAGACACACACGCAGACACATACATAGACACACACACACATACACAGACATACAGAAACACACACACACACACAGAGACACAGACACACAATCATACATACACAGACATGCATACAGATACACACACACACACAGACAGACATACACACAGAGACACAGACACACATATGGATACACACACAGAGACACAGACATAAATACACACAGACCCATATACACAAAATGTTTCCTACCATGTGTGGGTCCAGTGATGGCTCAGCCTGATGGGAGTCAGAGTTCCCACTCTGACTCCCTCCTCCTTTCAGTTTCCTCCCGCGCGGGCTGTCAGTATGCTGGGAGGAGTGACGTGCGGTCACTTCCTCCCAGCGTGTGATGTCATCACAGGGGGCCCGGTCGCGCTCTTAAAGCGCCCAGCGCAGACCGGGCCCCCTTACAATCCATGTCCATCGGGTGGCCCTGACAGCATGGGCCACCCGATGGACCCCTTGACATGCGGCCCCGGCGGTTTGCCGCATGGGCCGGGGCCGCAAAGCGTGGCAGCTGCTACCCGACCGCGGTACGTACGCCACTGCTGAGAACATTTGTTCCCTTTTGAGAAAGATGCAAACCATCTTTTTTGTACAGTTTATTTCCATTCCAAACAGAGCTACCATGAGCAATAAAGCCAAATCCCTGCTCCCAACACCATTCACCAAGCCACAAGTTAAAGTCCCTAATACGCATCCGCCTGTCATTCTGAGTGTTATGCACAGGCAGAACTTCAGAGAATGACAGTGTGCCGTATATCATTGGCAAAAACAGTAAAAACTTCCTTAACCTCTGAAACCTCATTGCAAGCCAAGTCATTTGTCCCTAAATGGACAAGTACATCCAATTCCCCTTCCTGCTTTGCTTGCTTAACAATATTACAGATACGTCTCCTGTCTCTGTGAGCAGTAGCTCGGGAAAGACACCTCACAAGACCACCATTGTCCATCTCCACACCTCTTATGATGGAATCCCGCAACAACAACTGCTTTCTATTAGGCCTCACCATAGTCTTCAAGCCTCTCTGCACAACACCACTGGCCTCAGTGCCTCTCTGCACAACACCACTAGCCTCAGTGCCTCTCTGCACAACACCACTGGCCTCAGTGCCTCTCTGCACAACACCACTAGCCTTAGTGCCTCTCTGCACAACACCACTAGCCTCAATGCCTCTCTCCACAACACCACTAGCCTCAGTGCCTCTCTCCACAACAGCACTAGCCTCAGTGCTTCTCTCTACAACACCTCTAGCCTCAGTGCCTCTCTGCACAACACCACTAGCCTCAATGCCTCTCTCCACAACAGCACTAGCCTCAGTGCCTCTCTCCACAACACATCTAGCCTCAGTGCCTCTCTGCACAACACCACTAGCCTCAATGCCTCTCTGCACAACACCACTAGCCTCAATGCCTCTCTGTACAACACCACTAGCCTCAGTGCCTCTCTGCACAACACCACTAGCCTCAGTGCCTCTCTCCACAACACCACTACCCTCAGTGCCTGTCTCCATTACACCATTACACTCTGAAAGTGCAGAAAATGAATTATGTAGAACAACTGTGCAATATGCCTGTTATCCACAACTCTAAGTCTACCAGATCCTACAGTAATCCATCTGCCATTCCTAATATGTCTCTGTGGCAGTGGCTTTGCAGCAGTTCCAGCCTGAGTTTGTTTACCAGATAATTCACAAATCTCAGACTTCAAAAATACAATCTCCTGCCGCAAGAAAGAGAACTGTCTACAGATTAGACAACAACCAAACCTCCAAAAAGTGGAACGCAAAACAAATGCATAGCAACTATTACACTGAACTAAGTCTGCCATTCCAATGAGGTAAATCATTTAAATCAAACAAATCTTAACTTTTTATTTATCCTCCTGAATACCTCAGATTACCTCCAGTTTATCTCCAGAATATCTCCAACCACACACACTTAGAAGCAACACTCTCCAGAATATCTCCAACCACAGACACTTAGAAGCAACACTCTCCAGAATATCTCCAACCACACACACTTAGAAGCAACACTTAGATGAAGCAACCAAGCTATATTAGCCAAGCTAATGACAACAACCCTTATATACTCCTAAAATCACCTCCCACACCTGGTGGTTATAGTGGTTATTGTGCTTAAATTCTGTATATGCAGCGTTGCAGTGTTTGCAGCTAGATGTGTTACTTCACCTCTGGCAGTGTAATAAACCAGAATGGAACAGGATGTTTCCTTTTGTTTTCTTTTCTTTTTATGTTTATAGGGCATGCCAGGAGAAACAGTTTTTTTGCTGTTAGACTAACCCTTTAAATGGACACTGTAGTCACTGCAACTGCTCCATCTCATTGATGTGGTTATAATATCATGGAGTCGCCTGCCGCCATCCTTCCATTCATCATTGAACCTTTTTTTCATGATTTAATGCAATAAGAATGTTTCCAGGAGTTCATCCCTCTGTGCTGCTCGGGAAACTGAGGGAGCATTAGCCTGAGCATGAATGGGTGGTCGTGCTTGCCTGAGAGTATTTGCTGACCACTTTCAACCCATCAGTGCCTATTCAGGTTTGAATCAGTATGGCTAGGAGGAAGTGTGTAAGCTCTACCTTAGCCACACCTCTAGTGGAGGTGGGGATATGGGAAGCCAGAAAACCTTATCTAGTGTTAAACTCTTCAGACTATTTGAATAGAGGGACAACACAAGGGGACTCCAGGCACTAACACCAATTCAATGAGATGAAATAGTAATAGAGCCTACAGTATCCCTTTAACTATTTAACATACAACAAAGTATGTCAGAATGTGTTGCCATAATTATGAAATAGAGATAGAGATATATTATAATTCTGTATCAAATAATAATTCTCCATTTTTGCCGAGTGCAATATTTGAGCATTTTTATTGGTTTACATTTAGATCACCATGCAATGCAGAGAACCAGATCTTCCAATCTCATACACCTTTGGTTGGACTGAGGTATTATCTGAACATTAGGCTACTGCATCACTCTCTGCACAGAGCAGTGATGTCCTCAGCCATTGCAGTTGTCTGCCTGGTCCGAATTCCAACCGCATTGACAATTCTCATATTTACTAAAGCCAAATGCATTCAGAATTTGGTCAGCCTGACCGATTCTGTAGCATTGGTTTGGATGAAGAAATTACTGATTTTTCAGAACTCATCGGAATCAATTTACAGCACCGGTATTGCAAATTATCATTCCATTAGGGGCATACTCTGTCTTAACAGGAATTGACCTATACTTTGCATAAGAATTAAGCACCCCTGACCATATGCAATGCTACAGTGAGCATATCCCATAATCCACAAAAATATGATTGCCATATGTCCTAAAATCCTGTTCTCGTGTACCGAGAAGTGAAACATACTAAATATAAAGTCTTGGCTTACAAACCACATGGTTCACAGACTTTTATGTTGCTAAAATGTATATCTGTATTATTTCCATCTCCTGTTGCAAAACACAAGCTGAGTGGAGATGACCTGGTCATTGCTGAGATACATCCATTGCTCTGCATTCAGAACATTATTGTACTTAGTCAAAATGGTTCTTTTGTGTTGTATTTAATTCATGTAATTGGCTAGTGCCTTTTTCTTATTTTAGACACTCATTCATGGCTTATAAACTGTGCAAAAATGTAAGACCAATGCCATTACCGTGGGTTTTAGACTTCGATTCAAGTAATATCACATATTCTTGATACTTCAAGTGTAGTGCTATGATTTGTTTTTTCAAAAACTCCCTAAGGACAATTTCTTTAAAAAAGATCAGCATACCACAGCTCCTTCAGGATCTAACATTTATCGGTGTTCCTGTTCACATTCTGTCAATTTTGCTTAAATAGTTACAATATAACTGTCAGATGTTAATTCTTTTGCACCATTTCCAACACAAAAAATGTCTACAATTGGCAATTATTATTTTTCTAGAATTTTTTTAATAATTCATTTTAATTGTAGAAATGTAAAAACATTGATGTTAACTAAATAATACTCATTCAAAATTCACTTGAAAAAGTAAAGTCACATTAAATGCAAAATGTATTGCAATTGTTTTCTAGTTAATTATGGATGCTCTCTACCAAGCTGAATATTTGTCTATTTTAGGAAAGTTTTTTTTTTTTTTTTCATTATGTATTATGACATTGCGCAATTTGGAACTACAGTGTTTGCTTTATTATCACGTTTATTTCATATTTTTATTTTCAGCAATAAAAAAGTTGATGGGGGACTGTGTTAATCATACACACCGTTAACATTTTATTTATTGTTTACGGTATATATGTCTAGTGAGAAATCTATTATTTTATGTCTTCTTAATAAATTAAATAGATTAAAAAAGAAAAGACCCAAATATGTGGTATATTTTATTTTGTTTTTGCTGTACTATTCTTTAAATAAAATAAGTTGCAGAAATTAATTAGGTATTCGTCAGATGTTGATTTTGCATTGAACACAGTGTGCACAGGAGAAAATAGAATTTCAAATATTGTATTTTAAGATATATTTCATGTTTTTCACTAATCTCCCATTGTGTGATTTATTGTGTAGAACAAGTATTTTCCCTTTGAAAAAGCTGCATAAAGTGCACTGAAAGGTTGTCCAGCAAGAAAGAAACAAGTAAGTCACGCTGAGCACTAATGTGTAAAACATAAGCTCAGCTGAAAAGAAAACAAGAAAATCACTGATAACATTATATAAAGGAAGGTGTACCATTTGATGTATTCCTGGGGAAATGTGTTAGTTTTACAGGTCTCTTAACAGTATATTTACTGCTGTTCAATAAAATTTTGTTATAGACCCATTGGGCATATTACTTAGCTAGCCTACTTTTAGCGTGACTTTCCAAAGGTCTAAAGAGTTGAGTGACATATATACTTTTTCTTGTTAAGCCACTTAACTCCTGTCAAGGCACTTTGTAGGTCCTTGGCATACCGAGAAAGAATAATATTGCATGAGAATATATGACAAATTAAACATCTTTCTAATGTAAAAGGGAGTTTTAATCTTTAAAAATATGTGTAAATGTTTGCATTTAAGGACAAATGGAAAGAAATATAAAATTCTAAACTGAATGCACTATTTCTCTTGGAAAATCGGTTTTATTTATATCCAGTTTAACTTCACATCCAGCCTACTCAGTAAAGCATTGAGTTTATAGGATCATGTACTGAAAGGGAGAGAGAGAGAGAGAGAGAGAAAGGAAGAAAATTAGATATATAGCTGATAATAAATGCAAGTGTACAGTGAAAAACAACATTACATATTTTCCTATGTGGGACTGCTTCATTTTATAGGTTAAAGTAAGTCGCTTTATCCAAGTAGCTATGTAAATCAAATTATTAGATATGAACATACAGGCTATGCCTAGCTCTGAAAACGTGTAGGTTAACATGCGTATGGGTACAAACATTTTATGTAGTTTAACAGTGTAGATGCTTGAGTAGGCCTAAACTGCACTCACCACATGCGTGTCTAGCAGGAGACTCATGTCAGTCGCCAAGGCAGGCTGGAAAGATCAATTACACTGGTATGTGAGGCGGTGCGGGGACGTATTAAGCTTCTATGCCCTTTGTGGTAATGATGGGTCAGAGGTACCTCCCTGTTCTAATGAATGAGTGCTGTATCTGTGTTTTCCATGGTACCTGTAGTGCAGGGTATGTTTGCTAGATCATAAAAACTGGCTGGCATGGATAGCTATATTTGTGTACTGGGTGGGTAAGAGCATGGTCGGTTGCTGTGCCTGTCGCAGCAGTGTCTATGCACCTCGGCTATACGCTATCTGGTCTAGTGGGAAAGGTACATGCATAGTGTTAAGTTTTGTGTCCACAAGGGTGTCCTGCCGCCCTGTAAGTCCTGCGGTCTAGCTTTTATGGTATGGTGGGGCTAGCTTTATGACAATGTCCTGCTGTAGCGAGTCCACGATGCCCCCGGCAGAGTCTCTGTTATCCGATGCTCTCTCTATTGAAGCGGTGTGTGCCCGTCGCTGGGTTTCGGCGTCCTGCTGCAGTGCGGGTGTCAATGAGGGTGTCCCCCCAGCCCCAGGCTGGTGTACAGGCCTGCATCTTTTGGCCACAAACTTGGCTACCACTTGGGCCCGGGTTTCCTCCACTTGTGGGAGTGACGGAGGAGCTGGTTACTGTCTGTCGCTTGCGTCGCTTGTACCTCCGCCAATGTGGACGATGCTTCTGGGCTCTCTGCCCTTTGGCCTGCAGCCCGGGTGGGCTAGGTAGCGTGAGGGTGAGTAGTTGAGGTGGCGTTGTGCCCAAGGGTATTCTCCTCACTCCCCGCCGTCTGTGGCTCCGCTCACCCGTCTTCTGCGGTGCAGGTAGCATGGTTCGCTCTGCTTGTTGCCGCTTCATGAGTGTGTCCCAGAAGCAGTTTAGTATCGCCTCTATACTCTATAGGGGTTCACTCCATTGTGGTTGTGTCGGTTGCGTGTTCTCCATGTGGGTCGCACTGCTGGCCGCCATTTTAGGCTTGTGTTTTAGGGTCAAGCTTGTACTGCTGTCTTGGCTGGTTGCCCTGGGTGTCGAGTGTGGACCGGGATGACCTCCGCCGGTTCAAGGGGGGGGGGAAGAAGGCGAGTGCACTGAGGGTTGTGTGCGAGGTTTTACCATCAAGGAGAGCGGCCGTCTCTCCCTGGCTTGGTCGCAGGTAGGCCCCATGTGCTTTTTAAGGGTTCCCGGGCAGTGTGAGTCTCGCTTGTAGGTTCATTAAATCCACCCGGGTTTCCCCGACTCATCTTGTGCCTTCAGGCTTGTGAGCGTGTCTGTTTTCAGGGTATTTACCCCCAAATATGTATTTTTGTGCCAAGCGCAAAGTTAAGAAATCTACCATTGAATGCTACTTTGCACTTAAGAAATAAAATATCACTGAATGAAGACCTGTGAGTCCTGCCCCTTATTTGAAGAATAAAATATCAATATATTTATATATCTGTACTGGGTGAACAGAACTTGATGGAAAGCCACAATAAAGCCAATTTAAAGCACATAAAAATATTCATTCAATAAAATGAATGAGAAGATGTTCTTAGAGCATTTGTATGCAAGCACATTTGATTGAATATTGTTGCAGTAATGGGGTTGTAATTTAATGGTTTTAAGAAGTTACAGTGTTCAGTCTAATGAAGTTACTAGTGACTCATAATCACATTCCAATCACCTCATTTATTAAGTAAAATGCACACAGTATTACCTATGTGCTCTATCCTACATCCTGTCCAAAGGTGACTCTAGACCCCTGATCTAACTACTGAGCTTTCTCCATTGATACAGAAACAGAGAATGAGGACTCTGAGAACGGGAAAAAACATATAGAAACCTCAATAGAGCATGCCCTTCAGTTAATCCACGCTCAGGTCTCAAAAATGTTAACTTTCTTATGGTGGTATGTTTAGCCTTTTCTTTTGGCTCTTTTTTTTTTTTTTTAAAGATTGTAAAGGGTATACCTCAAAGTATCCACTTACCTTAATGGCAGACTTTGTCCTCTTACACATACCTATTGTTATTTTTAACACTGCAAACAAAAGACAATTGTTTTGTCTTTGTCTGCCATTTTTCTTTATGTTGCTTACTTGTTTTTTTTTCTGGAGTTATTTCTATTGTCTGTTTGTGTGTGCTCATGTATCCCTGCCTAGGGGTTCTCATTCCCATTACAAAATATTCCCTTTGCTGACGATTTAATCTTTCTGATCTCTCAATGAGAAATATTGTTGCCTGCTTTCATGTCCATATTCCAGACCTACAGGACACGTTCAAACCTGGAAATAAAAATGTCTAAGTCAGAAGCCCTCAACAGCATTATCTTTTTGAACAAGGCATCTCTCTTGAGGTTGCAGTTCCCTTTTGTCTAGTGCAGTCATAAAACATGCTATCTGGGGATTTGACTTATGACTAAATTACAGCAGCTATATGAATTCAATTTCACTGCAATTCTTCAAACTCTGACTTCAGACATGTGAACATGGAGGGGAGTTTTTTTTACCTGGTAAGTTTGACAGACCTCCTAAAGTTAACCTTCTGAAGTTGCTTTTCCCTTGTTTTCCCCCCAAAAAATAAATTGTTTGGAGCAACACCTAATATCTCATATTGATAAATGTACATTGTATAAAAAAATGATACATACAGAAAGAGAGTATCTATCCAGTAATAATTTAACAGGCTATTCCGAAATTCAGAAGACAATACAGAGCGCATAGATGTGCAGTATTGCTCTGCCATATAACTATATTATCCCCACTACTGACACAAATGTGAAATAAAGTAGAAAAGGCAAAAAAGACGGACAATAGTAAAATATATACGGTTCCAAAGTAAAAAAAAAAAAACATCCACTAAATAAATAAAAACATTTTTTAAAAATCACTGTTTAGCAAATATACCCCAAATTAAAACTTGCATGCATTTAATTATGCATTTTTTAAATTGAAGTTCTATCCAAAACAAACTTGCAGATCTCTAGTCAGCTGCCTTTGCAAAGACCTTCTGTGGCTGTTCAAATCACCAGACTTCCCATTGCTGCTCAATGAGAAGTCTCTGCAAGGCAATTGCTCTGGGCATTTGCTGCCTCTTGAGTTTAGTGCAAATAACCTAACCAAACCAGGAAGTAACAGGACATGTTGTCTGTGTGAAAATCCATAAAAGTGTCAATTTCTATTGAAATCTGCACAATTCCCAAAATGAAAAAAGAGGACACACTCTTCACATATAAAAAATTTCAGGAAGTTTAAGTGACTTAGGGGTCTGGAGTGTCCCTTTAAGTGGCATGTGCACACTCACATGTTAATGAGCCTCTCAGTGCTTAGCATAGGCTTTGAAGGAATTAAGTATGACATTAGTGATGTTCCCGGCGAACATAGCATGTTCGCATTCGCCATCGCGGGCGAACACATGCGATGTTCGGTCCGCCCCCTATTCGTCATCATTGAGTAAACTTTGACCCTGTACCTCACAGTCAGCAGACACATTACAGCCAATCAGCAGCAGACCCTCCCTAGCAGACCCTCCCACCTACTGGACCGCATACAATTTAGATTCATTCGGAAGCTGCAAACATTTTTTTTTATTATTATTATTGTTTTTTTATTCTAAATGCAAAACATTGGTATATAGGGGAATATTCACTAAATGCCAAACATAGGTATATAGGGGAATATTCACTAAATGCCAAACATTGTTATATAGGGGAATATTCACTAAATGCCAAACATTGTTATATAGGAGAATATGTCCTCCCCCCCGGCCCCCACCCCTGAGCGGTGGGTTGGGGCCCTAAAAAAACAATAAGGGGGAGACCTACTATCCCCCCCGACCCCCACCCCTGAGCGGTGGGTGGGGGCCATAAAAATAATGAGGGGGGGCGACCTACTGTCCCCCCCCCGGCCCCCACCCCTGAGTGGTGGGTGGGGGCCCTAAAAAAAAATAAGGGGGGGACCAAATGTATGTTCGCTGTCCAAATTTATGTTCGCGGCATCACTATATGACATCAATATCACTACAGATTCTTGTTTTATCCAGATAAGTCTGTTTAGCTACCCATTACTTTACTTTCTTTCATCTCCAAGCTTCCTAGGTAGATTGAATGTTCCCTGATAAAAGATAATGTTGTACCTCACCGAAAGGTAATTAGGTCTGGGAGAGTTAAGTTACTATACTTTTGGTATAGCAGAGGGGGCAATAATGTGAAACTGAAAGCCTCCCAAAAACATTGGGGGGGGAGGGGAGGGTATAAAAATGGTCAGAGGGGTGATTTAAAAGCTGAGCTGCAGATTACAAAGAAAATAGATTTTTATGTCTACAGGGAGCATCTCAGAAATTAGTTTAAGATTAAGGGTTCCAAATCATAGGTGGTGTGGGAACTCATTTGTTACCAGATGTTCAATTGTTCAGAGTCCACTTGTTGCAAGCACCTGTTCTTCAAATCTTAAAATTGATAAAAGATGTCTCTCAAGTCAAATGACCATTAACCTTTCAGCTGTTGGTTTGACAGGGTATGCTTTTCCAATGTACTTAAATAATTCTGTTCTTGGCTCTACATTTACAAAAGCAGTTTATGTCTTGCATATAAGTATAATGCAGAATTATAGATGAATTAAAATTGATTGTCATTAGGAGTTTTCTCTCAATGAAAAATGTATTAGCTGGTGGTTTGGAAGTGAATATAAATAAATAAATAATCAGTAATCAGGCTCCCTTAACGGAATACTATAGAGTCAGGAATACAAGCATGTATTCTCGACACTATAGTCCTGAAGTGGCTGTTTAGGTGACCGGCCCCTCTTTTGCAGTAAAAAGGTGATTTTACTCACCTTTTCTCCCATGCTGAGCTGGTCTGGCCACGCAAGGTCACGCCTGGCTATGCTTTTTATGGCTTTCCCATAGGAAAGCATTGGAAGGCCATTGCACATGCTCAGCAAAACAACATGCCAATCAACCTCTCCTCATAGAGATGCATTGAAACAATGCGTCTCTATGGGAAACATTTAACTTCTCCATACAGAGCTTGGATACGCTGAAGGTAGGTGCTGCAGATTGTGCAACACTGAAATAGGAAGCACCTCTAGTGGCAATCTGAGTGAGTGCAATGGTTTGGTGCAGCTTATTTGTTCCTGTGTTTTATAGTGGAGTCTGTCACTTTCTGGGATTTTTACTATTTTCTTTAGTTATCCCTTTATATATATATATATATATATATATATATATATATATATATATATATATGTATGTGTGTGGGTATATGTGTATAAAAAATAACATTAATTGTCGAAAGTCACACCTGTTTAGCACCCTCTCAATAATTGTTATTACCTCTATTACACCTGACAGTCAGCATAGAAAAACATACTGTAGCCCATGGACCAGCAAAGCTAAGGGAGTGGGCCTTGAAAGATCTAGGAGGCAGGCATAGAGATGGGTGGCTGCTTAAGAGTAGTGTTGTCGCGAACCCGGAATTTTCGGTTCGCGAACGGCGAACGCGAACTTCCGCAAATGTTCGCGAACCGGCAAACCCCGCCATTGACTTCAATGGGCAGGCGAATTTTAAAAACAACAGGGACTCTTTCTGGCCACAATAGTGATGGAAAAGTTGTTTCAAGGGGACTAACACCTGGACTGTGGCATGCCAGAGGGGGATCCATGGCAAAACTCCCATGGAAAATTGCACAGTTGATGCAGAGTCTGCTTTTAATCCATAAAGGGCAGACATCACCTAACATTGACACCTGTCCTCAAAGCCCAGCCCTGATACACACTGACACAGAGCAGAATAGAGACTGTTCCCCCTACATAGGGTCACTTGGCAGATATGGATTGACACCTGTCCTCAAAACCCCTGATACACACTGACACAGAGCAGAATAGAGACTGTTCCCCCTACATAGGGTCACTTGGCAGATATGGATTGACACCTGTCCTCAAAACCCCTGATACACACTGACACAGAGCAGAATAGAGACTGTTCCTTGTCCACAGAGACCATGATACACACTGACACAGAGCAGAATAGGGACTGTTCCCCCTACATAGGGTCACTTGGCAGATATGGATTGACACCTATCCTAATGATCCCTGATACACACTGACACAGAGCAGAATAGAGACTGTTCCCCCTACATAGGGTCACTAGGCAGATATGGATTGACACCTATCCTAATGATCCCTGATACACACTGACACAGAGCAGAATAGGGACTGTTCCTCCTACATAGGGTCACTTGGCAGATATGGATTGACACCTATCCTAATGATCCCTGATACACACTGACACAGAGCAGAATAGAGACTGTTTCCCCGTACATAGGGTCACTTGGCAGATATGGATTGACACCTATCCTAATGATCCCTGATACACACTGACACAGAGCAGAATAGGGACTGTTCCTCCTACATAGGGTCACTTGGCAGATATGGATTGACACCTATCCTAATGATCCCTGATACACACTGACACAGAGCAGAATAGAGACTGTTCCTCCTACATAGGGTCACTTGGTAGATATGGATTGACACCTGTCCTAATGATCCCTGATACACACTGACACAGAGCAGAATAGAGACTGTTCCCCCTACATAGGGTCACTTGGCAGATATGGATTGACACCTATCCTAATGATCCCTGATACACACTGACACAGAGCAGAATAGGGACTGTTCCTCCTACATAGGGTCACTTGGCAGATATGGATTGACACCTGTCCTAATGATCCCTGATACACACTGACACAGAGCAGAATAGAGACTGTTCCTCCTACATAGGGTCACTTGGCAGATATGGATTGACACCTGTCCTCAAAACCCCTGATACACACTGACACAGAGCAGAATAGAGACTGTTCCTTGTCCACAGAGACCATGATACACACTGACACATAGCAGAATATGGACTGTTCCCCCTACATAGGGTCACTTGGCAGATATGGATTGACAAATCCCTGACAAACAGCTACCACATGCAAGGAAGGCAGCAGGGGCGCAAATGACCCACTCCCGACGCGGGAAGTTAGTGACGACAAATAACAATACAGGACTCTTTAGAGGCCCTGTGATTGTAATCAGTCCACTTGAAATCCTTTAACTTTGATCAATTGGAGGGAAGTCTGGTGCAGAGCCACTGACCCATGCACAGGGCCAGCCTTAGGCCTTTGGGCGCCCTGTGCAAGAAATCTTCCCGACGCGGGAAGGTAGTGACGACAAATAACAATACAGTACTCTTTAGAGGCCCTGTGATTGTAATCAGTCCACTTGAAATCCTTTAACTTTGATCAATTGGAGGGAAGTCTGGTGCAGAGCCACTGACCCATGCGCAGGGCCAGCCTTAGGCCTTTGGGCGCCCTGTGCAAGAAATCTTCCCGACGCGGGAAGGTAGTGACGACAAATAACAATACAGGACTCTTTAGAGGCCCTGTGATTGTAATCAGTCCACTTGAAATCCTTTAACTTTGATCAATTGGAGGGAAGTCTGGTGCAGAGCCACTGACCCATGCGCAGGGCCAGCCTTAGGCCTTTGGGCGCCCTGTGCAAGAAATCTTCCCGACGCGGGAAGGTAGTGACGACAAATAACAATACAGTACTCTTTAGAGGCCCTGTGATTGTAATCAGTCCACTTGAAATCCTTTAACTTTGATCAATTGGAGGGAAGTCTGGTGCAGAGCCACTGACCCATGCGCAGGGCCAGCCTTAGGCCTTTGGGCGCCCTGTGCAAGAAATCTTCCCGACGCGGGAAGGTAGTGACGACAAATAACAATACAGGACTCTTTAGAGGCCCTGTGATTGTAATCAGTCCACTTGAAATCCTTTAACTTTGATCAATTGGAGGGAAGTCTGGTGCAGAGCCACTGACCCATGCACAGGGCCAGCCTTAGGCCTTTGGGCGCCCTGTGCAAGAAATCTTCCCGACGCGGGAAGGAAGTGACGACAAATAACAATACAGGACTCTTTAGATTTTCCAGACCCTGGGGTTGACATTAGTCCAGATTTACATCTTGTGACCCATGAGGATGTTCCAGGCACTACTTGTGAAATAAAGACAGATAATAAAGTGAATGATCCTTCTCCTTGGGACTTGCACCCTGTCGTTGAAGGTGGAGTAGGCAATGGCAAGAGCATGCTGTGGGTAGTCAGTGCAAACACTCTCTTCCCGGTGATTAATGAGGAGACTAACTATGATGACGTTATTTGCGTTGAAAGTAATGATGCCAGAGATCTTTTGAAACCATATGGAAGGAACAAATTGGTTAAAAGAAAGGCAAGAGACCACCTGCATATAGACAAGAATACGCATAAGAGAAAGAAGAGAACAGGTGAAAAAGAGAAGCTGCAGACTGCCTATCTGCAAATAGTTGAGTTATGTCCTGAAGATGTCCGTGTTACCACAGTGCAGACTCTGTTTGATACACTACTGAGGAGAGTCAGAGAAACCCCAGATCTTCACGTATTGGATGAGTCGGTGCGTGGAGTTGCAGAGAACATAGAACAAGAAATATTTAAACTTTTCCTGTGTACTGACAGCAGATATAAGAATAAATACCGGATCCTCCTTTTCAATTTGAAGGACCCTAAAAATCAGATCCTGTTCCGTCGTGTGGTCCTTGGTGAAATCACCCCACAGTGTTTGGTTCTAATGAGTGCAACGTAAATTGGCAATGTGCACTGGAACAGTTCTGCAGAGCACACGCTGAAGGAAGGACTGACAGAGCCGCTTGAAGACAAGTAACTGCTATTCAATCTATAACAGTGAAAAACAAATTTTGGTTTTAAAAGCACGCTATAGAGACACCAGATATGATTGGCAATGTGCACTGGAACAGTTCTGCAGAGCACACACTGTAGGCCTGAGACACCCGCTTGAAGACAAGTAACTGTTATTCAATCTATAACAGTGAAAAACAAATTTTGGTTTTAAAAGCACGCTATAGAGACACCAGATATGATTGGCAATGTGCACTGGAACAGTTCTGCAGAGCACACACTGTAGGCCTGAGACACCCGCTTGAAGACAAGTAACTGCTATTCAATCTATAACAGTGAAAAACAAATTTTGGTTTTAAAAGCACGCTATAGAGACACCAGATATGATTGGCAATGTGCACTGGAACAGTTCTGCAGAGCACACACTGTAGGCCTGAGACACCCGCTTGAAGACAAGTAACTGCTATTCAATCTATAACAGTGAAAAACTAATTTTGTTTTTAAAAGCACGCTATAGAGACACCAGATATGAGTGGCAATGTGCACTGGAACAGTTCTGCAGAGCACACACTGTAGGCCTGAGACACCCGCTTGAAGACAAGTAACTGCTATTCAATCTATAACAGTGAAAAACTAATTTTGTTTTTAAAAGCACGCTATAGAGACACCAGATATGATTGGCAATGTGCACTGGAACAGTGCTGCAGAGCACACGCTGAAGTAGGCCTGACAGAGCCGCTTGAAGGACACTGACTGGCTGCTATTAGCTTACACTGGAAACCTTTTTTCTTTGTAAAAGCACGCTATAGAGACACCAGATATGATTGGCAACTGTCAAAGCACGCTGGCAGGGTTGTGCAGGGCACACGCTGATGGAAGGCCTGACAGAGCCGCTTGAAGGACACTGACTGGCTGCTATTAGCTTACACTGGAAACCATTTTTCTTTGTAAAAGCACGCTAAAGAGACACCAGATATGATTGGCAACTGTCAAAGCACGCTGGCAGGGTTGTGCAGGGCACACGCTGAAGGAAGGCCTGACAGAGCCGCTTGAAGGACACTGACTGGCTGCTATTAGCTTACACTGGAAACCTTTTTTCTTTGTAAAAGCACGCTAAAGAGACACCAGATATGATTGGCAACTGTCAAAGCACGCTGGCACAGGTCTGCAGAGCACACGCTGAAGTAGGCCTGACACCCAGACGCTTGCAGACAACTAACTGCTCTTCTATTACAGTGAAAAAAATTATTTATTTTAAATCTAAAGCTTAAGCTATTGTAAAAACAGATATGAGTGGTGGCACTGGGCAAGAGGGCACATTATCCACTGTGAAACTCACACAGAAGCTGGCAGGCAGGCAACTGCTCTTCTATTACAGTGGAAACAAAGTTTTGGTTTTAAAAGCACGCTATAGAGACACCAGATATGAGTGGCAACTGTCAAAGTACGCTGGCAGGGTTGTGCAGGGCACACGCTGAAGGAAGGCCTGACAGAGCCGCTTGAAGGACACTGACTGGCTGCTATTAGCTTACACTGGAAACCTTTTTTCTTTGTAAAAGCACGCTAAAGAGACACCAGATATGATTGGCAACTGTCAAAGCACGCTGGCAGGGTTGTGCAGGGCACACGCTGAAGGAAGGCCTGACAGAGCCGCTTGAAGGACACTGACTGGCTGCTATTAGCTTACACTGGAAACCTTTTTTCTTTGTAAAAGCACGCTAAAGAGACACCAGATATGATTGGCAACTGTCAAAGCACGCTGGCAGGGTTGTGCAGGGCACACGCTGAAGGAAGGCCTGACAGAGCCGCTTGAAGGACACTGACTGGCTGCTATTAGCTTACACTGGAAACCTTTTTTCTTTGTAAAAGCACGCTAAAGAGACACCAGATATGATTGGCAACTGTCAAAGCACGCTGGCAGTGTTGTGCAGGGCACACGCTGAAGGAAGGCCTGACAGAGCCGCTTGAAGGACACTGACTGGCTGCTATTAGCTTACACTGGAAACCTTTTTTCTTTGTAAAAGCACGCTATAGAGACACCAGATATGATTGGCAACTGTCAAAGTACGCTGGCAGGGTTGTGCAGGGCACACGCTGAAGGAAGGCCTGACAGAGCCGCTTGAAGGACACTGACTGGCTGCTATTAGCTTACACTGGAAACCTTTTTTCTTTGTAAAAGCACGCTAAAGAGACACCAGATATGATTGGCAACTGTCAAAGCACGCTGGCAGGGTTGTGCAGGGCACACGCTGAAGGAAGGCCTGACAGAGCCGCTTTAAGGACACTGACTGGCTGCTATTAGCTTACACTGGAAACCTTTTTTCTTTGTAAAAGCACGCTAAAGAGACACCAGATATGATTGGCAACTGTCAAAGCACTCTGGCAGTGTTGTGCAGGGCACACGCTCGAGGAAGGCCTGACAGAGCCGCTTGAAGGACACTGACTGGCTGCTATTAGCTTACACTGGAAACCTTTTTTCTTTGTAAAAGCACGCTATAGAGACACCAGATATGATTGGCAACTGTCAAAGTACGCTGGCAGGGTTGTGCAGGGCACACGCTGAAGGAAGGCCTGACAGAGCCGCTTGAAGGACACTGACTGGCTGCTATTAGCTTACACTGGAAACCTTTTTTCTTTGTAAAAGCACACTAAAGAGACAGCAGATATGATTGGCAACTGTCAAAGCACGCTGGCAGGGTTGTGCAGGGCACACGCTGAAGTAGGCCTGACACCCAGATGCTTACAGACAACTAACTTCTCTTCTATTACAGTGAAAAAAAATTATTTATTTTAAATCTAAAGCTTAACCGATTGTTAAAACAGATATGAGTGGTGGCACTGACTGTGCAAATGGGCAAGGCATCCAACCTCACACAGAAGCTGGCAGGCAGGCAACTGCTCTTCTATTACAGTGAAAAAAAATAAATATTTTAAATGTAAAGCTTAACCGATTGTTAAAACAGATATGAGTGGTGGCACTGGGCAATTGGGCACAGTATATGCTGTGAGCCTGACACACAGGCTGGCAGGCAGGCACCTGCAATTACATTACACAGGAAAAAAAAAAAAAAAAAACCAGCCTGATGTTCTAGCCCTAAAAAGGGCTTTTTGGGGTGCTGTCCTTACAGCAGAGATCAGATGAGTCCTTCAGGATTGTAGTGGACACTGAATACCCTAGCCTAGCTATCAATTTCCCTATGTAATCAGCAGCAGCTAAACTTTCCCTCCTCTCACTAAGCATGCATCTTCAGAATGAATAGAAAATGGATGCTGGGAGGGAGGTTGGAGGGTGTGGAAGGGAGGGAGTGCTGCTGATTGGCTGTAATGTGTCTGCTGACCGAGAGGCACAGGGTCAAAGTTTGCCCAATGATGACAAATAGGGGGTGGATTGAACTGCGCATGTGTCCGCCCGCCGCGGCGAACGCGAACAAGCTAATTTCGCCGGGAACTGTCCGCCGGCGGACAGTTCGGTACATCACTACTTAAGAGTTAAGCTAGTTGTGGGGGGTGGGGCCTGTCACTGGAGTCATATAATAGGAGCAGACATTTTAGTTTCGGGGCCATTTTAACTATCCCGACTTACCTGTTGTTGTCCCACCCACCCTCTCTGTAGTGGTTTAGGGTGAGGTATTTTTCAATTTCCCCGTTTGGTCACAGCGGCGGGGGCTGGATAAGAAATTAGGGGGTAGGTAGGATTGGTAGCTGGTATGTTTGAAGTGCGGTAACAATATTCACATGGTTGAATTTGTTATTTGGTAGGTTGGGGCCCATTGGTGGCTTTGTTTTATGTTATGCTAATATATATATATATATATATATATATATATATATATATATATATAGTTATTTATGTCATTATGTTATAGGTCATTGCCAAGTGGTATAGTAGTGGTAAGTTGCTTGTCAAGAATGCACAAGCAACTTACACCCTAAATGATAGTGAATTAGAGGTAACCACACACGAAAAGGATTTGGAAATTGTTTTAGACAACAAATTAGGCAGCAATATGCAATGTCATTCTGCAGTTGCTAAGGTCAGTAAGGTTTTGTCGTGTATAAATAGGGGCATAAATGCTCAGGATGAAAATATAATTTTGCCTCTTTATAAATCGCTGGTAAGACCACACCTTGAATTTGCTGTGCAATTTTGGGCACCTGTTCTAAAGAAGGATATCATAGCACTAGAAAAAGTGCAAAGACAAGCTACAAAATTGATAAAAGGAATGGAGCATTTCAGTTACGAAGAAAGGTTAGATGTAGATCTCTTTAGTTTGGAAAAACGGCGCCTCAGAGGGGACACAATAACATTATACAAATATATTCGGGGCCAGTACAAACCATTATCTGGAAATCTATTCATAAACAGGGCTATACAAAGGACTTGTGGACACACATTTAGACTGGAAGAAAGGAGATTTAATCTAAAGCAAAGAAAAATTTTGTTTTCTTTTACAGTAAGAACTATAGGTATATGGAATTCTCTGCCTGAAGAGGTGGTTTTATCAGAGTCCATACAGATGTTTAAACAAAAATTGGATAAATACTTCCAAAAACATTAACATACAGGGATATCATTTCTAATTAGTGGGGTAATAGCTGCTTGATCCAAGGAGATATATGACTGCCATTTTGGGGTCAAGAAGGAATTTTTTTCCTAGTTTGTTGCAAAATTGGAAGCGCTTCAGACTGGGTTTGTTGCCTTCTTTTGGATCAACAGCAAAAAACATATGTGAGGAATGCAAGTCTCTTTTCAGCTATGTAACTATGTAACTATATATAAATTCACACAAATGGGTCATTGCCAAACTAACGCAAATATTTTTATTATGTAAACATAGTTACCCCAAAAGTTACATATATATATATATATATATATATATAAATTCACACAAATGGGTCATTGCCAAACTAACGCAAATATTTTTATTATGTAAACATAGTTACCCCAAAATGGCAATGACCCATTTGTGTGAATTTATATATATATATATATATATATATATATATATATATAAATTCACACAAATGGGTCATTGCCAAACTAACGCAAATATTTATAAACATAAATATGTAAACATCGTTATATACAGTATATATACATATATATATACTGTGATATTTAATTCCACTTTAACTTGGTGTCGGTGTCCCTTTTTGGGGAATGGGGGGGGGAAAGAATGGGTGGTTATAGTTTTAATTGACATATGCCAAAAAGACGACTATGCGCATGTTAAGAGAACAAGATAAATTTTCTGTTTTCTCTTTACTTACAATGTTTGCCCTGGCTTTGCCTTGATTGTACTGCATTATGATACAAGAAAAAGCTACTTTAGCACTATCCCAAATCCCTATGCACATTAAATAACTGGAGTTTTTAGTATCACTCCAATGGCCATTGAAGTGTAAGCTTAGCTGCCATGTCAAAGCAAAACTTGCCAGGTGAGCCCTACACTAACAATTCACCTTGCTGCTTTCCACTAAAAGGCAGTTTCTCGAATGAGACAGAGAAGGGTATTTTTCTAAACCCCTACACACTTATTAACCGTTAACAGGGGACATATGGAGTGGGTAAGATGGCTGTGTAATATAAATCCTGCACTCAAACTCCCACTACTCCTGGCTAGCATCAATGATTATATTACACATCAGCCCCAATACATACAATAAAAACAAAGACAAAGTTACTTGTGCACTATCATAGGTCCCTATGCACATTTAAATAGCTGGAGTTTTTTTTTATTTTAACCCCAATGACCATTAAAGAGTAAACTGGCCTGCCACGCCAAGACAAAGCTCTCCAGTTATTTAAATTGGAAAAAAACTTCTCATGATGAAGAATGATTAACACAAGTTATGTTTTTTTTTTATACATTTTATTTGTGTCAATTCTAGAAAATTGACAGTACTCCTTTAAGTTACAATTACTACTTTGAATTACTAATCTATAGAAATGCCAAATATTATTAATCAAGAAAAAAATTATTAGTAATTATTATTATTGTGTAAAGTGTCAATCATCACTTTTATTATGTTTAGTATGTTATTGCTTTCTATGGATAAAAATTGAAGATATTTACTATATTCTAAGCAATATTTCACAGTGTAGATGATGCATGAAACTGGATTTATTTTTCTTTTGATCTAGTCTAAGGAAGGCTATCCAGTATGTAAAGTGCCTTTGGGGTGTATTATTATTATTATTATTATTATTGCAATTAATTATGCAATTATATCATTAGCATAGTGTGTAATATCACTTTGTACATTTCAATATAAGCAGCAACTCTGCTCCATTACAGTGGAATCTTAATATAGCCAATTATTGCAAAAGTTATCTTAATTAACATTTACCTTTATGACCGGATTGGTGACTCTGTGATATCTAAGATTAAGAACAACAATAAAATCACAAGGCAATTTTTTTTTCTTGTTTTTTTATGTCACATTTGTTTTTCCGTATCCTCAAAATAATTTCATATCTGCTGTGAGAATACAGTACCCTTTAGCATTTTATTAACCATATAACTATTTATTTTACAGAACCCAAACACAAAATTGTGTGTAATACAAGAGGGTTACAAACAAGTTAAAACGTAATTATGAATAATATTACAAAATGAGTCTAAAAAAAAAAATTAGCAACTTTTAATTCAACTTTGAAAAATGTAAGCTGATATGTGCAGGTTCTACTAAAGTGTTGATCAATAAAGATGAAAGAATGAATGCACTCTAGGATCTCAAACCTTCTGTGCCTTTTTTTTCACCAAAGGTGTTAAACATGATATTGAGTTTTTGTAAGCAATACTTATATTTGTAGAAAAAAAAATCATTGAATTGTGTCTGGGATGTCATGTCCGTAGACATGCCTTCCCAGACATATTTCAGCTGGAAGGCAACAAGTACAGAACCTGTAAAAAACTTATAAATGTACTATAAAGTTTAAACTGGTGTTCAAGGAAACCATAATATACAGTGATATAAAAGGGGTTAAATGTGTTGCTTATAGGATTTGTGTATATTTCACCCCTGAGATATTATATAAATATAAAATATAGGGTTTATTCTCTATATGAGGGTTAATCACTAAAATGTGAATTGTCAGGAATTCAAAGGGAGTTCGAAATTGCTAGTGAATATTTCCTTTTAAACTAATTTGGACTTAAATTTGAAATTAACTTTGAATTCACTTTGAATTCAGTTTAGTAAATATTCCTGAAATATTAAAGTTTTAAATTTTAATTTGAGTGCTTATATTATTACAATATATTATTACAATAATAGAATTATTGTGATATATTATCTGTACTCTAGTGTGAATAAATTATATAGCTTTTGTATGAAGACATTGTCAGATCCCACACCATCACCTTTATTATTTCTATGACTACATCTATCAGAACCATTTGTACGGTCTTGCATTGCTTTGTAATTTTTTTTTGTAGCTTACACACTCAAGGAAAGTGCTGTCACATTATATTTGATTGGTTGACATTGACTTTGAAAAATGTCTGAGTGGTTTCCTAAACATATGCAATGTTTTACAAGTGAATATGGCTTTTTTGGACAGAATTGATAATATGTAATCGACTCCTATCGAATGACTGCGTCTATAGACACGATTTCTGGATTTTAATTCTTAAAAATTGCTATGCTATATTTTAACTGATGTTAAACTAAATGAAAAATAAATAAATAAAAGCCCCCTCTCTCTCTCTTTCTCTATATACATATATTAAATTGGCAAGCATATATAGTAGGAATTGTAGACGCATGTACTGGATCCATTGTACTAGAAATCACGGAACATAAAAGGTTAAGTGATTTTTAAAGTGTTGACCTACAACTCACGCTTGCAGGACTTCTCACGGGCGGCTCCTCTCCTATGGAATAACTTGCCTACTGCCATCAGACTCTCCCCTAGTCTTCAATCATTTAAGAAGGGCCTTAAATCCCATCTCTTCAGGAAAGCGTATGGCCTCCCAGAGTAATCTCTCCCTTACATACCTGTCTCTTGCTCTCCTATGGGATAGTGCTTTGCTCTCTCCTCCAGCTCTGCTTCACTCCTACTTGATATTTCCTATCCTAATGTTTCTAATACCCCACCTCCTATAGACTGTAAGCTCATTTGAGCAGGGTCCTCTTCAACCTATTATTCCTGTAAGTTTTCTTGTAATTGTCTTATTTATTGTTGCATCCCCCCCTCTCAAAATATTGTAAAGCGCTACGGAATCTGTTGGCGCTATATAAATGGCAATAATAATAATAATAATAATAAAAAATATAAAGAATTAAATATAAAAATTATATCTGTTTACCTAGACTCATGTCAACACACTACAACTTACTAAATTATTTATTAAAATTAAATAAAATGTATTTATTTTCATTAATAAATAAATTTCTTAAACTATGAAAGTCTACAGTAGTGTATTATCACTAACATAACTTTACCACAGTTCACAGTATATTATTCTTATCGTAACTTATCTACACAGTTCTATATCTCTAAAGCTCTAGATACAGTGAAAAAACGCAAAATAAAATAAAAATAAAAAATAAAAGTAGTTTGTTAAGTTTCAGGAATGGGAGAAGAGAAAAACACTGTACACACAATCTTTAATAAAGGACAAATACCATAGGTGATAAAAGATGAAGTATTATCTAGGTCAGGAGTAGGTAACCTACGGCATGCAAAATGTTGAGGACTATATATCCGTGATGATTTGCCAACCTTGTGGTTGTAAGAGCATTATGGGAGATGTAGTCCACAACATCTGGAGTGCCAAATGTTTGCCTACTACTAATCTAGATTGCATATATTATGAATGTTATTTTTGCATAGTCCCAATATGAAAATTATTATTATATAATAGAACTAGATAAAGTATATGTTTAAATTTAATTGTAGATCCTTAAAGGGTAATTCCAACCCTGATTAAGAAATAATTAATTTACACTGTAAATGCCCTAAGAGGCATACCTATTAGGTCCCCCATAAAAGCCTGGAAAAAATGTTTTAACTTACCTTAATCCAACACCAATGCTGATTTCCATGCCCTGTTGTGATGCCACCCGGCAATTGCTTGGGCCAATTGCGTGTGCTCTGGGTTGACGATGGGAGGAAAGGAGAAAAGGGAATGAAGGATTTATCCAATTTTTCAAGCTGCCAGAGGTGGGAGGGAGCACACACAGGGAGGAAGGGTGGAAAGGGAAGTGCTTTTTTACATTTGTCAGCATTGTGTGTTGACGACAGATCCAAAATATGCATAGAATTGACATTAGAAAGTTCGGAACAGAGTCTTCAAGTTGAAACACTGTACACACATACTCCTACCACCATGATCACTTCAGATCTCCGCGGTTAGAGTAACCCTTTAAGGTATCTCATAATATGTTATCATTTACAAGAGTTTAAATATAAAAGTGACACTCTGCTCATGACCTCACACACCTGCTTCCTGTTCCAACAGCTTTAATAACTGTTCTTCTACCTGTTGAAAGTAGAAATATTAATTTAGTGTACGCACAAAGGAGCATTACATAGATATAGGGTTCATTATTTCACCCTTTAAGTTTGTGGTGACTCTTCCGAGTGTGTTGCTTGTCTAGTCCACACTTAGATGTTTAAAGTTTTGCATTAAATTGACATAGGGGCTTATATAATGTATATTCCTCTATACTATAAGCATGTTAGTACCAGGAAATAATTTCAAATGGTATAACTACTGTGAAGAAATTAGTGTTATTTCAGTTATTTGCCTTTTGTTTGTTCGATAGCTGTAACTACCGAACACCGACCACCCCCGGCTCATTATCTTCAAAGAGAACAGTCAATTAAGTGCTCTCCCTGTGTGGCCGTTGTTTGTATAGTCGAACGCCACGTGCAGGAGAAAACGGCGGCCATCTTGTTCACACGAAAGGAGGCAGCGGGCCTTGGTCGTCGAGCATCTGGAACAAAAATCGGACACTTAACTTCATGAACACCGGTCAAACTATATGAATGCTTGCTTTCTTTTCCCGAACAGCCAAGGGAGCTCTGTTTGGTAGTTTTGTTCCCACGAACTAGGGGAACAATCGCTGCTATGAGCAAGGGGGTGCCATTCGTGCGTTTATTCATTTTTGAGACTTTTCAAAATAGACCGACTGCACATTCTAAACTTATGGAACTGTTTCTGGGCAGGAACCTCGTGTGCGGTCGGTCAAATTGGACCTCTATAAAATTCCAAAACTCCTGAACTGATCTGTGTGATTTTTGGATATGTTGGTCACTGAGATCAGGGCTATCAGGGGATTTTATGTGTTTTGGGATACTTTTCAAGTTTGATGAAAAATTTGTTTTTTCTGCCTGGAGATAATTGAGTTATTACAGTATCTGACTCAATTATCTCACAGGCAGAGAGAAGGGAATTATCTGTTTGTATTGGGAGTGTCACACTTTGTCACTGTATTATTATTGGCTGTAAGCTTTGTGTTCCTGTCCCCCACAAGGTCCATGGTGGAGTGCCCCTTGCATGGGGACTTGCATAAAAGCCAGTGTGGCACCCATTAAAATCTAGTTTTAGCTGATGTTTGGGTACCTGTCTACTTTACTGGGAGAATACAGTTGGGAGACTGCAATTCGTATGGAGAATCGTTCGACTGCGAACTGTGAGCTATAATCACTCAGACTCAGGCACTTCGGGAGAAAATAGACTAACGGTTAGCTACTATACCAGCGTTCGTTACAACTACAATTACAGTTAAGTGGACTAAGGAACTTTACATGTTATGTACAATCCAACCTAAAAGCACATATGCATGTCCATATATCTGATTCAGAAATAGGTTGTGCCAAAATACTAGTTGGATAGTAGAAGAAATTGATTTTCACATGACTGCTGCCCCTCTACTCCTTCTCCCATTATCCTACCCTCCCAATAAATCAGACAACCACATTTTGTGCGTAAGGGCAACAGCCACAGCTTTATTAACAAACGAACTTAATAACAACTGTCAGCTGCTGGTTTTACCCAGCAGACAGCTACCAATCAACTCCAACTTCCCGAACCTCTTCAGCCTAAAGTTCATCCTCAATTGGACCAGGCTGCGACTCCCCAAGCCTGTCCGGGCAATGTTCTCTGTTTCAATTGCTGGTGAAGGAAAAACCGCAGCTGTGACAAAATAAACAGAAAGACACAAACACAGAAACAACAACAACACATTCCCCAATCATATATCACATCCCACCCAGGGAGGGCAGGCAGGAAACAGCATGGCCAGGTTCCCTCAGCGTGCTCTCCAGTGATCTGCCAAGTCATTTCCCAGTGTTCCTGGTCCAGGTGCATCCCCGATCTTGTATTTTTTGTCACCATGACAACCTCTCTATTCAGCAGTCATGCTCCCCCCTCCTTATTTATTCTGGGGGTTGGCCTTTATGTGCATCTGCAGTGTATCCTATCCTTTCAATATCAGGAATTGAAAACATTTCTAACAACAAAATGAATCAGGCCCACAAAGAATAAAAAACATCCTACTTAGATAGTGTAATATTATAGGTATGAAATCACAAATGTAAAATAATCAGTATCTAAGACTTTATATACACCTTTTAGAATGTAAATATTGTGCATATTAGCTTTCAATTTGAATGCAAGCATACAGTAAAGTACAACTTGAGTACAAGTGATGAGCTATATGATGATATAATAGTACAGAAATAATTATGTATGATATTTATGGGTTTTAGAGTTCTCTTTAATCCTATGGGCTTTTAATAGAAAATATGTAAGTGGTCCCCTGGCAAATAAAAATAGCTGAATAAGGCATAAAAGCAGTGAAGAAGAAGAAAAACACAATTTTGCATGCAAACGAATTTTGCCGATGTAGGCTAAACATATATTCAAATATACCAAGGTCAAAGAAGAACACTGAAAAACATATTGAGCTAAAGAATAAAAAATACATTTTCTTTCTTAGAAATATAAGTAACAGAAAGAAAAAAATATTAACCTTTTCCCTCTCATGCCCTTTTATTTTAAAATAATGCAAAAATAAATTTAGGCCATAAAAGTCTCACTTACAGTTTACTTTATTCCAGCAATAGTATTCACACAGCTGATTATCTAAATTCTCTTTTATAGCTCTATTAGGTTCTTCTGTAAGTCTGCAAATAATGTCCTGCCTCATTCTCTCCTGCACTGCTCAAAGCATTTGTAGGTCAAAGTACGTGGTTGCATTTCAGCAGATATGAAGAAGGGAAATGGTTCTGAACATGCTTCTGTACTCCTTTGCAGACTGAAATAGCAACCTGCAATTCCTTGTAACTAGTAATAACCAAGTAATTATATTGTATGTGGGTATTATGCCCAAATACCCACTATATTTTTATTTAGAGGTTTAGGAAGTTCCTTACAAATGATCCATTTTTGTCACAACAACAACTTCATCTTCCCCCAAAAATTATTTTTCCTATAACTATGTCTAGATTTTACATCACATCTGAGAATTGCAAAATAAACATTTTATTCCATTTAATTAAAGGATGAAGGGATAAGCAAAATATTGTAATTGTGTGAATTTATACAACCTATTTTTTAATGATTATTTAATAAAAATAGATATACAACATTGCTGTATTGTCTTACAATATTCATACATATTACAATATTCAAGTATATCTTATTGCATGGTATTGTTTTTTTTTTTTTTTTATTTAGCATTTTTAAATCTGGAGTTTTAGTGTGACCCAAATCTGTTACACTTTTTTTCAGCAATTGTTAATTCTAGTTTCTAACAAGCACTGGTGATGTATTATAAACCATTATTGTTTCATCATAGTTTCCATATATTGAAAAATAAAGAATGGCACTCACAGGCTCTTTTAATATTTGAATACCTCATTAGTGTGACGCAAGCCAGAGACTCCACCTCCAAATTAGAAAGAAGAAAGAGGTCAGCCATTCTATTAATGACTAAAAATAATTTTTGATTTTGGACCTTGATAGTGGCAACTTTTAAGCTCCAAATAAGTATTTGTCAACTAGCAATACATATGAGGAAAGTGAATAGAAGTACAGCCAAATGTCATTGGCAGATTCCAAAGAGCAGAGATATAAATATAATCTATCAAGAAGGCATATGGGGTATGCATATAGGGACTGGGCCAATAAGCAGCCATACTAAACAAATTTAGTGCAAAGTAGACTTGGATATTTGTAATTTGGGACAATAGGGGGATTGTGCGATTTACTGAACGCAGAGGCAAAACACAATTTAAATAAATCATACAATGTATGTATGTAATGATTCATGATCTCAATTTCCTCCAGTGGCACAAAAAAAAGAAGATAATTGATGGTAAAACGAGATGATTGATGTTGATTTTGATCAAGAGATCAACAGAGAGAAAAAAAAGGCGGGGCAGTAAAAAAACATATTTCATATTATATTTTAAATATATATATATTTTTTACTGCTCCTCCCATTTTTCCCTTTATTGGATCATTTTTCTCAGTTAAACTGTGAGACAAATGATTGGAAAGTGCTCCTATCAGTATACCTCAAAGTATATACATAATATTTATATGAATATATATTTTGCCATAGACTGAGCGGCCCATTTTCATGCCCTTTTGAATTGTCTGATTCATTTTCCTTAATTTTGTTTATTTCTTTTTTTTTTTTTTTTAACTCACATCAGCCAAACCACCGTATATCTGATATTCTGCTGTCCCCAAATTTATTTTATTTTTAGATGAAGTGGATTGGTCGAAACAAGTCTAATTCAAAGTACCTAAAAAAAAAAAAACCTATGGGGCCTACATATTTATTAGGTCAGAATGCACTGTCGTTATGGAAATATCACATTGTACAGTGATTGGAAGACATGGGAGTGGACAGAGAGAGTGTTTAATATTACCAAAATATACATTTCTTATGATTACAATGGTAATTACAACGTTCTAGAAATTATACAATTTAAAATGTAAATATGATGAATTTTTTTTTATAATTTTTAAATAATTGATTTACTACAATATATTATTTTTTTTTTTTTACAAATATTCAATATGTCATATTTGGTATTAATCATTATCACCCCCAACACAAGTCACTATAAAAAAATAAAATAAAAATTATATATATATATATATATATAACAGCTTTTTTCCACCAAAGCTACACATTTTAATTCAATGACAAATAAATCAGAATAAAACAAATATAATTTAAAGGACCATAAAAAAATATTGTAAGATTCATAGTTCACAAACTATCAATCGGTATACTATGACATGTGACATAATGGCCATTTTCTTATAAATCACACCACCCATGGATGTAAAATAATCTGCACTGATTTGATACACTGTGCATTAGACCTATTTTTTTTGTCTACACAGCAAAGGTTTTTTTTTTTGTGTGCTGAATTGTCACATTTTAATTCAGAAGTGCTGCTGAATTTTTACAATGTTGTTTACAGGTTAACATGTTCACTGCTAGAATAGAAGGATATAATATATCTCTTTAATTGGTATTAGAGAGTGTAATGGCTCTCTTTGGGTTAATTATGGCAGCACTGATTTAGTCAAGACCGAGGATAAAAAAAGGAATCCATTACCAGAAGACAATACAAAATACACAGAAGGTTAAGTTGAGCAGCAGCCATCTGCAAACTAATGACATGATTGTTGTGATAGGTATTTGCTTTATCCTGAAGTGGCAACATTATAATTCATTCAGCTGTGAATGAGTGGGGACAATTACAGCAGTCAATGTATTCCACGTGCTCCCTGTTGCATTAAGAAGGCAGTACACACATTGGCCTGAAAATTGAGACTGCTCTCAGATGAATGTGATCCTGATTACCTCAGCAAGGCCACCTGCTGCTTTACTGGCTGTCTTCTAATGTGCCTCTGTGTTAAGCAGTTTCCATTTGTAGCGCCTCAGGGGACTGCAACCTTAAGGCCGAACCCAGCTGACACTAATCTCATAGATCACTGCCTGAACAATCAGGTATGCGCTAGTTAGTTGGTCATTTCTCAAATGCTGTCTTTCCTTCTATTTGACTAGATTTGCAAGACTTGGTAATGTGTTGGCTAGCAAAAGCTTGAATGGATATATTTTATATTTATAAAAATAAAAAAAAAGTGCTAAATTATATTCCGCAGTAAAATGATTATGTTGTGAATTTGAATAATATAAATTTTACTTGATAATATAACACACTTTGGATATTTAATTGCAATTAATGTATATTTATAAATGAAATGGGAATTCTAAAAAATCATGCTTTCATGGTGAATATGGTGAGAAATGTTTATAAAAGTTCCAATAATCATGACCTTTTTTTAGAACTATTCCAGAGCTTTTCCTACTGTATGTAGTTGCTTTTCAGCATTACTGCATACATTGAGTCATGGTTGCTCCAGGACATTGTGGTAGAGGGTGCCACCATTTAGAGATGCCTTGTAGAAAAGGTAGCCTAGCTCTATTAATGTAAAAAAGCATAAAAAAATTGAGATTAAAAGAAAACTTTATGTCACCAATAGATAAAAATTATAGATGCCCCTCATACTTAGAGGCAGATATACCATTGACGACTATTTTTAATATTAAAGTTTTGACAGTATGCAAAAATTCTAATTCTCAATAATACGACACTTCAAATTGATGATCCCCACATGATTTTCATGTTAATGTCTGCTTCATTTCTTGATAATTGAGCCATAATGCAGTGTCTCTGTAATACTGTGCCCAAGAACATTCAATTTTTCACTTTGAATGCCACATGTACTCAGATGATCAGTTACTGGATGTGAAGTGATTGATATCCTGTGACCTGTGAAGACCTGGGACATATTTCTCTCTTTGGAATTTCATGGATATATTTGGAGGAGAAACAGCCAAGTAGCTGAAAAGTTATGCAAGTCCAGGATAAAACTAAATTAAAGCTACAGGCAAAACCAAAGAGGCTCCAAATAGTCTATGTGACTTTATAGAGCCAAGGACATTTTAAAGCATTCTGTGTTGCAGGTATCTGTTAAATATTAAAATTTTCCAGCAGATCACACAGTTTCTTTAGACTTTTCACACTCTTATAGCACACATTGGACACTAATCAGATCTGGTGATTTATATGTGGATACTTTGGATTTTACTATTCACAAATATTTTTATAACTTCAAACTCACAGTATTCTTGAGCTCAGTATTTGGAATACTAGTCTGAGCTTGACCTTAATTAAAGTTGCAATGTGTATCATCCCCATAGACTTAATCTAACACTTAGAAATATAAATACTATACATATATCAAAATACAAACGATTTGGCAAAAACAATACTAAGTGACAACCATTAACAGAACAAGTGAATCCTCCAGGAAAATTAAATAAAAAATTTAACTAAAAGCACACAAAATAGGCAAGGAAAGCATTCACATCCTTTAGAGCAACATAGAAAAAGTATATAAGCATAGTAAACATCTCTATTTTTTTTTTTTTATGAATTTAAATACCACACACATTCTCTGATGATGTTCAGCATCAATGGAGCATATAGAACAACATTAACAAATAGAATATAGCAGGAGTAGGCAACTTTCAGCACTCTAGACATTTAACATTTCTCATAATGCTCCATGGTCCATTCACTAGGGGGGGGGGGGGGGAATTGGTGTCTTTATACGTTAAGTGGTTCCAGAGTGGCTGAGGGAAGGAATTAGCGGAGGTAACTGGTTGGGTTACCCATGGTCCGCTACACACACAAAATTAACAAGTATGCTAAGGATACTTTTGCCATCACTGGGAAAGTAAACCTCCAGTACTGTCCAAATATATCTCTTCAAAGAAGAGCATTTGCTATGGGAACTATGGGAACAGCCCCATGGCAAATATGGAACATAAGCTCAGAAACCAGACTTCCTCATGAAGCTACCAGATCACTAATTCTTTGGGTACTTCATCAATCATAAAACTTTCACAAGTGCTGCCCATCATAGATGAAACACCTCGCACACCGTTTATACATACAAACGTGAGCACATGCAATCAGAAAGTCTGTAATATGATTCCATACCCCTCATAACCAACTTTATTTAAACTTACCAATGTGAACATTCTAGCAGAGTTCTCTGGTATTAGCCTAAAATAAAATTAAGATAGAAGGTTAGAAACAGAAAGCAATAAAGTGCATAACGGCTTGGTATACATGGGATGGTAAAATATTTAACATCATACATAGCTGTAACTAATGTTACTAAGAAGAACACAGAGAGATTGTAGGTTTTATTGAGTAGAATGTAGATTTGTTCTTAAGTAGCGTGTCATTTGCCATTGAGTAGTATTCAGAAATCTTGTAATATATAGACAAAATCCACTTTGTAGGATATATTTCACTATCATTAGCACCTGTTATATTTACAAAACAATACATTTTGTGGACTCTGTTGGGGATAAATGAATTACTGGTAAATATTTGTAAAACCTACAGAGAAAAGATATTTGAATACAGTTTTGCAGCAAATTATTAAAATGTATGTAAAGCCGTATTCCATTAAAATCGCTTCAAGCTGGGTATACTTCATAGTTGCCTTTAGAGGTTATTCATTTTCTCCACCAACTTAACCAGTGAATGTTTTTAACTGTCAGTTTGAAATGCATAATTGTATTGACCGTGACTGACTTGTTTTTATTACTTATAGGCTGTAATAGGTAAGGACAAAATAAGTTAGAACAAAAAGGTTAGTATAGTAGTATAATAGTTTTTGCCACTTTAGTGCTTGAAAATAGCATTAACATGTACACATATCCATTAGTGATGTTGGGTAGTATATTTTGCCACATTGGTGTTTGTGAATAGCATACACACATACACAAGTGTTGTTAAGGGGTGGCATCAAAGGCTGAAGCTCTGATCTTGTGTTGCTTCTTTTACCCCAAATCCCTATTTGTGAGTGCATACTAGTTTTGTTTTTTGTTTTTGTTTTTGCATCTTACTAGTGGGAGATTTTGCTATTGGTGGAAGTTGGGGTGGGTGATATATGATTATCATGCTGTACCCCCTCTCTTTTACTTTGGTAGTGTTACCAGAGGAAATGTGCTGAAATCCTGCTATGCGTGTTACCTCTAAAGTCTGCAGTCCTGGAATAGGACAGACCTAGAGATAGAGAGACACAAGTGGGTGAGAGAGTATCGGGTCAATAAAGAGTCAGAGCTGAGGGTGAGGGATGAGGAAGTGCAGGCAAATAGTGGAATTGAGGATATGATTTGTATGTGACCTTGTAAAAGGGATTATCACATTTTGAGATACATTTCCCAGTGGCATATGAGACAAACAAAGAAAAGAATATGTATCAGAACATACTAGCCATAGACCATATGTTCATAATTTTATCATAATATTCAGATTATTTCTAGAAAAATAATAACCCCACATACAATGCAGTAAGCACTAGTATTACAGCTGCCTATGTGTTGTAGCATTAAGTACTGATTGATGATAACATTTGGTCCAACCGAACCATTTTTTTTCAAAAATCCACATGAATTTTAGCCGAATGCCAGTTCGAATTTTGGAACCAAGGTATCAAATCGGAAAAACAAATCCGAAGAACAAACAAAGGGTACTAAAAAGGGCCATAGTGCTGCAAAATATATGCATAATATAATTTGCAATACACAGCATTTTACCGCTGTTTGATTCACATATCAAGATAAGAAAGGTAACTATTGGAGGGAAAAACAGAGGTATATATATGTGTGTGTATATATATATATATATATATATATATATATATATATATATATATATACATATAAATATAGAATGTGACGACAGATGAACCATTCGGCCCTTCTAGTCTGCCTAATTTTTTAAATACTTTCATTAGTCCCTGGCCTTATCTTATAGTTAGGATAACATTATGCCTATCCCACACACGTTTTAACTACTTTACGTGTTAACCTCTACCACTTCAGCTGGAAGACTGTTCCATGCATCCACTAACCTCTCAGTAAAGTAATACTTCCTGGTATTATTTTTAAACCTTTGCCCCTCTAATTTAAGACTATGTCCTCTTGTTGTGGTAGTTTTTCTTCTTTTAAATATACCTCCTTTACTGTGTTAATTCCCTTTATGTATTTAAGTGTTTCTATCATATCCCTCCTGTCTCGTCTTTCCTCAAAGCTATATACTGTGTAATATGTTGACTAGGTTTGTTAAGGTAATCTAGGGATTACGGGGGACTTTACTGTAAAGGCAGCTTTGTTATTTACATATCAAATACAGTACATGGAATATTTTCAGCTACTGTCATTAAAATGGCAGCAGGTACAACTCAGAAGTGTAACTCCCACAAATTTCAGACCTCAGGACTGCATGGAGGTGACCTGTGTATTATTATTCACTCATTAAAGGAAATAAGTGATGGTAGACATCACCATATTCTAAAATATGTTGCCCATTATATGCCATGTATGTTTATTAATACAAATATAAGCAATTTAATTATCTGACTAATAATAATTATAAATAGAAAACATTTCTATTTTTTTTACAATCTCTCAGGATATCCATCTCTACATGGTGTAATTTTTTATGTGTTGAACAATACTTTGCACCATTCTACCACTGTCATGCGTCATTCACATGCCTGAGTCAATATTGACTCTGAATTCCTTGAAAAGAGACAACATAGTAAGCCTGTCCAACTCCAAAGCATCAATATAGACACAAGATGGTTTTTTAGGAATCCAAATCTCTATATTGACGCCATGAGTACTACTGTCATAAAAAAATTATGCAGAATGCCACACTTTGAACAAAACTTATACTAGGAATGTTGCAAGAATAGTGTAATTTCACCATCGTCGTTCTGTGCTGGTCTGGTGCTGTGGTTATGATGTCAGACTCTAGCCCTATATGAACGCACTCATTCTAGAGCTCAGAGCCCTGTTGTGATCTTCAGTAAGCAGGAAGTGTGGCCATGATTTATCTCCTTTTGACCATCGCTCGTATTTTGACTTCCTTGAAATCTTCTTTCCTGACCATGGCCTGTTGGACACATCTTGTTGCTACTCTGTACTCCTTTAACCTTGCAACTTAAGGACCAGCTACACCTGTTATTTCCTTTGTTGTCATACATTTGTGTTTTGGGACTGTCCATTTTTAAAAGAAACCTGTAATTTCAGAAAGGACTCCTTTAACAACTGCTAGTTATGTTTTATGTATGGTAAGTATGTAATCTTGTAACAGACTTGTTAATAGACGTATTTTGGACGTCAGGTTAAAGTTAAAATACATTTTTACTTGCAACTAATACTTCCTGCTTGGCTAAATCTAATTCGTCTGACATATATATTTAGCTAAATTACAATTATCATATGAGATATGTCTCTATTTTACTTTGTTTTATCTATTATGTTAATATTCTAAATATTTATCAATATCTGACTATTGTAAAGTATCCCACAAATAAGATTAAATATGGACTGGACACTGTATTTGTGTGTATATGTTTATATATAAATAAAGCTCAGGCAAATAGAAGGGAATAGTTATATAGTCCACTTGTGTAGGTATAATAATTTCAGTATGACTACAAAACTAGAACATATGCACATGAAAACCATACCACATATTATCAAACACAACTGTTAGAAGACATTTTCTTCGGAATACCATACATTAAAACTTAGAATAACCGTTAAAAACAAATCAGAATATATTTTGATATTGGTATGGATATCCAGATGCGTTGCATTTAACTTCTTTTCGAGATCTTTTTCGTTTAATTCGTTGTTTTTTTTTATATAATTTTTTTGTTATCCCTGGTGGGATCTCACAGCAACGATTCACACCACTTGAGTGAAATATGCTTATACACTTGTGTTCACAAAATATGTTTGTGTGTAAAAAAAAACAAAAACAGATCATGTGAGTCATATTTTAATGTATCAAGCTATTTTCCTGTCTGTCAACTGGCATCATACCTTTTCGACTCTTGAGCCTTATCATTTTTGACAAGGATTTAAAGGATATTTGTTGGAAGCATAGATCACAAGGAAAACTATTTGAATACCAAAGTGAATACCTTTATTTTTGCATTCCATGCATAATTTTGGATAGTTCTCAAACTAACATGTAATTGCGTTAGATAGCTGATATCTTCTTCAAAGGGTTAATGCATACAGAGGAAAAGAAAACAGGTCTCTCTGACACATAAAGCATGTGAGACCTGGCTACAACAAATTGTTAGAAAACATGAAACCACTCTTCAAAGAACATTCTACAGCAATGGTCCAACAAATTTCTTTTTGAACTATTTTGAACATTATATCATAGAAGGTATTCTTTGAAGCGATTCCATATATTTGATTAGTCAAATAGTTCTCATCATATAGTATACCTACTGTATAGAGGATTAATAGATTTCAAACTGTTTTCCTGTTAGAAGACATTTCCTTGGGCATACCATACATACCAAGACAGCACCTTGGGCATACCACATAGGCATTGTTTTTTTTTGCATTATATATATATATATATATATATATAATTACTTTTTTTCTGAGTATTTGCTTAGTTACCATATATACTTTAGTTGGAATGTTGGTGATAAATAAATTGATAGCAGAAAATTATGTATCTATATTTTATGAAGCCTTATTATATGGAAAGTGTTTGGCATGTATAACTTAATATAAATGTAGTAATATATATATATATATATATATATATATTCTCCCTATTAATGACCACTATATCTTAAAAAATGTCTCTTTTATTGAAAGAAAAAAGAAACATGATAAAACTGGCTTAAGATAATACAAGTCAGACGAGAACAAGCTTCTAAACTACAAAACATGAACCTAGGATGGACTCCTCAATCAATAATCATGAGCATTAACATGGAGTTGGTCACTTTTAATGCTTTATAAGTCTTTAAACTTCTTGGTAGGTTTTCCAGTAGGTGTTAGAATATTGCTGCAGCAATTTGCTTCCATTCCTTTACAAAAAGGGTGAGAATTGACGTTGGGTGATTAGGCCTGGCACACAACCAAAGTGTCGATGTAAACAAAGTAAAATTATTTCACGATGATCTCGTAAACCATTGTCTATACGGACTTAGCTTAGTACAAAGGTGGTGTGATATTGAATTATAATAATGCTTTCTACAAATGTCTGCTAAAAATTGGAAGCATCCCTAGCTAGGGGACAAACATATGGAAAGTTTCAATCCATTTTGCTGATGCATTCCAGGGTCTGAGGTTGCAAGACACATTGAAATCATTCTTGAGCAGGTCGGCTACTTCAAACACACTAGCAACTCCATTCTATTCTGTTCTCTAATTTGATCTAAGCACTTGAGCTGTTACTATTAAAAACCCTATTCAGAAAACCTGATAGCTCCTCACAGTTTCTTGGTGAATGATTCATTTATCATCCACAACCACTTATGCACAGTCATTTTTAAACTCTGGCCAACTCACTTATACTCCGTTTTTGTTGCTTTAAATGTGAACATATATCTTTATGGAGGTTTCTCTTCTCACCCTTGCTTGTGGTCAAACGTTCACATGTATCTTTTGTGTACACATCATATCTGTGGGCTATATGCTACGTTTATTGGTATGCTGTGTGACTGGCATCCTTTACATTTGTATACTGGACACTGGACTCTATAAAATGGCACTGCAACTTTTATTATCAATCTCCCTGCACAAGTGTATGCCATGATGCCTTATTTGTATACTAGTTTTCTCAGTTTATGCCCTCTTCCCATATGCTCCTTCTTGTTTATGTCAAAATGTACTGATCCAAATGCTGGAATCCCTGCAATATTGTATACCATGTCTGGTATATTTGCAAATACATTTATTAATCTATTTAATTTATTTTTTTTGCCATGTATATTTGTTGTTTTGATTACTGTTTACTTAGTTTTTCTTCATTTTATAAAGGGAGGAACACCCAAATGCTTGTCACTAAAAAAAATGAATGTAAGTTCATTAAAATAAAAAATTCCAAAAAAACTTAAATACTTCACTATTTTGCATCTAAGCTACTGGACTAGTACGGCAACTCAAACATCATGAGCATCTTCATTTTTACAACCCTTTTTTGTTCTAGGTTACAAACCAGCTTGGACTTGTCAATGTTTTCAGCTATAATAACTCATATTTCCTTACTTCTTTCAGATCAGAAAATATGACTGGAGTCAACTGATGTCAAAGCCAGAACGGAGTGCCCAAAATATGCAAAGCAAATGTTTTTCCAATTTTTAAATAATAACATGTCATTGAACCTCAGGCCCGTAACATTAATTTCAATGTAACATAGAACACCGGAGGTAATACTTCTGGCGGTGGGCTGCTATCATAGAATGGTCTCTGGCTTACTGTTATATGATGATCTGTTGTGCGAATATCTATGATACAATCAGAGCAATATAAATATCCAAATGTAATTGTTGCGTGTTATTTTTTATAATTTTGTTATTAGTTTTAAGTTATAAAGCATCACCATATTCCACAGCCTTGTACAATTAAGGCTAATTCTACAATAATGTATTAGATTGGGGATTAGCAACATGCATTAATCAGCTACCTATCATGTTAAAGGACCACTATAGGCACCCAGACCACTTCAGCTTAATGAAGTGGTCTGGGTGCCAGGTCCCTCTAGGGTTAACCCTTTTTACATAAACATAGCAGTTTCAGAGAAACTGCTATGTTTATATTAGAGTTAAGCCAGCCTCTAGTGGCTGTCATTGACAGCCGCTAGAGGCGCTTGTGTGCTTCTCACTGTGAAAATCACAGTGAGAAGACGCCAGCGTCCATAGGAAAGCATTGTAAATGCTTTCCTATAAGACTGGCTGAATGCGCGCGCGGCTCCTGCTGCGCATGTGCATTCAGCCGAGGAGGCGGAGAGGAGGAGGAGAGCTCCCCAGCCCGGCGCTGGAAAAAGAGGTAAGTTTAACCCCTTCCACTCCATCCAGCCCAGCAGGAGGGGGCCCTCAGGGCACTATAGTGCCAGCAAAACTAGTATGTTTTCCTGGCACTATAGTGGTCCTTTAATTTAAAGAATGTGCTAAAAAAAGCACTCTGAGTATGCTTGGATATGAAAATTGCTGAATAAAAAGAGATTATGTTTATTACTTTTTTACATTAGGATTTTAAATACCTCCTGCTGTGTTTGATTCCTATTTTCTACTACTGCTTTTTTAAAGCACATTTAGTTATTTGGACACCATATTTGGAGGCAAACTATTTACATTTTATTTTCCACTCACATATATTATAGCCAAGATCTCCATGTAGGCTGAAACAATGAAGAGTTTTCAGCTGCAATAAATCTTGATTGTGACCAAGGAAGAGAGCCTTGTCAGTGTCATGTATTGAACCAAGTATGTGTTGCAAATCTGCTCCATATCACTTTAGTAGAACGATTTATCTGAGCTTCCATCTCGTGTTAAACACTGATGGTGGTCCTAGGCGTTTCTCAGCTTTCCTTTTGTTATTACTTTTAAGACACCTCAAGCTACTTAAAATTTATATTAAACTGCATCAGAATAAGAAAACCATGGAATAATCAATGTCTCTTTGAGAATTGCCTCTCCTTAATTTATTTAGATATACAATTCAGAATGACAAAATGTTGGATGAAGAATATTTAGTTTCTATGGATGTCTATGATCTCCTCTCCAAACAATTTTATATATATATATATATATATATATATATATATTTATTATTATTATTTTTTTCAACCAACAGCCAATAAATAGCAATAGTCTACCAAAAATATTAATAATAATAAAAAATATATATAAACCTGGGTCTTTTTGAAAACAACCTATAAAATACAGGGAGGGATAGTGAGAATAAAGAAGAAAGGAAAGTAAGAAAAAAATATAATCTGTACACCATCTGTTGCCTAGTATAATTCACAGAAACAAGGGGTTTTCTGACATTAGACTCTAAACACAAGACGTAGATCATTTTTGCCCTCTATTTATTTCCCCGTCTCATTATAAAAATTTATTCCTTGGCTTTGTTGTCAGTGGAGTCCCCATTCTAATTGTTTCTTGCATGCGCTGTAAATCTGTTCTCCGATCAGTTAATGGTGTGCAACAGAAAACTGGGACACGGCAATTTCCTTTGCTTACCAATACATCTGTTAGATCACAGTGTTGAAATGAAGCTAAACATGTTTGCGCTCTCTTTTGCTATTGCATAGTTATGTGCCTTTTATTTAGCTTAGACTAATTTTCAATATTCAGACCATACCCTTTGCATGAAGTCATTTCCCCCTCAATATAATTGTCATGGTAATGTACAGACTCAAACTGGCAGTGGCACTCCTGGCCGCTTGCCACAAGTGAGTCTCTGAGTCAAAGACTTTAATTCTGTCATGCCTCATCTGGTTTTATGTACTCTTTTGTAGTCAGTTCACAGATTTTTCTGGATCGTAGACATGTACAGCGATCTTTTGTAGTTTGTTTATTTATTTTTACACGAACGCTCCTATATTTGCTCAATTTGTCTGTATTGTCATAGTGATCATTTTAGAAAAAAAAATACTTTTTTTGTTAAATGACTGAGCATCAATTCTTTTTAATTGTAATGGAAAGTAAAATTTCAACCTGTTATTTATTGTAATGCAACCTGTATTTTCTTTGTTAACATTTTTTATTTAGTCTTTGTTAATAAAGTTCTGCAGGCTTGAAGTAATATTGTAACATCAACACAGAGTCGCAGCACAGCAATAAATATAAAAAAATGTGCAAATTAAAATGTGTTACTTTTCTCAGCTGTTAATATAGTATTACGTTTAAAATATATTTGTAATATAAAGGGTTGTTTTGTTTAAAAGTATCGATTTTTAGTATTCTATTCCTAGTAATAATTTGATCATTTAAAAAAATATATATATATATATTTTTACTTCATGCGCAATTGTCAGTGAGAAAATACAGATGCACCCTTGACAATATATGTCTGCTAATACTATCCCAGCAATTACCATTTAGCTCACCAAACTTGTCAACATATTCATTTTGGAAAAGGACATTGGCCACCACTTTATTAAACATTAGTTCACGACCACAATATCATACAAACATATCCTTGTAGCCATCTGACAGCTGCCAGCCTGCAGGCTTGTAATAAACTCACAAACTCCAAACGCTTGATTTCTGTCATGCCATCATCTGCTGGCAGTAACTATTTCTCCCCAGCTACAGTTAGACATTTCTATATATCTGCATGCTGGAAGGACCAGACACTCAAAAGGTACTTTATTTCACACCAACAAGAAGCTTGATAACTCTACTGAGCTGAAATGTAGTCTGTAGTTGTTGAGGAATAAAGTACTTACCCTGCAAGTGCCTAGTTCTGAATATGTGACAATTTGGAGACAGTACTCAAGATCCTTTTTTACTTGCTACATTTTTGTACCTGACTTTTTCAACTACCCACCGATCTAGCCAAACCTATAAAATAACCAAAATAAAAGAGCAAGGGGGTAGATAAGGTGACTTAGCCACAAATAATGGTACATAAGTATTGCAAGTGCAAGATTTGTCATTACGCTGTTAAAGAATAGTTTACTGGCATAAGGAATATATGTATGAATATAATATAATGTATGAGCGTAACCTATTAAAAATAGCTAGGAGTGCTATGCTGTGTAAATGGAATGTACTCCTTTACTGACTGCCTAAATGTATTGTTATAGACAAGACTACTGCTTCATCTCTGATCTGATCATGTATAGTGTAATATAAAATATACACATATGTTCCATGTAAAATTGAGATTAGGTTGTGAAACATAAACTTATTGTATACAACTAGACTTTAATAAGGTAAATAGAATAGAACAATACACATAGGCAGGGACGCAAATGGGTTTTAGACTCTAAACATATCAAATCCTTTTAAAACTATGTCATATTTGTATTATTTACAATTGATATTGTGTCATACTATTAAGTGTTACAGTTCTGTTTTCAGTATATGCTAGCTGATTTACAAAATAAAACTGCTGGCTTTGCAGAAACATAATGCTAAAATTGTATTTACTGGCTGGCATATCTGGCAAAGCAGTTAAAAAAAAAAATAACAACCTATGTGAATGCTTACACTTAATAGGAAGCATAGAGACCACAAAACCAGTTTCTATTTACAAGGCAGAATAACCGACTGTTGTTGCCTTGCAATTGTCCACCTCTTGCACTTATATGACCTCATCAAAGATGACAGTGGCCTATTAGAATGGCTTCCACCATTCTTACAAGACAGCAGAGGTTGATAATTGACTATATATTCTTTTGCACATCACAGCAGTGTGTGTGTGTGTGTGTGTGTGTATGGGGGAAATGTGTGTATGGGGGGCAGTGTATGTGTATGAGTGGCAGGTGTGTGTGTATGGGGGCAGTGTATGTGAATGGGGGCAGTGTATGTGTATGGGGGCAATGTGTGTATGGGGGCAGTGTGTGTGTATGTGGGGCAGTGTGTGTGTATGGGGGCAATGTGTGTATGGGGCAGTGTATGTGTGTGTGGGGGAGGGAGGGGGAGCAATGTGTGTGTGATTATAAAAAAGCCCCCTACCTTTCTTATCGCATTCCCCCCACATACACACACACACACACACACATACACTGCCCCTATACATACATATTAATTAAATAAATAAAAAAACAAATATTATATTAAAATATTAACAATATTAAAAGCCCTTCTTATGTGTTTTTTTTATTTAAATTTAATTAAAACAAATATTCGTTATGTCCCCCCTCCCTTCTTACCTTTATTGAGGAGGAGGGGGGACCTTTCTCCATCCCGGGTGGTTCCAATGGTGAGAGTGAACTCTAGCCTGTAGCTCCAGGGCTAGAGTTCACTCTCGCGAGATTTGGAGCATTGCCGTGGTAACCGCGGCAACGCTCCATGCTCACAAGAGAAGGACCCGAAGGAGCTGCAGGCTGAGCTCCCGGGTCCTCTCTCGCTCCCTCTCCTGCCGGCTGCCAGCAATGTGCCTGCGGACCGTGGAGGGAGATCTCTGATCTCCCCTCTGGTCCTTGAAGGCACATTGCAGGACTGGTGTTTAGACAGTGCCCGCCCTGCATTAGCCGGCAGGGGAGAGGGAGACCATCATTTTTCTTGGTCAGGGGGCGGCAATTGCCCCGTTGACCCCCCCTCCCCTGGATCCGCCACTGGGTTGGGTTATGGAACCAGAAGTGCCCTGCCATTCCCAAAATGTAAGTAGTCAAGCTATTTTAGAACCTGGAATCCACCAGGCACCACTCCCCACCTTCCATTACCTCTCCTGAGGTAAGACCTTCAGTGAAGGGTTAGCACATTGGCTGAGAGTGCGTTGCGCTGAGCTGAGAAATCAAACCATTTAAAAATAATTTGAATGCTGCACAATAAACATTGAGGTAGCTTTAGCTGTCAGATATGGTGGAGAAATGGTTTTGCAGGACAGGAGTCCTACTTCTACCACCAGGTCTATATTGTCTTCCCTTGCTGTTAATGATAAAGTTGTTGGAAGAGTAGGGACAGGTGAGGCATGTTCTCCCAAGCAGCAGGCGTTTGTGGTGGTAATATATTTACTAACACTGATTACCTCTTAATGCTACATCGTTGTATATGACTATAAATACTAAACATTATACACATGTTAAGCAACATATATAACCCTCATCCTTCTGCTAGGCCATTTTGTGCCAAATAAGTTGCTTTCATTATCCATAACTAGTTTAACCAGGGTAGCATTTTCATCATGAAACAAATTTGATCACCTCCTCAGTAATTAGCTGGAATCTTCTTCCAAGATCTCTGTTTGGCCTGTTTGTATGCCCACTTCCCCATTCTTTTTTTTTTTTTTAAGAGATTTTTTTTCTATAGTTTTGTTTTTCCTTAGTACAGATAAAACAGAAGAAAAAACAAAGATAAAAAATAAGTTATGAGTACCTTCTGTGTAAGCTATATATAAATATTCTTTCCTTTTTTTTTTTTTAATGGTGCACAAGCCAACATAATCAGGTACAGTTATTAAGAGCTGTTTTGGTTTGTTACGATAGGCCAAAATAAATTCTTAACCCGTCACCCGCTATAGGGATCACTGCAGAGCATTATTATTAATTAATGCTTTGTAGGCCTGCGTTGAATTAAACGGTAAAACGCACAGGAAGGAAGTTCAGTCTATTTTAAATTTAATTTTTTATTTTGCTTTTCTTTTTTTATTGCTGTTCAACATAAACAATATCTCTGTGATATGTCCATATAATGTGTAATTTGATACTGACAAATAAAAAGCTGACTTCTGTTAAAAAAAATAAAAAAAATAAAAAATAAATAAGTTATGGTTATTCGAGATAGGAAACGCTAAAACGAGATTCGCAGATATCCAAATATTCAATAAGAGGCAATAAATGCATGAGTCAAGTTAAGAGTAGTCAGAGAACTCATCAGTTCGTATCTGTGTGATATCTTTACACAATTAGCATAACCTTCAGGATATGTCTTGAGTCGATAAATAACTTCCTCCCCCTTCATCTCCCACCTAGTTATTGAGGTTATTATGAAACAGTTTATATATAATTAGTTCTTATAGATCCTTAAGTCCTATAACTGCTGTCTACTTTCTGAATCTAGCCGAATTAAAGCATAGTGGTAAATAGTCAAAGTAGGTTCTCAAGGTTATGTGTCTCGGATCTCGCAATTAGACTTGAGTTAGTGCAGACACCTTCACTTCATGTCTATCATCTTACCTATAGGTGTTTGACTTTGCTTAGATTCTGTTAAGCTGCTCCTAAAGCTAGAACTCCTGTACCTCTATTCCCGTGGTGGGGGGGAGTTGACTGCACAGCGGGACCGGTCACCCTCCAAGTGTATTTTGTGTGTATAGAATTGAAGTGAGTTAAAGAGAAGAGAGGGGAAAAGCCCGCCAGGACAGCGTGGGGATCAATGGTGAGTTTTGGAATGCCAAGGGCGACCCCCCATGCCACCACCTCTCATCCCCCACCACACCCCACTCCTTCTCTGGCAGTGTATTCAATCCATGGTCTCCACCATTCTACGTGTTTGTCACTCCGTCTGGTCACGGATGTCTCAGTCGAATAAATCTCCTCAATCCGCTTGTACCAATTTTCGAGTTTTGGAGTCTTGGATTGCTTCCAGAGGGTGGGCACTAGTGCTTTGGCTGTGTCAGTCAAGTGTCCCAAGATGGATTTTTTGTATTGCGAGATCGGGACAGGTGTAGGATGTAGCTAGATTTGTGCCATAGTTAAGTGTGATGTATCGACCAGGATTTCTGCTATTTTGTTTTTTATCAACTCCCAGAATGGTGTTATGCTAGGGCAATCCCACCAAATGTGTCTTATAGTCCCTTGACCTATGTCACATCTCCAGCAAGTGACCAGGATATTTGGGAAAATCTTGTGTAGGAGAGCTGGAGTTTCATACCACTGTGATAAAAGCTTATAATTAACTTCTTGATAGTGTGTGCTTACTGAGGTTTTTTGATGTAGGATTAGTATCTTTTCCCATTGGGTGTTAGTGAACGTAACCCCTGCGATGTATTCCCACTGTCGTTTCAAAAAGTGTTTCTACAGGAGAGGCCCCCCACTAAGACATATTGATAGAGGAGTGATATTGTCTTGTTTAGAGTGGTTTTGTGTGAGGTCTCTGTGAATAGATGTTCTGTCAGTGAGTGAGCTGTAAAAATATTGTAATTGTGTGTACCGGAACGTTTGTACTCATGTTGGGGATGGGTTGTTAGTTAGTTCTAATACGTTTTTCAACCCCTTGTTGTTGAGGACTGTGTGTATTGGAATAAATTCCCAGTCTCCCAGGAATCCCCAAGCCCAGAGAACGATTGCTGGTTAGTGGTATCATCAGGCTCGGATTCAGGGATAAGTGAATAGCCTTTCGTATGAATGTCCAGATTTTCAGGGATTGAGTTGCTGGAGACAGAAGATTGGAGCTATCAAGCGGGACAACATGTGATGTCCATGTGTCGAAGAACATATATGAGTCCCGAGTTGCCTCCTCCAATGTGATCCATTGCTTATGTTGTGGCCAGAAATGCCACTCCAAAATGCATTGTAGGGAAAACGCGTGGTAGTACTTCCAAATGTCCGGGAGTGCCAGTCCCACCGACTGATGCGGCAAAAATATTATCTCATGTCTGAGCCTCGGTCTACTGCCTTTCCATACATAACGTATGACTGCTGATCTCAAAGAAGAGAAAAATGTTGTGGGTAGAAACATTGGCAATGTTTGAAACAGATATAAGAGTCTAGGGAAGATATTCAACTTTATAAGAGCTATGCGACCTATCCATGATATATGTTGATATATGTTGATAGTTCCAGTTGCATAGGTCCTGTAGTATCTTAGTGAGAAGTGGTGTAAAGTTGGCCTGATATAGATTGCGCGCTCAGTTGTGACCCATATTCCAAGGTATTTCAATTTGGATCCGCACAGATGGAATGAAAATTGTGTGCGGAGTAAGCCGCACTCTCTGCTTGGGACCGTAAGGTTGAGGACCTCAAATTTGGACAGGTTCAGCTTGAGGCCATAGGTCTTACATTCTTGCATCAGGCATGGCAATGTAATTCTAGGTTGTGTGAGGAAGAACAGCATGTCATCAGAGTACGCTGCAATCTTGTGCATGGAGCCTCTCAAGTTAAAGCCTTATTGCTTCAAGTAGGACAGAGGACATCCCTGTCTAATCCTGTTCTGAATTGGGAATGCATTAGTGAGAGCCCCATTTACCTGGGCTCATGCATTAGGGGAGCTGTAGATGGCATCGATCCAGGCTAGCAGCTTAGGACCGAATCCTATACCCTGCAGCGTCTCCGTTAGGAATGCCCAGTCCACCCAGTCAAATGCTTTTTCTGCATCAGTTGAAAGTGTGCTATCCCTGGCCTCTCTTCCCGGGATACATCCTGTCTGATCCAGGTGGACCAGCCTTGGCAGCATTGTATTTAGTTAAACATGACTTTGGTGAATAATTTAATATCTACATTTAAGAGTGAAATTGGTTTATAACTGCTACAGAGTTCTGGGTCCTTACCAGGTTTGGGTACAATGGAAATCGGGACTTCCAGTGTTTCATTATGGAAGTTGCTCCCCGATGAGAGTGCATTTAGTGCTTTAGTGAGTTTAGGGATGAGTACATCCCCAAACCTCTTATAGTAATCTAAGAAGACCCCGCCTGGTCTTGGCACTCTGCCTGTTTTTGTCTTCTTAATTGCATTCTTAAGTTCCTCTTCTGCAATTGGTGCATCCATCAGTTCATCTTTGTCCGAGGTCAAAGTTTAGGATAGGATGTTTGTTAGGTATTGTCGGTTTGCCTCTGTCTTATTGACTGTTGTTCCAGGGATGGACTGTTGGTGTAGATTATATAAATTTGAGTAAAAATTTCCAAATTCTGTCGCTATGAGTTCAGGGTGTTGAGTGGTCTTTTCCCCCGATATTTTCAGTTTGTGTACCAGTGCATAAATTTGCTGTCCTCTGAACATTCTAGCCAAAGGTTTTCTCCCCCTCTCCCTCTCCCTCTCCCTCCTCCTCCCCCTCCCTTGTTCGCATGTGTGTAAAAGATACCCATGGATCTTTGTATGTATCAATAGTGTTTCTTTACAAGTATAGTGTGTCACCTGGCTTCTATTAGTTCTATATAGACATCTTCCAGTGGGGATCTTTTGTGTCTTGATTCAATGTCTCCTATTTTGGTGATTAGATCTGACATCTGCCATTGAGGTTTCCTGTGTATCTGCCGTTAAATGTCTTTTTTTTTTTTTTTTACGAGTTGCTATCTGGATGATGTGGCCTCTCATCATGCTTTTATTTGCTTCCCATATGGTAGTCTCCAAGATCTGTCCCGGGACATTGTCCGTGAAGTAGGACTTCAATGTTTGGGCTATCAGTTCTCGGGTCTTAAAATCCTTTTAATAATGATTCACTGAGTCACCAACTCATTGTGTTAGGCAGTGAGATTGGTGAATCCATCACCAGTAGTACAGGGCCATGGTCTGACCAAGTTAATGTGAACCAGTTATTAAAATGTGTGTGCTTCAACTGAAGTAGACATTTTGACCTATCTCTTTGCCAGTTTTATCAAATTTATTTTATTTAGATTAAATGTTTTTATTTATATTCAATGCAAATGTTTATAAAATACAGATCTTTAAAAATTATTTTAGATCTCTACTCTGATCACTCTTAATTTAGACTTATCAAGCACTAAATATACAAAGTCTTCTGAATTTAGATTATTTCAAAAAGTACAAAGATTTAAACTAAAATTCTATTCTATGTTACTTCTCTTGGTTTCTATGGGTAACAAAAAAAATTTCACTAATGTGTGGTGTTTTATAGCAGTGGTCATGAGTAAATACTACAAAAACATTTATTGCCATACCATTTTTAATGAAACTAATGGAGCTAAGTAAGATATCTGAAACAAAATCATCAGTATAATTTCATGTTAATTCACGTGCCAGAATGGCCAGTTCGGCTTCTAATATTTGATGTTTGTCACATAACAAACCTTTCATTTGTAACCTATTACCATAGATCAATTGTGCCTTCATTATCTTTCCTATATGAATATTAATAGGAACATTTCTTTGGATTAGCATAAAATGAAGAAATGATACAGACTGAAACAATTTCAGCCTTTATTTTAATTGCTAGAATGCATCTACTGTTATTTGCATAACCTTTGCTTTGAATTAGATTAAGAGAAAATATAATTTTAATAGTAGAAAGCCACAAATGGAGCCTGTAACACAATTAACGTTCTCTTAGAAATACAAATCTATTCCCTGTTTCCTTTTAATACAAATTTGACTAGGTTGGCACTTTATTTTCATTTCACTAGTTTGTTACATTATTTTATATTTATATGGGTTTTATTTTGTTTTTGTATTATATTTTTGTGTTATATTGCTTTCCATAAATACATAGACATTTCATTCTAAAGCTAAGGACATCACAGGGTGTTTCTACTAGTGACCCACTTCTACCTGTACGATAAGAAGACATTCTAGTTTAAAAAAAATTGAAAGTCACTCTGTCAGAGTAATCCACATAAAAACACAGTCATGCTTCACAGACACAGCACAGTCTCACCACAAACACAACACACATCAAAACCACTTGCAGCCCCCCATACACATGACAAACTACAAGCATCTTCCCCACAAACATATACTTCAAGGCACAAAGATTTGCAGACACACAGATACAGATATGCATTCCAGACAGTCACAGATACACATAAACACAGATAAAAACTTGCAGATGCACAAGGATACTCACTGCCAAACACACTATAGAGCACATACACATTTACTCAATGTCAGACATGCACAGACTGGTAACAGTGCACACAGCCAGACAAACTGGTTGTGTGCCTGTACCTGTCATACACACATACAAACACAACTTAGTATTGATATTTTATACAACACTGTTTTGCTATCTGTAAGTTTATTATTTTGTACGTGATTTTTTAAAAAAGTCTATCCAACCAAAATGCATGTTTTTCTTTCCATTAAATAATGTGAAATCTATGCATACTGAAACAAAAAATTACCCTTTAACATTATTTTCCATGGCACCCAAAATACTTAGATTCAGGGATTGTTTTACTCTTTTGAAAACAGCTCACCTCTACTGAGGTATAAAATGTCTGAACAAAGAGATGTCAGATCTGATATTTTGTTTTTATGGTGTTAACCACGCTTGTACTGGACATTTGGCAAACTGGGCAAATGCCTGGTGGGCCTACATGGTCCGGGTCCAAAGTCGGCAGAGAAACGGCCTTTACAGGGTTGATGCTGCATGAGCGTCTTAGCACTCTACACAAAGACGAAGCTCTTCAGCCGTTGAGAAGATCAAATATTTCCCTTGCCAGCCCTCAGTAACTCAGATACGTCTGGGGAGCCAGAATTCCTCCCAAAAATGTATCAGAACACTGCTACAGGTTACCAAGGATACATTCTCAAGCAGTAACTCATGGGAGCACTATGATGCAGAACAGATGCCTAATTGAGGGACCAGGTTTTCTACCTCCCTGGCTCAAAGTAAGTCAAAAGGGAGTGGGGTATAAACAAACTTATTTTCATAATTAAATTATTTTATATTTTTTAAATCTCGTCACATATTTAGCCCTATCTCCTCAAACACACACACACACACACACTCCAGCCTGTATTCCCTATACACACACACTACAGCCCTTATACTATCTCATACACTATAACTCCAATCCCCGCACATATACACTACAGCCCCTATACCCTGACACGTGAAACAGTCACTACCCAGTACAACACCTATACCTCCACACTACAATTCCTATCTTTACACACTACAGCCCATATAACCCACATTCTCTACAGAGCCTATCCACCACATCCTCACACACTACAGCTCCAACCCCACCCCCCACACACCACAGTCCCTATAATCACACATACACACACACACACACATTACAGTCCATTTCCTCTCCACACACATACACTACAGCCCCTATCCAGATGCACGCTACACCACAAACAGCCCCATCCACACACACACACACACACACACACCAAGACAAGCAGTGTCCACCACAAGCAAGCCCACAAGCAACATCCCCACACACATACAACTCAATAAGCAGAACCCTGCATACAAAATCCCACAAGCATCCTGCATCCCCTACATAACCATGAAGTAGCCTTCAAACATATACAGTACCATATGCACCCACCACATACTCAAATAAACACACACTCAACTCTCTACACTCCATGCAAGCACACACACTTTCTTAACCCTCTTTCAAGCCTTTCCCTCTTCTGTCTTCTGGTGTCCTGATTATGGGGATACCAGAGGCAAGTCACCAGCAAATACATAACAAGAGTGCTATTACATTTTCTTGTGCTGTGCGGAAAAAAAGTACATGGCATTTTACCCACGTGAGAGCTCTTCAGCTGGGTTCTGCACATGGGCAGTCCCAGTTCGATCCTGCTGTTAATCTATGGATTTCCATTATTATCGTTGACCAGTGATATTATTTTATCTCGAGCAATAGAAATGCATAAAGCAAAAGCATTGAATCTCTTCTGCAAAAAACAAAATATTATAGCTTCAACTTCAACAAGTAAATCAATTATTACTGTTAACGATTATCTGGAAATCATTGTCCCCCCTCCCATCCATCCATAATCAAACATTTTTACTGTAGAGGTGCTGTTGTCTTATATGGTATTGCTGTGGTAAGCTAACCACTAATCAAAAATGCTTTCAAATACTTACACCTTGCAGGTCTACAGATGTGTTTTTTATGTTAAATTTATTCCTTGGTTGTCAAATATCTACAGGCTTCTAAGTTCTTCTTCATTTGTTAAATCTGGGTTAATAGTGGTAGATGATGACAGTTGCGTATTCCAAACAGAATCTTTTGCCATGGTTTACTTTAGAACTTTGCCTCAGTAGTCCTTGTAGATATTCTTGTTCCCATCCTTTTAAGTTTTATAGACAGTTTTTTTGACAGCACGTTTAAGTGATCACGATCCTACAATGAAGATACCCTGCAGAATTTTATGTAAATTGTAACATGATGATCACAGTTAGTTTGAACATCCACTTGTGCTCCAACTAGTTGTTTTACATAAGATTCCTACATTTTACTTAAAAAAAATTTAGTGTTTATTTCCTCGAACAAACAACACTTTAACTGCCAGCACTACCTTAATTGGCGAGTGAACACTGAAGTCTTGTGTATATTATTCACTTTTAGAATCACTGTTTTTAGCTTTGGTGAGCTTTATTGCGTCTTAGTATTTTTAGATTTTGATATGAGATCCAGGTCTGCTGTTTACCTAAAAGTTTTCAAATTTTTAAAATGGTACACCATCTGACATGTGATTCTCGTGGAGTATTTTGTGCAGTGGAAAAGTTAGCCTGAAGGCAAATATTGTAACTCTCAAAACTGCAAAGACAGAATGATGACAAATTGTATAAATATGTGCAAATTGTCCAAATGATATCCAGTATCTATGTGTGTAGAATACTAAGAAGCCTTACATGGTACTTGATGAGTGTGTCAATTCTAAATAAAACTGAGGAACTGAGATTAATACAACTAAACGTGATGCTTTTTCTTATCAAATAGTATTAAATACATTTTTTTTTACTTGAAAATAGCACTGTGTTAATAGTAAATTTAAACATATTGGATATAGCACTTATGGATACAATATACAGATACTTCATATTAATTCATATTAGTATCAATGCCAAAAAATAATTGTACTCATAGCAATTCTACACAACTGTTAAACTATCTGCTTAATACATAACTATTATAACTTTTACGTGTTTAATGGTTTAATATTGAAATCTGATTGCATAATTTGGTTCAGGAAATACAATTTTGCACATCTTAAATTTGATTGAATTTACAAGATAACCTATAAACTAGTTTAGCAATTAATACTATTCTTTTCCAGCTCGAATTATGTCACTACTTGTTCCCCTTCTCAATAAAAAGTGATAGGATTCCATTATGCAGTGTTCGCTGATAACTAATGGTTCTTTGGAGGTGAATGTGTGACAGGCAAACTTAATGTGCTAATTTTTATCACAGGGAATGCGTTCCTAGGCCAATATAGCTACATTCTACTGTTTTGCATTATGCATAGTTACACATTTTTTCCAATACATCCTAAAAATAAAAAATCATTGAAAGAATCTTTACAATAATATATATATCTAGATAGCCTGGTTTAAACTTTAAATTCTTCATACTGTTCCCCGAATGTCCTCACTGTTCTAGTGCTAGTTTTCATACTAAAGAGAAACACATTGCTATATAATAGTCTCCTTCTGTCCTACTTTCATACTTTACATCAACTTTTGTAGGTCAAAATTTGTGGCTGAGTTTTGATCGCAAGGAAAGTGAGTGTCATTTTGGCAAACATGCCCAATGTGGGGTCATGCCATCCACATTTTATTCAGTGGTGTGTGACGCATCTGGGGAGACTAAAGAACTGTCCTCAGGCAGCACAGCGCAAGCACATAATTAGAAATGCTTGTTCTTTGAAGAACTTCAGCACTGCACTCTGCAAGGCCCTGTATGTTGGGGGCCAGCCAGACTGATTTTTTATTTTTTTTTATAATTCTTTATTTGTAATTTTTTGTTAAGAAATTACAGAAGAAAATAAAAGATTGTTATAGGGATAGTTTCATAAAATTAAAAGCGGTAGAATCACTTATATCATATTACAACATAGGGTCTTTGGTTCTGGTCTGCCGCGGTTCCTGTGAGGAGGTTCCACTGCAGACAGGCAGTTGACAAAGGTGGGTTATTCCACCATTTCATAACAAAAGAGAGGAGTAATTAAAGAAGAAAAATATTCAACAGTTTGCAACCATATTAACATATTTAATATATTTACAGTCGTTCTGTATGAGCGTGTTCGTTAGGCGAGGTATTCGCTCATATATTCATATAGAGCAGGGGTTCTACATCCAGTCCTCAAGGACCCTCGAACTGTCCAGGATTTAAGGATTACCCTGCTGTTTCTAATGTGTTTTTTTTTTGGGGGGGGTGAACAAACACTACAGACACAACAGGGTAATCCCTAAATCCTGGACTGGTAGGGGGTCCTTGAGGACTGGGTTGAGAACACCTGATATAGAGGGTGGTGCCCCCTTGTACCATTGATTAAGGAGATGTCCGTGCTGGTGCCTTTTGTAACTCATCCTATGAGGATCTAGTGAGCTTTGTTAGTATCAGACTGGCTTTTTTATGCCCATTATGGGCATCCCTAGTGACGCAAGTCGCACCACTGGTAACGAATCCCTCTGGGCCTGCTCACCCTTATCCTGATCTATTACCTTCCAATGTTGGTAGGTATGCTATAGAGATTTGTTTGAGGCTTCAGCAGCAGTCTGCATGACCTTGTATTACCCCGGTTTCTTGGTGTAAAATGTACTTAATACAAAACCAAAGATAACATGTTATTGGCATGGAAGAGGTTATGATTTTGCAAAAATGAAAGTGTTCTTTAAGAGTTACAGTTTCTTAAAAAAAAAGTGACAGACTTCAACAAGCAACTTATGATTTATACTTTACAAAATGAAATTATTTTACATATCAAAAATGAATTTCAGTTAAGGGCTGACATATTTAGCTGTAGATGTAAGTTCTTCTGAAAACTGTATATTCTGGACCTATTTATCTAACCCCAATGTCTGCAGTTATCAGAATTGCTTTAAACCTTACTCTGCTGTTCACTGCTTAGTCTTAAAGGATGAAACAAAGGACCATCAAAACTAATTACTAGTGCACAGAACACCCCAAATGTAAATTAATTTCAGAAGTTCAAAATACATATTAGGAAAATCAATTAGTAAAAATGCATAAATGAAGAACTACCTTTAATAATATGATTTCCTATATTTTGAAAAGAAATTACTACTAAAGGCTGACATGCTTTATCTAGAGAAAAACATGCTATTGGATACATTAGGGTTAGATATCAAAAAAAGTTAATTAATTCAGATTGAATGCTAAAACTGGTGATGCACACAAACATAGCATTCTAACAGCTCACTTCTCTGCCATTTAGAAGTTAGTTAATTTAATTTATGCAGCCTTAGTCACACCTCCTTGCATCTGGCTTACACAGCCTTTCTAAACACTTCCTGTAAAGTGTCATCTAATGTTTACACTTCCTTTATTGCAAATGCTGTTTAATTTGGAATTTCTTATCTCCTGCTCTGTTAATAGCTTGCTAGACCCAGCATGAGCTTCTTGTGTGTAATTAAAGTTCAATTTACAGAGCAGAAGATTAAAAAAAATGTAAAGTAAGTTACATCTGATTGTAAATGAAACTATTTTGTTTTCATGCAGGCTATCTCAGTCACAGCCAGGGGAGGTGTAGCAAAACATACATAAACAGAAACAAGAGTGATTTAACTCTTAAATGGCAGAGAATTGAACAGTAAGACTACAGGGACATGATCTATACAAAAACTGCTTCAATACAACAAAGTTGTCTTGGTGACTATAGTGTCCTTTTAACAAAATTAGCTCAACACCAAAAATCTTCCAATCAACAACTCAACTATACACCTTTTCTGAAATATTGTCAAATAAGAATCTCTGTCAACTGCAATCTAATTGTATAGAAAATGAAACAATATAGATTCCATTGCACATATTTTTGGGGTGATTTTAATCACTGACTATGATTTTTTAACCCCTTAAGGACCAAACTTCGGGAATAACAGGGAATCATGACATGTCACACATGTCATGTGTCCTTAAGGGGTTAAACTGAGAAATTATGAGAGAATCCATTTTCTGTGTCAAACCTTATATAGCAATACACTTCAATTTAGGAAAATATATACAGTTTGCATATTTACTAAACACCAGATTTTTACCAGTTCTTGACTGGAAGCAGGCAAATCCACTTTTCATAGACAAATCTATGGAAATATAGTCAATAACAATATATTCATATAAAAGAGTCACTTATTTATCCCTATCCCTATATAGGACTTGTTAGCAGTTAATCTTACCATATAATAGAAGGCCACCAGGCAGCATAGATCTATTCTTTTTGTGCTTATTTTTAATAAAGTGGTTATAATCAGACGTTACTTTTTCTTCTTTCTTAAATTTATTTTTATTTTAATGGATGCCCAGAATTTAAAGCTTTAATTAAAGGTATACAATGTTTTCCTTACAACTAGGGGTAACCAAATGTTATTTGCAAAAAAAATTGAATGCCATTTTTGCTAATAATGTGGGTCATAATTTCCCTAACCTCTGGGTCATAACTTCAATAGTAATGTAATTTTCAGTAGATGACATGATCCATTCAAATAAAAACAACATACAGTGCAGGCCAAATGTTTGTTAAGTAATATTGTTCCAGGTTGATAATGCCTATACTTTGTATAAGATTTGGTTGCAAGAATAACTGATCTTAAACCAGACACCTGAAATCACCCGATTTCTACCAGATTCACATTTAGTACATTTCTAAATTGCAAAAATAGTGATTTTTTTTTGTGGATTTTGAACATCTGGTCAAAATAAATATATATATATATATATATAAAAGATTCATTATAATTAAAATTTCATTATTTTTTTTTTCTAGACAGTGTGTATTAAGTTCAGTGCATTGAAGCTGTCATTATCAAAATTTACAGATATGTAAATTAGCGTTTTTTTTTTTTTTTTAAAAGAATCCCACAAGTTGATTATTTTCTTTGGTTTAAGAATCAAGAGAAGGAAAATAAGACACTTGCAGAAACAGGTGGCCTCATCCTAGATGTTAATTGCAAAGCTAAAAAAGAAACTCCCTTGAAGGCCTATCAACATGTAAAGGTCACATAAAGCATCGAAGAAAATGCACATATATCAATGTTTGGAAAATAAATTGAGCACAGAAGAAACCTGTTGGAAAAGAATTTGGGAGAACGTATGTGATGATGTATATTTTTTAAACTCCACTATTTAAAAATATGATATGGTGTAATGCTTTTTTACCATTATGCAACTTGATATAACATCAAATTAACACCAAGGCAGCTGAGAGTCATTCCCTGAATGTGATTCAGCTGCAGCTTTTAAGCGTGTTGTAATCATTACTTTAGAACTGCATTAAGTCTGTCAAATTGTTAGTTGTAATGAGTTCAACAGCAATACATCCTTACAAATACACAGCTGGAGTTTGTCACACACCTCTAATAGACAGCCCTATATGTACAATTAGCATATTAATTTATTGGTGGAGGTGATTGTTAAATACCAGACTACAACTCTCTCTCAAAGTGCTCTTTATCAAGGAGATTGCTTGATTAATATAAACAATCTTCTTCCAAAATCCCACACATTACTCTTGGGTTTATTGAACATTGCTAAATACTATCAACCTTATAATTTAATCCATAGCACTTGTAAATGTATGTTTATGTCTTTCTGTGTGTGTGTCTGCTCGAGTGCTCGTTGCTGTAAGTAAAACCAGGTTTAACTTGAGGATCATAAAGCAAAATCAGTAATTGAAATGTATTATAGGATTTCAATCTATTACAGCTTTTAAAAAAATCAAATAAATGGTGTCTATTTCAAAATAATCCTTAATTAGAATTACAACTCCATTGTATATGATCAGGGGACATGTATTCCAGAAACATTTATCTGCTTTATATGTTGATTAAATAATATTCCTATAATGTTATTAGAACTGTAGTTGGTACAAAACTTCTATATATTCCACATTAAAGAGTGTGAATGTCTACCTATTTTTTCCACAAATTAATGTGATCTTCTAAAGTCAGTCACATTCATATTTAGAATACAATTAAATTAATTTTGATTTACACCATTATTTAATAAAGACAAATATAAATGTTTCACATTCTTAATTTCTTTCAAATAAATCACAAGAGTCCACAATAAATAGTAGCCAGATGACAAAAATACCAAGTACAAACGATGAAAATGTGGTGAAAATTGGTGATGATCATAACATGAAGTCCTCCACAACACAATGATGAGTGATCATAATTTACAGTCAATAATAAACCATTGCATAACCTAGAATTCAGTATATTTGGAAAATATTTATTTTTTACCATTATAAAATCATGAATCAGTGTATTTGGAGCTGTGTGATATATATATATATATATATATATATATATATATATATATATTATTTCTGCCCTTATATTTAGAATTTCCTATACATCAACAGACAGTTTTAAAAATAATACAATTTTTCTATTTACTGACTTTAGGAGGAAGAGGTTTTCCATTATACCCCCACCCCCCCAATAACTTTCTTGGATTGTGCTCTGCAAATAACGCCAAGCCTCCATTGCAAGCCAGTAACCAACCATGCCGATGAATTGCATTAACATTGTGTGACGAGACCAACCTCGCCACATTGCATTGGAGGAGCCTGGTTGCCCGCCTGCTGCCTTTGGATTATGGACCGGCAGCTAAAGGGTTAATTTTACTGTGCAGAAGGATTTATTTCTCCCTTTCTGCACAGCCGTTCGGTAGATTCTATCTACCGAACAAACAGCCTGTTTGCAACCTCCCCAGAGCCGTGGGAAGCCGGCCGGCGCTGTTAATTGGCCACCCAGAAGCTGGAGTGTGCTTCCAATTTACCTCCCTGAAGCTGCGGTTAACCGCAGCTTAATTGCTTGTTACTGGGTGGCCGCTGTTACACTTAGCGGCCGCTAGGTGGCGGTGTTCTGGAGCTCCCCGGGCAGCCAGCGCTTTTCTGCACGGCTTTCATGCACCAAAATCGGACACTTTTACGTGCAGGCACCGCTGAACTTCCAGCCCCTGGTTCTAATTCGTATGGATTTGGTGAATGCATGGAAATTCTGTATTTTATGTTGGAAGACTGTTTTAACCCAGATAGCCATGCCATGGAGTATATTAGTGTAATTAAAGATTTTGGCTCCATGGCAATTAAACTATATTTGGGTGGTCTGAGTGCCATTCACCTAATAATGTGCACTCAGACCTGAGCTATCTGGGGATATATTACATGTCTGTGTTTTATGTATAAAATGTGTCTTTATGTATTTTAAAGTGATAGTCTGTCTTTGTGTCCCCACGTGTGTAATGGAGTTTTGCCTTTGTCCTGGGAGATAATTGAATTACTTCTCCAATTATCTCCAGGGCAGAAGGTAGGAAACCAGGATGCATTGTGGGGATGTTTTGCTTCTGTGAGTCTGTAATGTGATACATGTCTGTCTGTGTTACAGTCTTCCATTTGGTCCCCTAGGGGAGTGTCCACCAGGTGGGTGACCTGCATAAATACCGGGGCAGGTAGCCCTCAATAAACAGACCACTGCTTGACCCTCAACACGGAGCTTTGTCTCGTTCTTGGGGGAATTCACTGTATGCTGATAGGGACTGACTGCCAGGAGTGTAAGCCGCTTGGAAGCTTTTCCTGTTCGTCTGCTAGCAGCTATTCGTGAGGTTCCAGTTCTTGAGTTTGGAGTGCTACTTTATTCCCTTGTATGCAGTTCGGGAGTTTGGTGCATTCACTTGTATCCAATTCGTGAGTTTTGGTGATACTACAGTAGCTGTGCCTGTCTGTGAAAAGGGTATTATCGCCTAAACGGATATTAACCCCTTGTCTGCTGAAACGGTCCGTTACAATTGGTGGCAAGCGGCGGGATCGTTCCTACAGCCAGAAGGACAGCTACAGGAGACACCATTCCTTTGGATTTTATAATTTGAGGGCAACGCATGTCTGAGTACAGCGACCCTGACAGCACCAGGATGGAACCAGCAGTGGAGTACAGATACTCTGTAGAGGAATTTGACCGTATGATGTGGTTGCGGCTGAACTTCTACGGACCTAATCCAGCTGAGAAATCCGTGAAGTTCGTGAGGGGTCTAGTGTTCAAGACTCTGCTATACCGGGCAGAGGGTGACGGTCAGCTGCCACGTTGGGTGGACCTCCACCAGGAATTACAGTTACAGGACAGAGAGAGCTCAGTCTCCTCTCCCCAGCGGCAGGTACTGCAGGGAATTGGGAGCCCAGTCTCCATTCCCCAGCGGCAGTGTGAATTATTGGGAATTGGGAGCCCAGTCTCCATTCCCCAGCGGCAGTGTGATATGCAGGGAATTGGGAGCCCAGTCTCCATTCCTCAGCGGCCGTGTGATTTATTGGGAATTGGGAGCCCAGTCTCCATTCCCCAGCGGCAGAGTGTCCAGCAGGGAATAGAGAGCCCAGTCTCCTTTCCCCAGCAGCAGGACACTGTATTGGGAGCGGATACAGTCGGTCTCCCTCCACAGAGGATGAAAGTATGTATGGGAGAGGAGCTTGCTACCACCTCTCCCCAGCGGCGGATCATTAATGGGCAGGGAATAGAGAGCTCAGTCTCCTTTCCCCAGCGGCAGAGTGTTCTATCGGGAGAGGAGCTTGTTACCCCCTCTCCCCAGCGACAGCTTAATGTACCAGGGGGAGACTGTAAGCCCCACAGCTGTGCAGATGGGACCGTGGTCTCTGCACTTACCACACAGGGGGTAGGGACGGTCGGTCCTACCCTCCCACGACAGGGCTGTTTAGCCAAAGGGGAGACAGTCGGTCTCCCCCTTCCGCAGCAGAGCTATGCACCTAAGGGGGAGACAGTCAGTCTCCAGCAACCAGGCTCCAACCAGACTAATCCGGTGGTAGTACTGGCACCAGGACATAGTACCGCTGGTCTCTGCCCACTCAGCAACCCACCAAGGCAGCCTACCAGCCCCCCACACAGCCGTGGTGAGGCACCTGGACATGGACAAGTTTCTCCTCTACCCAGGTGTAGTAACCATTTATTGTGGGTGGGCTGTACTGTTTTTTCTGCTTTGTGGGTGGGCTGCTGGACTAACAAGGGCACTGACCAGCAGGAGGTCAGGTACCCTGTTAGTCTGTTTGGAAAGGGGGAGAGATGTGACGAGACCAACCTCGCCACATTGCATTGGAGGAGCCTGGTTGCCCGCCTGCTGCCTTTGGATTATGGACCGGCAGCTTAAGGGTTAATTTTACTGTGCAGAAGGATTTATTTCTCCCTTTCTGCACAGCCGTTCGGTAGATTCTATCTACCGAACAAACAGCCTGTTTGCAACCTCCCCAGAGCCGTGGGAAGCCGGCCGGCGCTGTTAATTGGCCACCCAGAAGCTGGAGTGTGCTGCCAATTTACCTCCCTGAAGCTGCGTTTAACCGCAGCTTAATTGTTTGTTACTGGGTGGCCGCTGTTACACTTAGCGGCCGCTAGGTGGCGGTGTTCTGGAGCTCCCCGGGCAGCCAGCGCTTTTCCTGCCCGGCTTTCATGCACCAAAATCGGACACTTTTACGTGCAGGCACCGCTGAACCTCCAGCCCCTGGTTCTAATTCATATGGATTTGGTGAATGCATGGAAATTCTGTATTTTATGTTGGAAGACTGTTTTAACCCAGATAGCCATGCCATGGAGTATATTAGTGTAATTAAAGACTTTGGCTCCATGGCAATTAAACTGTATTTGGGTGGTCTGAGTGCCATTCACCTAATAATGTGCACTCAGACCTGAGCTATCTGGGGATATATTACATGTCTGTGTTTTATGTATAAAATGTGTCTTTATGTATTTTAAAGTGATAGTCTGTCTTTGTGTCCCCACGTGTGTAATGGAGTTTTGCCTTTGTCCTGGGAGATAATTGAATTACTTCTCCGATTATCTCCAGGGCAGAAGGTAGGAAACCAGTATGCATTGTGGGGATGTTTTGCTTCTGTGAGTCTGTAATATGATACATGTCTGTCTGTGTCTGTCCATTTGGTCCCCTAGGGGAGTGTCCACCAGGTGGGAGACCTGCATAAATACCGGGGCAGGTAGCCCTCAATAAACAGACCACAGCTTGACCCTCAACACGGAGCCTTGTCTCGTTCTTGGGGGAATTCACTGTATGCTGATAGGGACTGACTGCCAGGAGTGTAAGCCGCTTGGGAGCTTGTCCTGTTCGTCTGCTAGCAGCTATTCGTGAGGTTCCAGTTCGGGAGTTTGGAGTGCTACCTTATTCCCTTGTATGCAGTTCGGGAGTTTGGTGCATTCACTTGTATCCAATTCAGTAGCTGTGCCCGTCTGTGAAAAGGGGATTATCGCCTAAACGGATTTTAACCCCTTGTCTGCTGAAACGGTCCGTTACACATTGAAACAGCTGTCCATTAGTGGTTCACAGGTTTTGCATCTCTTCCTGAGTTGTGTTTTAAAGCTGTTGTATACAGCAAACATAAACTCCAAGAAATACATTTTTAAAATGGAATAATGAGGCAAAAATTGGATTCTTTGTTGAACTAATTTGCTTATGCCCACCCAGAATCCCTTGCAGTAGTAAAGTCACTGAAAATTGTAGTCTTATTGCTTGGCAGGTGTGAAGATCTGTGCTTAACAATGTATTGCGTATCTGCTGACTTCAGGTGGTAGAGGTTTTCAATCACCTTTTTCCCTACCATAACTTTCATGGTTTATGCTCTGCAAGTAACGCCCAGCCTCAATAACAAGCCAGTAACCAACCTCAAGCTGATGAGTTGCATTAACAATGAAACAGCTGTCCATGAGTGGTTCACTGGATTTGCTCCTCTTCCTGAGTTGTGTTTCAAAGCAGTTTTATACAGCAAACATAAATCCCATGTTTCAACTGGAATAATGAGGCAAAAATATGATTCTTTGTTAAACTAATTTGCATATGCCCACCCAGAGTCCCTTTTAGTAGTAACATCACTAAAAATGTGCGATTTCTGTGGGAAAAGCAAGTCCTATAGCTTGACTGGTGTGCAGATATGTGTTTAACAATGTATTAAGTGTATGTGTGTGTGTACACATACAGTGAGGGAGAAAAGTATTTGATCTGACAAAGAAATGATCAGTCTATAATTTTAATGGTATGTGTATTTTAAAAGTGAGAGACAGAATAACTAAAAAAAACACACAAAATAAACGTATGTCAAAAAAGTTATAAATTGATTTGCATGTCAATGAGTGAAATAAGTATTTGACCCCTTCAACTTAGTACTTGGTGGCAAAACCCTTGTTGTCAATCAAAGAGGTCAGACGTTTATTGTAGTTGGCCACCAGGTTTGCACACATCTCAGGAGGGATATTGTCCCACTCCTCTTTGCACATCCTCTCCAAGTCATTAAGGTTTCAAGGCTGATGTTTGGCAACTCGAACCTTCAGCTCCCTCCACAGATTTTCTAAGGGATTAAGGTCTGAAGACTGGTAGGCCACTCCAGGACCTTAATGTGCTTCTTCTTGAGCCACTCTTTTGTTGCCTTGGCTGTGTGTTTTGGGTCATTGTCATGCCCTGGCTGAGGGAAGGAGGTTGTCACCCAAGATTTGATGGTACATGGCCTCGTCCATCATCCCTTTGATGCGGTGCAGTTGTCCTGTCCCCTTAGCAGAACCCCCCCAATGCATAATGTTTCCACCTCCATTTTTGTTGGTGGGGATGGTGTTCATGGGGTCATTGGCAGCATTCCTCCTCCTCCAAACATGGCGAGTTGAGTTGATGCCAAAGAGCTCAATTTTGGTCTCATCTTACCACAACACCCAGTTCTCCTTTGAATCATTCAGATGCTAATTGGCAAACTTTAGATGGGCCTGTACATGTGCTTTCTTGTGCAGGGGGACCTTGTGGGGACTGCAGGATTTCAGTTATTCACTGCATAGTGTGTTACCAATTGTATTCTTGGTGACTATGGTCCCAGCTGCCTTGAGATCATTAACAAGATCCTCCCGTGTAGTTCTGGGCTGATTCCTCACCGTTCTCATGATCACTGAAACTCCATGAGGTGAGAACTTGCATGGAGCACCAGACCGAGGGAGACTGACAGTTATTTTGTGTTTCTTCCATTTGCGAATAATCGCACCAACTGTTGTCACCTTCTCACCAAGCTGCTTGGCGATGGTCTTGTAGCCCATTTCAGCCTTGTGTGGTCTACAATCGTGTCCCTGACATCCTTGGACAGCTCTTTGGTCTTGGCCATGGTGGACAGTTTGGAATCTGATTGATTGCTGCTGTGGACAGGTGTCTGTTATACAGGTAATGAGCTGAGATTAAGAGCACTCCCTTTATTTTGATGATCATTAAAATTATTATGTTATTATTTATTTAGCGCCAACAAATTCAGCAGTGCTTTACAGTGGGTGGACAAACAAACATGTAGTTGTAACCAGACAAGTTGGACACACAGGAACAGGAGTTGATAGCCCTGCTCAATGAGCTTACATGCTAGAGGGAGTGGGGTAAAGTGACACAAAAGGTAAGGATAGTATTAGACTAATGACAGTTGCAAGGAATCAGTCGGGAGCTATTAAAAGTTTATTTGATACGCTTTTATGAAGAAGCAGGTTTTTAGTGATTTTTTTGAAGGAGTTTAAGAGAGTTTTTCTAATCTTACCGTTAAGAGAGTGCTTCTAATCTCAGCTCGTTACCTGTATAAAAGACACCAGGGAGCCAGAAATCTTGCTGATTGATAGCAAATCAATTTATAACTTTTTTGACATGTGTTTTTCTGGATTTTTGTTTTTTTATTCTGCCTCTCACTGTTAATATACACCTAACAACAGAAAATGGTGAGAGCCCACTAAAAAGTATACATATTACCACACATGTAAAATAAATATCCCTGTAAATTGAAAAAGACAGGAAAAAACATAGGGTAATACAATATGGATAAAGTGAAACATTAATTAAAATTAATTAAAATTGATCTCACTCACATGCTGCAGAGCCACTTAACAAAGCTGGCTCAGACTAAAGGCTTTGAATGGATAAATGTACATGGTCTCAGGATAAAAGTGCTGGCTGTTTTTTCTGATGTTCTTATGGTATTCCCACAGATATTCCAGGATGCAGGATATCAGGAAAAAAAAATATTTGAACACAAGAATTAAAATTAAAACAGCTGGTAAAATCCACAATAAAGAGTCCACTGCATAAAATATGAACACTTGACGCGTATCGGCTGCAGCCTTTTTCAACAGTGAATACGCCATTCTTAGAATTCCAGTCTTTAACCTCTTAAGGACCAAACCTCTGGAATAAAATGGAATCATGACATGTCACACATGTCATGTGTCCTTAAGGGGTTAAATAACTCCAGAACTGGCAAAAAAATTTCAGAGGTAAGCTCCTCTCACTTCTGTTTCTGATGCCAGGACCGCATCCTCCGTCTATTCTGTTCATTTCCGCTTTTATCATCGGTGATGTCATGACGCACGTCTCCGCATTTGCATCATGACACAAGCCGGGTGAGAGGAGTCCATAATGCTCAAGTGTTCATATTTTATGCAGTGGAAAAAGAGCTTCAGCCGAAACGCGTCGTGTTCATATTTTATGCAGTGGACTCTTTATTGTGGATTTTACCAGCTGTTTTAATTGTAATTTTTGTGTTCCAATAAAAATGTTTTCCTGATATCCTGTATCCTGGATTATCTATGGGAATACTATGAGAACATCAGAAAAAACAGTTGACACTTTTATCCTGAGACCATCTGCATTTATCCATTCAACGCCTTAAGTCTGAGCCAGCTTTGTTAAGTGGCTCAGCAGCATGTGAGTGAGACCAATTTTAATTAATGTTTTACTTTATCCATATGGTATTAGCCTATGTTTTTTCTGTCTTTTTCAATTTACAGGGACATCTATTTTATATGTGTGGTAATATGCATACTTTTTAGTGTGCTCTCACCATCTTCTGTTGTTATTGTATTGCACTTTTGTGTGGTGGAGTGACCCACATAGATGATTGTAGCACCACATTTATTTGGGTTAACCAATCCTTATTTTATATTTATTGTTAAAATACACCTACCATTAAAATTATAGACTTATCATTTCTTTGTCAGTGGACAAAAGTTTAAAATCAGCAGGAGATCAAATACTTTTTTCCCTCACTGTATGTAACATCCCCTGGATGTTGGGCTAAGGTAACATCCACACGGCATACATATAGTCACCCTGTCACAATACCCCCTCCCCCCCACACACAGTCATCTTGTCGCATCAAAGTCTCTATGCCACACTCACTCTGTCACAACCACCCTGCTACAGTTACCCATATAAATACATTGACAGTTTTAGACACATGCACCACCCCACATGCAGTAACCCTCATACTCACACAATCAACTTTCACAGACAACACCATAAACAACGCACACAGCAAGACCATAAGTAGCTCCCCCTGCACAAAACAAACTGCAAACAGCTCCCTTCACACATAGGCTCCCAGATACAGTTTACAAGTGGTATTTATTTGTATTTGGTTTCATTAAAAAAATAACTACAGTAATATATATATATTATTTTTTATGCTATTAAAACAGCTTGTAGATTTTCATGTAGAGAAGTCAATCTTGAATTTTGGCTCATGAGGGAACGTGTTGTGTTTTAGTGTAATGGAAAGCCTAGCAGATGCCAAGAAATTTGAATCTTCCCCTTCTTGATTTGTGTTTTGGCACTAGAGTAGTTCATGGGGTTTATCACTGCATTCACTTTGTTTGTTGCAACCAAAACAGTATACTCAATGTTTGTTTGTTTTTTATGTTAAATTGTTTTCACTTCCTATATTTTTAAATGAACAAGTGACAGAATTCTGACAGAGTGGCTAAATATGTCAAATAAAGGTGCAAAATCTCTCTAATAATTAAACTAAACACTAAGAGCATAATGTTTTAAACCAGAGTAAAAGTGATTCTCATTAAGGAAAGATGGTCATATAAGAAATAACAAGCTGTAACAAGGAACATAAATATTGATTCAAATATATCAGCAAAATCCAGTCAGAAAAATATTAGCTGAATTCAGACTATATTTTTAATGGATTTTGAATCGACACAATATTAGCAGCTGAACCCAATAAATGGCTGCTGAAGAAAACTACTCTGATTATCTATGTGAACAAAAAATAAAATCCACCACTTCCCCACATTTGAATGCTACAACAAAATATTTTTCAAGAAGTCTTTAAAAGTTTTGTGTATATTCTCTTGGCATGCACAAAAGATAAACCCCATTTAATACAAAATATAACAAGATACCAAATGTTGCACTCCACCATGAGAAGATATATGGAAAATGGAGGCAACAGGAAAGCAATATTTTTATTATCTATGTTATAACAAAATTGGCAAATGAACAAGGAAAATTTATGAAATCTGTACAAAAAAAAAGGAAAGGAGAAAGACATACCAAACTTCCAAAACTAATTGGGTTTCAAGTCTACACCAGACGCTTTTTCAACAGTAACCATTAATCCTGCTAGTCAAAAAACAAATTAAATATCATCCCTTGGTGTTTCTTCAGGGACATGAAAGGGTTTGGTTGGTGTTGAATCCCAAAAGTCCCAAACCTGAGTAGGAGGTAAAAGATTGTAAAAAAAAAAAAAAGTTGTCATGTACTCATACAGTTCTGAGTTGCCCACCACCTCCTCAATATCCCACAGCCTTATCTTGCCATGTTCCCAATGCATCACTGTGACAGCCATTAGATACAATTCCATTGCTAGCTGTTGTATGACTGTTGTATGTTATATGACATAATACAGGCAAGTGAAAGAAGTAAAAATTAAGGCAAAACAGTAAGATGTAATTTGTAATATGTAATAAACGCAACATTAGTGATCCATGAATGTGTACAACATGGAATCACGTGAGATACACCTTAGTTATAACTTTGGGGTCTATTGCCAAATGTCGCACTGAATATCATTTGTTTAAAATCAAAGTGGTATGTTGGAGAAAAATGCATACTCTAACTATGAGTTGATCATACACTCAAGTATCTAAAACCAGTTTAGACTGTCATGTTAGTTAGTAAAAGTTGTGTATGGTTAAAAATACAGATGACCCACTGTAGAGCAACCCAGAAGTTTACCAAGCTTCAAATTGTGCTCTAGTCTAACCTTGATGGCTATCTACCAAAATCCCTACTATGCCTGGTCTGTCATATTCCCCGACTGCCTGTGCTCTGAGTTACATTTTAATTACAATTAATCCATAAAGTTTTGCATGTTTTGGGAGATGGCAAAAAGTTATAACAATTGCATCCCAGCTGTTTTATCTCTTAATAATCTTTAATGGTAATTGCCGGTAAATTGCCTTAAAAGGTGAGCAGTCAAGTTGAAGGTAAGCCCCGCTTTGTAATAACATCATGAAGATGGCATCACATTTTCAAGATAATTATAAAGGGCTGTGCATGATAGCACCCAGCATCACAAAGGTTTTAGGAAAAAAAAACACATTGCCCCTCACTATAAAGTCATTTTTTTGGATGTGCTCAAAGCACCAGATGCATTTACATCACATTTAATTTTCAAGCAGAATTAGTGGTGTTAATATTAACATAACTTGAAAATATGCTGTAAAGGTAATTTAAAATGAGTGATTTCATGAAGCTAAATGTGTTTCAATTAATATAGAATTTATTCTTTCTGCATGGATTTGCAGTTTTAGTTCCTGAATGTATAAATGATGCAATTTAATTAGGCTTTCCTCTCAGCCAGCCACTTACATCAAACTGTTAAAGTAAGCTAGATCAACCTTAAGCATAAGCTTGAGGAGCATTTGGCCTTCTGCTCCACAAATGGAGAGCAGCCAGAGTGAGCTAAATGACATTACTATTAATTAATCAGAGGAAGAGACTTCTACAGGAACCCTTACACTTGGTAGTAAAGACATTTATGTTGGCTTGGAAATATGTATTGGCAGGAAATTTATGATTTTAGAAAACACTGGTTGGTGTAACCAGATCTATAAAAATAAACTACATTTTGACCACTTGACAAGTTTTCTATTAATTGAGTTTTAATTTACCTTTTTTTTTTTTATATATACTTTTATTTCTTCAAAAAATTTTATATTACAATTATCAAGACATACAATAACCTCAATTTCTATTCTTTGTATCGATGGGTATGTTTCCCTACAAACAATTTACTAAAAAAACGTAGTAATAGGATAAAACGAACAAAAATTAGCAGTTTTACCATTGTTAAACTAGTTTGGGAAACCATGTCCCCATTTAACACCAAAATAAAGATTGAAGTTAATAAAAACTCATCCCATACTCATCCACACCGCCGGAGGAATCAGGCAAATGCCTTTCGGTTGTTCTCAACCCTCTTTATTAAGTACGGTAAAGCTGGTATTCCTCCGGGAACATACACACACTTCGGGGCAGGTTTAGAAGACTCTGCGTTATACCTTATCCTTACTAGCAGTAAACTTCTCAACTAACTTTTCCCATTTGCTGGGTTCCTTCAGACCTACAGAATTACCTTGAATTATCCCCGTTTCCATTTTGCATTGGTATATAGCTTGTGTTTTAATTTCTCTCCACTCTAATACCTTATTACTTTTCCAATATCTGGCTATTGTTATCTTGACTGCCAGTAAAATGTGCGTTATCAGCTTACTTAACTCATTTGGCATAGCAGGCCATCCCAAATGCAACAGAAAACTTTGTGGTGTAAAGGGTATATCTTTCTGACCCATACTTTGAATCTGATGGGATACACACTTCCATATGTTACTTAAAGATTTACAGTTCCACCAGATATGGAGATAATCTCCCAAGCCTTCCTCACATCGCCAACATACCGATTTCTGATCTTTATACATTTTAGCCAATTTTACTGGGACCATATACCATCTGTTTAGGAGTTTATAAAAGTTTTCTACTATATTTAAGCAATGTACCGATTTGTTAACTTTAACTATGGCATTTATCATGTCTTGTTCAGGGATCCCAATATATAGATCTTTTTCCCACTTAATCCTAGCTTTCCAGTCCGAGGATTTCTGTAAATCCCTTAAAAATTCATAGCATCTGGAGATGTGACCTTTAGTGCTATAGTTTTCCATAATCTTTTTAAGGGAACTAATATTTCTACTGTGCTGGAAATCCAAAAATTTCGCCAGATAATACTTAATTCTTAGATATGTAAATATCTCCTTGTTGTCTATCCCAAACTCTGATTGTAACTGGTTAAATGGCTTTATTTCCTTTGTGTCAATAAGCTCTTGTATATACTTAATTCCCTTTTGTGTCCATCCATTAATATTAATGTCATCAATGTTACTTTTAATCACCTCTATAGGTAAAAATGGGAATAATCTATATTCTATTTTGCATTTTTTCTTAGTTTTATTCCAGAATCTCCAAATGCTATCAATAATCTTTGAGTTTTCTGGACGGACTAATTTTTTTTTTTCCCCCTTTTTCCTAGTTGACCAAAACAGAGCAGACAGACTACTTGTCTCTACTAATGATTGCTCAATTTGGTACCAAGCTTGATCCTTTTGGTCTGTACTTAGGGTATTAACCGTGTGTGCCAACATACAGGCGTTATGATATTCTATTATATTTGGGGCAGCTAGACCCCCATCTTTTCTTTTCTTGGATAGTAGCTGGAGGCTTATTCTCGGTTTTTTTCCCTTCCAAATAAATTTCGAAAAAGCTGCCTGTATCATTTTTAACCAAGGATTTGGAACCTGTATTGGTACCATTCTAAATAGATAATTCCACTTAGGCAAAATATATGAACGGATGGTATTTATACGCCCGATCCAGGAAATCTCTCTGCTAACCCATTCTTTTAGAATCTTATTAGTATTTTTTATGAGAGGGAGAAAATTGACCTCTATAACTTTATTTATGTTTCTTGGTATTTTAATGCCAAGAAACGAAATATATCTCTTTGTCCAGATGAAATCATAAGATGTTTTTATATATTCCTTGTCCTCTTTTACTAGATTTGTTGCCATTATTGTAGTCTTATTAGTGTTAATTTTATAGTTTGAATATTTACTGTATTGGTCTAATATTTTTATCAATTCCGGGACTGATGTTCTAGGGTTCTGCAACATAAGCAGAACATCGTCCGCATATAGGTTAATCTTATGCTCTATATTGTTAAACAAAAAACCCTTAATCTGCGCGTTCTGCCTTATATCTTCTGCCAGAGGCTCAATGGTTAAGACATAGAGTAGCGGGGACAGAGGGCAGCCCTGCCTAGTACCATTCTTAATGTTAAACCAGTCTGCTTCTATTCCTGGACCTATTGTCCTGGCAGAGGGAGCTGCATATAACGCCATTATGGCGTCGTATACTGCCCCAACTATACCAAACGACTTCAGTGTATCTCCCAGAAAATCCCATCTGACCCTGTCAAACGCTTTTTCAGCATCCAATGACAGGGTCAGGAGGGAGACCTTCTTCTTGATCGCTACTTCATGCACATCCAAGATTCTCCTAAGTCCGCCTGAGGCTGCTCTGCCGGAGATAAATCCAGCCTGGTCTTGGTGAATCAAAGCAGGAATGCAGATTTTTAAACGGTCTGCTATGATTGAGGCATAGATTTTTACATCCCCATTCAGAAGAGATATAGGTCGATAGTTCTCTAATTTGGCTGGATCTTTATCTGGCTTCAGAATTGGGACTATATTGGCTTGAAGCATCTCACTGGGAAAAGCCCGATTTTCCACTATCGAATTAAATACCCCTGCGAGGCGTACCGATAGAGTGTCCCTAAATATCTTATAAAATTTATTTGAATAGCCATCAGGGCCAGGGGCTTTATTCATCTGTAACTTATTTATTGCTACTATAATGTCCTCTGAGGTTATTGGTTTATTTATCTCATTCAGATGTTCTCTAGTTATTTTTGGCATTTTCCTTTTTATAAAGTATTCTGATGAGGGGAGTTGTTGTCCCACCGGGTCTAAGTTATATAATCGGCTATAATAATTATTAAAGGCTAACCCTATCTTTTTGGGGCATAATAACGTTTCTTTACCCGTCTCGATTTTATAAATCCTCCTCATTATTTTTTTATTTTTTAATTTATTTGTAAGCAGCCTGTCTGCCCTATTGCTCTTATAATACCAATCTATCTTTAAGGAATGTAAAGTTTTTGTTTTCTCCTCCCATAATAGTTCATTTATACGGCTTTGCACTGACAGCATTTTTACACTGATCTCTTGTGTTGGAGAGATTTTGTTTTCACTGGATAGTTTATAGTAATCCACATAAAGATCCCTCAGAGGTTTCCCCTTTTTTTTTTTTTCGATTGTACCTAGTTTAATTAAGTACCCTCTTATGACACATTTATATGTGTTCCATATCACTGGGGTCGACACCTCTCCAGTCTCATTTTCGAGAAAAAACTTATCTGACATCTCCTCAATATATTTTCTATTTTCTTTACTAGAGAGAATGTTGTCATTTAATCTCCAGTTTGTTCTTCTTTCCCTGTTATTCCCTATATCCACCTCCAAAATCATAGCGTTATGGTCTGACCATGTAACTTCGTCTATAAGGACTTTATTAGTACTATTGGCCAGGGCGTCATTGCCCAATATTAGATCAATTCTCAAATATGAGAGATATGATCTGGAGAAGCATGTATAATCCCTCTCGAGTGGATGGAACACCCGCCAAATATCCAGTAGGCCATATTTTTTAATTATCTTTTGGAATTGTGCTGCCTGAGCTATTGCAGCTTTATTTTGCCCAGCGGGATTTAATGATTTCCTGTCAAGATTTACATCTAATATACGGTTAAAATCCCCCGATAGAAGTAATTTTCCCTGTTTTATTTTTTCTACTTTGTCCAGAAGATCATAAAAGTACTTATTTGAGGGGTTATTAGGCGCATAAACATTAACTAGTGTATAGATTTCTGTTTGAATTTTAATTATCATTATAATAAATCTGGCTTCCTCATCTTTTTCTTGTAAATAATTTTAGCATCAATATCCTCAGTTAACATAATGGCTACCCCTCTTTTCCTCTGCTTGTCTAATGAGGCACATGCCACTATTGGAAACCCTTGAGGGATAAATCTTATCCAATCCTCTCTTCTCCAATGCGTCTCCTGTAAGAAAATTATTTGAGCTTTTTCTTTCTTAATATAGTCGAACAAGATCGCTCTCTTATTGGGAGAGTTTAAACCCTGAGCATTTAACGATAAAAATTTAACCATTCTCTCTTTTTATCCTCTTGTACCCTGCCCCAAGTCCATTGTTTATATTCTTATTGGAGCTGAATTTAATAACAATCCTTATCTGATAACAAGCCCCTGCCCCTACCACACATACAGCACCATTCATACCTCTTCCCCTCATATCTGAGGGGCATTCATACTGATAACCCTGGGTAATAACCTCTGGGTTTAGAACCAAAAAGGAAAAAAAACCTGAATGGAATCTAGTCCTCATCAGGATGACTCCTAGACAAGGAAAAATTAAGAGCTGAACTGTAATCGTCCCCGTATACTACTTCGTTTTCCCACCTTCTAAAATGCTTCAACAGTGACCCCAACTTCCCTCTGATAGACAAACTTTACACGATTTTTAGTTCTTCCCGATTGGGATTCCCCATCTATAAATCAGTCTCTCCCGCACTTTAGTCTCCACCCTCTGTCGTGTTCCCTACCACCCTTAACAAAAAGTACTATTACTACTATCTAGATGTAATTACGATTCTAATTTATCTTCTTGTGGACCCCTTGTCTATATTTGTACTCTAAATTTTATTTTTAATATTATTCAATAATAAATTCTTGTGGATAGCCTCTTCCTCTTTTAAATTAGCCCAGTGTTACGTGAGTGTCTCTTCCATTTAATTCATATTAATTTTACCCCCCTTGTTCTCACGTCAAAAATTAATCCTCTTGTGTAAATGTGATTTTATCTATTACTCTACCTATCCCTAGTTACTCTCTCTTAGTTTTTTTTTTTTTTTTTTTTTTTTCCCCTCCCTTTCCCTTTCCTTTCCTTCCTTTCCCCCCACTAATTCCCCTTTTTTGTTAAAGTGCAACTCCGTCCTACAAAATTAACCATTCCTAAATACTTTAATATATTCTCCGTGAGGAATAAGTGTCATTATTAATGTGTCTTTTAACTTAATTTCCACTTAATTTTCCCCCATATTGTGTTCTTTTTCCCCCATACCCTATACACTCTTTTCCCATTGTGATTCACAAAAACCATTTCAAACTCCATCCTGAATTGACCTTGTCGACCAACTGATTTCAATTCTCTCCCTAATTAAACTATATTTTCCAACCAATTAGTTGCATTTTCAAGTGAATCAAATGTATGCGTGATCCCGTCTTTGGAGACTATAAGTTTGGTGGGAAATCCCCATCTATATTTTAAATTTTTTTCTCTTAAACGTAAAGTAGCTGGAAAAAAGAGTTTCCTCGCTTTCCTTGTCTGGAAAGAGAGATCTGGGAAAACCTTTATGTCCTTAAATTTTCCTTGTTCTCTTTCTGTTTGTCTTGCTGCTTTTAGAATTTTTTCTCTGAAGGAGTAAGAATGACAGGCGATAATTATGTCTCTTGGAAGATCATCCGGAAGTGTTCTTGGTTTATATAGGCGATGTGATCTCTCAAGGAAATCCATTTTATCATCAATATGAATTTTAAGAGCTTTAAAAAACTCCATAAGGTAATTTCCCAAATTTTCTTGTGAAATAGATTCCGAGATATTTCTTATTCTTAGATTGTTTCTTCTTCCTCTATCCTCCAAGTTAGTAGATCTCTCCTGTAGATCGTTTAACATCGCTTGTTGTTTCTCAATGGTCTCTTTTTGCTTCTGAAGGAGGAATTCCAGGTTTTCTATTTTTTGTTCGTTGACTGTGACCTTTTGACCCATTGATGCTATGTCTTGCTTTAAGTTTGCAAAACTCCCCTGCATTTCTAGTTTTATTTGTTCCAACTGTAGATTTAAACACTCTTTTAAATACGCTGGGGTTATCATTTGTTCTTCTGAGCATTCCTGTGGGTCTTTCTCATTAGGGTCTCCCATTGGCTTACTTAATATCATTTTGCTTGGCGTTGATACCGAGGAGTTTTCTATTGAGCTTTTGTCTCCTGTTGCATTGAAAAAATGTGAAAGTCTCCTTTCTTGCTTTTCCTTCTTTTCACGGTCTTTTTTTGGGGGAAGCTTTGGGTCTTGTCTTTGCTCTGCCGTTTTCCTTGTCGTCATTTCTCTAGTCCTTTTTTCCCCTCAGTTAAGTGGGACACTTTTCTCTTCTTTTCCCTTTTTTTATTCTTATCAGGATTTCCTTCCTTCCTTCCCCCCTGCAAGTGCTGCAACTCCCTTCTCAGTCTTATTTCCCTTCAGGGAGGGTACTGGGCCGATGTTATAATGCCTGAGTTGTCTTGGAAGTAAAAGCGGAGGGAGATAGGTGGTGGTAGGCTTAGGAGATTGATAGTAGGAGCCTGGCGTCAAAAAGCATCATTGGCTGTCTCTCCGGTATTACGGGTCGGGGCGGCATACTCATCTGGCAGTCAATAACGGGATCTGTCGGGGTAAACACTCGTCGTGCTCGTCGAGGTAAGCAGCCACACTCTCATACGGACGGTGTCTCCCTCATACCCTCGTGGGACTCCAGCTCAGCTCATCGCGGCGGCGTGCACGCTACGCTCCCTGCGTGACGTCACGTCGTCATCCCCGCCCCCCGAGTTTTAATTTACCTTAGTAGGTAGAAATGGCACAAAATTAATAGAGAATACTTCCTTGTGGTTTAATAAAATATAAAAGAAAGGTTCTACAAATGACATCCTGCCTTTTTGAAATGTATAAATTAAACATTTCATTACACAGTGTTTAGAAAAGAAAAAAATGGCCAGTATGTGTATACGTGTGTGAATTGTGGTAAATGACATGTAAATGACTTTCATAATTTTATCATTTATTTTGCACCTTTCATGAGAAAGCATCACATGAGTACATCTATTTCGCTTTGCAAGCAATTTCAGGTATAATACCACTGTGACATGGCCAGTGACAACAAACATATGGGGGAGAGTCATCAACACTTTTACATCTAATTATCATTGGCACAGTTTATTATATCATCCTGGCTTTTTCATCTGTTGATTCCTTTTTTTTTTTTTTTAATTCTTTATTTTTCTTGTGCATATGAAAAACAAACATTTGGTCTTGCAGCGCCACAACAGCAACTGCAGGCTTATCTTGAACATTAGATTGATATGGCATCTGATTGAATAGCACAATTTTATGGTATAGTATTATGATAAACATAAGAATTCAGACTGTTCTATAACATGCAAACTAGATAATAGTGTGAGCATTTGCTGAATTTGCATAAGAGCAATGGGCTGAAGCGTGCAGCGGTGGTTTAAATCAAGTTAGAGTAGAATATGGCTTAAGGAGGTGCTGCACTGAATGTAGGTAAGGCGACCCGCGACCATGAGTAGGTGGGCAGCCCTTATTAGGCAACTCTTGCTTATTCGGACCTATGAAATGGCTGCGAGGGGCTTAGTGCGCTGCTGAGGTGTTTCTTGGTTTGTGAATGATTTCAGACTTTAAGATAGAAAAAAAAAAAAAAGGGGGCTAAATGCCTGGGCGTTTGAAACGTGTACATGCGCCTTAGTGCTTGCTAGTATAGTTTACTGTTGATTCGCTGCGCATTGTGGGAGGTATACGTCTAGTATTGAGCATAAGTAGAGTTATGTACGGGACACATTAAAAGACATAAACATAGGTTCATGAGAGCAGAGTCATTGCAGGAGTCCAACAGGTTAAACAAGGTCTGGAGTGTTGTCTGCATAAGATTGAATGAAATAAAGCATAAAGAAGGAAACCTTAAATACTTTGTCCTATAATTAGGCATGTAGTTATCGGAAGGAGGGTGGCATGGTCATACAGGGAGTGCAGAATTATTAGGCAAGTTGTATTTTTGAGGATTAATTTTATTATTGAACAACAACCATGTTCTCAATGAACCCAAAAAACTCATTAATATCAAAGCTGAATATTTTTGGAAGTAGTTTTTAGTTTGTTTTTAGTTTTAGCTATTTTAGGGGGATATCTGTGTGTGCAGGTGACTATTACTGTGCATAATTATTAGGCAACTTAACAAAAAACAAATATATACCCATTTCAATTATTTATTTTTACCAGTGAAACCAATATAACATCTCAACATTCACAAATATACATTTCTGACATTCAAAAACATAACAAAAACAAATCAGTGACCAATATAGCCACCTTTCTTTGCAAGGACACTCAAAAGCCTGCCATCCATGGATTCTGTCAGTGTTTTGATCTGTTCACCATCAACATTGCGTGCAGCAGCAACCACAGCCTCCCAGACACTGTTCAGAGAGGTGTACTGTTTTCCCTCCTTGTAAATCTCACATTTGATGATGGACCACAGGTTCTCAATGGGGTTCAGATCAGGTGAACAAGGAGGCCATGTCATTAGATTTTCTTCTTTTATACCCTTTCTTGACAGCCACGCTGTGGAGTACTTGGACGCGTGTGATGGAGCATTGTCCTGCATGAAAATCATGTTTTTCTTGAAGGATGCAGACTTCTTCCTGTACCACTGCTTGAAGAAGGTGTCTTCCAGAAACTGGGAGTTGAGCTTGACTCCATTCTCAACCCGAAAAGGCCCCACAAGCTCATCTTTGATGATACCAGCCCAAACCAGTACTCCACCTCCACCTTGCTGGCATCTGAGTCGGACTGGAGCTCTCTGCCCTTTACCAATCCATCCATCTGGCTCATCAAGACTCACTCTCATTTCATCAGTCCATAAAACCTTAGAAAAATCAGTCTTGAGATATTTCTTGGCCCAGTCTTGACATTTCAGCTTGTGTGTCTTGTTCAGTGGTGGTCGTCTTTCAGCCTTTCTTAACATGGCCATGTCTCTGAGTATTGCACACCTTGTGCTTTCGGGCACTCCAGTGATGTTGCAGCTCTGAAATATGGCCAAACTGGTGGCAAGTGGCATCTTGGCAGCTGCACGCTTGACTTTTCTCAGTTCATGGGCAGTTATTTTGCGCCTTGGTTTCTCCACACGCTTCTTGCGACCCTGTTGACTATTTTGAATGAAACGCTTGATTGTTCGATGATCACGCTTCAGAAGCTTTGCAATTTTAAGAGTGCTGCATCCCTCTGCAAGATATCTCACTATTTTTGACTTTTCTGAGCCTGTCAAGTCCTTCTTTTGACCCATTTTGCCAAAGGAAAGGAAGTTGCCTAATAATTATGCACATCTGATATAGGGTGTTGATGTCATTAGACCACACCCCTTCTCATTACAGAGATGCACATCACCTAATATGCTTAATTGGTAGTAGGCTTTCGAGCCTATACAGCTTGGAGTAAGACAACATGCATAAAGAGGATGATGTGGTCAAAATACTCATTTGCCTAATAATTCTGCACGCAGTGTAGAGTCCAGCATCAGCCTGTGCACTGGCTTGGGTGGGAATAGTGGCTGTCCGTGTGTTGTTCCATGCTGGAGCTGCGTGTGGCTGCCTGCAGGAGCAGTAGCTTGATCCCGGAGGCACTGCGATCTGGATTCAGGGTAAAGAGCGGTGTCTTGTGCTGTGAGCCAGGCGCTTGGATAAGCCTGTGTGTGAGCTCGGTGGTGTTCCGGATGGGCTGGTTACATGCCGTCCCTGTCGATCGGCTGTCCCTCTGCGTACCTCTCCTCATGTGAGCTCGGGTCTCGCAGCCGCTGTGATCTGGCAAGCGCTGTAGCAGTATGTCGTCAGGCTGCTTCATGCAGGCATGTCGCCTCCGCCTTGTGTATGTAAGGGTCATACTCAGCGAGGGTGAGAAGCTAGCATCAGTCCCCTCATGCGCTAGTAGATTCGCGTTTGCCGCCATTTTAGTGGGTCCTCGTGGTTTGAGTTGCGAGGTCTTTGGTGCAGCACGGGTTGCAGGGTGCAGGCCAGGATCACCCCCACCGGCCCAGAGGGGGGGGGGGGGGGGGAATGGGGCCCTGGTTGCACGTCAATGGGAGTCCAGCATGAAACTGTTGGGCAGGATAGCGGGGCAGCGGCCGTCTACCCCGCTCACCGCCTGAGTAGGCCTCATCCTGTAGGGACGACTGTGATCGTCTCGAGGGACTAAAACAAAGGGTTTGCAAGCCTCTCCTCTGAGCCAGTGCTCCCTTGGGCTTCGGACCACGGTTGCAGGTCGTTATTCATGCGTAAAATCAGCTTTTGTAAGCTTGAAGTTTGGAGATTTGCAGGAGCTGTTTGTATATGCGACATCTCAGTTTGGCGGTCAGGCCCCGCCCCCCATCTGTTGCTTCTTTTGTGCCCTAACCCTAATTTCTTAATATGTATTTGGCTACGTAATGGATATAACAATCTTTCTTCCACTTGTCCAATAGAAAAGTGTTCTGTTTCACGTCTCTGTTTTTCTACCACTCTAAATGTGGTGGTCTTCTGAAACGGAAAGATCGATGAAAATTCAGAACACTTTATTTATTTATTTATTTATGTAATTTCTTTATGTATCTGTGATCTAAATGGATTCTATGTTCCATGTTTTGTCGTTTATCTAATGCTAGGTGAGTGAACACCGAATGATTCATTGAAATACTTTTCCAAAAGGAAATTTGATTAGATTTTATCTGAATGTAAATCCACAATGTGCACTGTGTAGTCATTATATTTGAAATTATATGTGGATGATTTTAAACTCATACTTACTAACGTAAAATCCATTAAATATTCTTATTAGTGTTTTGAAAGTCAAGCACATTGTTTGAATAAAATGGAAGCTGAAAGATATATGAAATTGTATGCATTGCTCTGAAATGATTGATTAGGTGCGCAGCACATGACAATTCATTAGTGGATTAAATTGCATGCAAGTTCACAGCAAATGTAAATCTTGTAAAATGTATGTGCTCATTTGAATGTCATTAAAAGTCTTTAGGATACAGTCTGGGGATTCAAAAGTCCTGGCATTGTAAATAATAAAAAAAGTACTCATCATAACTAATGTTTTGTATACATGTCTACTATATCAGAGTAGGTTTACAGAAATCAGCTTAAAAGGATCCTATAGTGCCAGGAAAACAAAGGCATTTTTCTGGCATTATAGGGTTAATAGGTCCCTCCACTCTTGTGCCCTCCTACTGTGGGGCTGAAGGGGTTAAAATTCCTTTAGCCACTTGCCGATGTCCCATGGCAATGGCCGCGTTATTCAATGCTTTCCTATGGGAACAATCTGACGCTTGAGGTCCATGAGGACGTCCAGCGTCAGAAAACGAACCAAAAGTCTGTTTGGATTCCAGAAGTGCCCCCAGTGGCTGTCTGGTAGACACCCACTGGGGGCAGGCTTAGAGCTGCAATCTAAACATTGAGTTAGTTCTGTAAGACATAACTAATCCCCCTCTCCATGCCTTGTGGGTTTCATGCAAATGTGCACTTACTCATTGACTCATGAATAGGGCCTATGAGGTTTTGCCCAAAATGCATACAGAATGGAGAGGAAGATTAGGTGTTTGTTCGGGGATTCATTTTTATATTTATTACCCGTTTTTGTGGTGTGATGACCAATTTGTGCAGTGTTTGTTTTTAATTCTAATAATTAATAACAGATTACATTTATTTTTTAAAACCCTGTATGGGTTTGCTGTTCAGAATATTTTATACTAACTACATTAGGATTTTGCCAAATTCATTAATTTTGATTAGGGAACTATAGGTAACTTAGTTACAATCATGTTTTATTCTTTGGTGTGATTCATGTAGTGGTTACCTTCTTATTAATAAGCACACACACTTGGGATTTATGTGTAGGTTCACTAATAAAGTGATCCTTCTCAATCGTTTTTATTAAAGATAAAATTGTCATTCTAAATTTAATCTTGCTACACTTTTTGTATGAAATATTAGGCACAGATATGAAGCTCATCTAGAGATTTGTATACATACCATACAAAGTAACACAAAATACTAGTCAATTAATGCTTTTGTGCAAAAAAAGAACCAGTATTTTTGTTTATTGACTGAAATCTAAATCACTCAAATGGTTTCTAATACTATACACTAGAATCCTTCTCTTTTTGTACTTAATACACTTCACTGTGTTTTATGAGTGCAGGTTTGCACCTTTATTTTATATATATATATATATATTTTATATATATATCTCCCTTTACAAAAAAAATAAAAAATAATAGGGAAAATAAGTGAGTGAAATTTGTGGAGTAAAATGGGAAACATACCATTGGACCAGTCTACTCATTGAATGAAAGTCGTACAAATACAAAATGTAATCTTGTCCATAGGAAACATAGTAACATAGAAACATAGAAGATTACTCAAGATGCTTATAACTAAACCAGGCAGACCATACAGCCACACACATGGACCGCACACAGGCGATCAACATACCCGACGCACACAACGGTTCGGACGGGCCATGGGGGACCGGGGATACCCACTTGGACCCGCGATCAAAGAGACCCACGGCAATGAACCGACTTCACCACACTTAAGACACAGGGGCACAGAGCAAGGTGTTCCCCTGAATACACACCTGACCAGCAACCATACTCAAAGAGACACTGGAAGCACAACTATTGACTCCATGGATACAAAAACGACCAATAAATAAACATACTCATCGATAATAAATTACATCTAGACCCTAGGAAGCCATCAGGTACAAGTTTCACACACAGTCAGTCTGCAGCGGACCGGTCTGTGCAATACAATTAGGTAACCAGACACGAATGTGTTTCTTTGCACTATATTTTCTTTGATAATGGAGGTCTGCGAGCCAAAAAGTGACCTAATGAAAAAGGGGCCTGCGTGCCCACACGACTATGAAGCCTCACTAAATATGTACACGTATAAGAGTACGCTTGAGACCTGCGAGTCTCTCTGTTGAGTCTTTTTTCTTGAAATTGTCTACATCAAAAACAATAAAAAATTTATATTTAAAAAAAAAAAAACTAGAAACATAGAAACATAAACATAGAATGTGACAACAGATAAAAACCTTTCAGCCCATCTAGTTTGCCCATTTTTCTAAATACGTTCATTAGTCCCTGGCCTTATCTTATATCTAGGATAGCCTTATGCCTATCCCACGCATGCTTAACCTCCTTCACTGTGTTAACATCTACCACTTCAGCTGGAAGGCTATGCCATGCATCCACTACCCTCTCAGTAAAGTAATACTTCCTGATATTTTTAAACCTTTGCCCCTCTAATTGAAGACTATGTCCTCTTGTTGTGGTAGTTTTTCTTCTTTTAAATATAGTCTCCTACTTTACTGTGTTGATTCACTTTATGTATTTAAATGTTTCGATCATATCCTCCCTGTCTCGTCTTTCCTCCAAGCTATACATGTTAAGATCCTTAACCTTTCCTTGTAAGTTTTATCCTGCAATCCATGAACCAGTTTAGTAGCCCTTCTCTGAACTCTCTCTAAAGTATCAATATCCTTCTGGAGATATGGTCTCCAGTACTGCGTACAATACTCCAAGTGAGGTTTTACCAGTGTTCTGTACAGTGGCATGAGCACTTCCCTTTTTCTACTGCTAATACCTCTCCCTATATCTCGTCAATCATTAGTTAGCAGAACATGATGCCCATTCTAAAACAATTCTAAAAACTCTCTGTATCAATATTGCTTTATTTTTTAAAAAATATAAATTACATAGGAATTCCATTCTTGGCTTTTAAATACATCAGCTCTGTGTCACATCAAAGACACTACTATAAAGGCATTGCAGTTTTTCAAGAATGCCTAATTGAATCTTACACCACTTTAAAACTATTTCAAGGTTCTGGTTTCCAATTCAAATGTACAGATCATGCAAAGTAATAAAATCCCTGTTTATATGGAGAAAGTCATACAGCTAAACATTGTATGTATATGATACAATTCTAAAACTTTAAATGTTCCCAAATCACCAATTAGGATTCAAATTACTTAAAAATTGAGGTCTGTATTTTTAAAGCGGCTTAAGGCAGAGTGAATTCATCACCTCAACTTCCTTCATTTCTTCAGACACCTGTGTCTCTCTGCATTCCGGAAGGAACTAATTCTGAAACAAAAAACAGTTAAGAGACTCGATTTTTTTTATTTATTTAATTTTTTTTTAAACACAGACTCTTCTGTTGCTTTGCATTTGCCAATAGTCTTTTTGAGACCTGGTACTTCCATATAATGCTACAACTTTCAACTACTTTGACAGACATGCAGGAATTTGAGGAGGCAGAAATTGGCTTTAATAGTAATTCTTACAAAACAGCTGTTGTGCGTAGTAAAATGAACGTCTAAACGGACGATCCATCGCTTCCTTGTATCAGATTGGAGCAATCATAGAAAAATTGTCCCATATGTTAAAAGAGTGGAGTTCAAGCATAGGGTTATGGCAAGGACACAGGCCATGTTAAGGTTACTATGTCTGGCTACAATTAAATGTTCACGGCAGAAATTGTGATGGTACATCCGGGAGCCATTGCACTTTAATACTACATAATTACACTCTCGGAAATTATTTATTCCAGAATTACTGTGACTGTCAAATAGTTTACAAATATGTTTTGCCTAATAAGGTTTCTTAGAAAACAAAAAATGCATTTTTTTTATCACAAAAAAAATGCATAAACTGGATTTAGTGAATTTGTTTAACATCTCTCTATTCCTTTGTGTCTGTCTTATTTAAACATACCAAAATTGTCAGAAATTGGTATGCTTTATAAGTCATTCCGGACCACAGAATCCACATAGCATTGCAAGAGTAATAGAACTAGACATTCCACTTTAGATCACATTAGTCAATTGTTTTTAATATCCTTTTTCAATAATTGCATCATTCCATTAGTCCCTGTAGTCTTTATTAATTGAAGTAAATGGAATTGCATTGTCTTAAATGAACTACATCAAAGGTATTTTTTTTTAATTTTTTTTGTACATCTGTACATACATTTTTAAAATAAAAGGCTTTGTTGAAGTGTGATTATTGTCCTTCAAATGCAACTAATAGCCATTAATACTGTAATGATCAAGACAGTCCTTATAAATGCCAGACCACCAGCATGCAATTGCCACAGTTCACTTGAAATATAGCGGTTTGGAATACAGTTCCAAAGTTATGTGGTTCAGGGTGATGTGAGTGAGAGTCTAACAGGGTTATTTACTAAAGAGAAAATGTAAATTTAATTCAAAGTGAATTTCAAATTAAAGGCCAAAATAGCTACATCATACTTTGAGTTCAGCTTCTATGGCCTATAATTTAGAATTTACTTTGAGTTCTCACAGTAAATAAACCTAAGAGTGTTCTATGATGCAAAGGAATGACTGCATGAATGTAAGCACTCTGGAAATTTGACATGTTTTTATTGAATTCTCGGGTTAAAAATGTGCATGCATAATGTAAATGAAGCAGGAACATGGCAAGCTACATTGATGAAAGACCCATAGTCTTCAGAGGTAGCAAAGCCCTTGCACCATGTTGCCTGAAAGGATAGAGGCAGACTGTTGCATTATTACTCTATGTCCACCATGTTTATAATGTCTGACACTGAAATCACCTGGAACTTTAATGTTTTTGTTATGTAATCACAGTAGTCTCAAGACATGACAGTTCTTAAATAAAAGTTATATTTTTTATTTATTGACGTAGCTCTGGTTGTTACATTTGACTCACTTTAAAACCCAGGACTGCCTGTGGACTACTTTCTCATTTTGCTTCTGCAATTCCAAAATGGGCAATGTTGACAGGCAACCATGAAAACTGTCTTCCTCCCTCCAAACTGAGTTAATAAGCAACACATATCCTATGTGTGAAGAAGAAATGACCATTCTGGATGAGTCCCAATAAAAAAGCTCTTAAGTTAAAAATTGAATACCCAGTAGCATCGGTGTGTAAACAATACCCTGCCTTGCTCTGTCAAAGCATAAAGGCCAAAACAGTGGTTGGTTCCGTATCGGGTAATGAAAGCGCAACAAGCATGCATACCCTCTTTATGATGCAGTGAGCAGAGGCTACATACCTAGATAGATATTTGCCACTTCCACAGAGTACAGCTACTGCCATTTGGTTAAACAGGACTTCGGATAGGTTTCTAGGTTTGGATCCACCACTATCTAATTTCCCATGTCTAGCACGCTGATGATGAACCTGTTGATCTAGTAAAATGATTCATTGATTCATACGTCTCCAGCAGTTGCTGAACAGGGCATCTTTGCAGGTAGTAGGTTGACTTAGTGTGCCATGGTTGGAGGCATGTATGTCTTGAGGTGTGTGTTTTAAATGGGGCTGCTTTGTCCAGGGCAGAGGTGAGGGTCCTTATTTTTCGAAGGGTAAGGCTAAGGAGGTTCTTGAGAACAAAAGATAGGATATGGTGATCTAAGGAAATTGAGTATTAGAGGGATTAGAGACTGTGCATGCATTGACAAAAACACAGCACAAGGGAGGAAGTAATGGAAGTAATGATGGTTTTGAGGCAACAAATATCAGAGATGGGTTAATTGGAACATTGAAGTCCATAAGAATTAGGTATGGATTTTTATATGAAATGAAGTTGTAGATTATGCTAGCTTTAGTGTACCTATGATCTTAATTTTATTATTGACAGGAGGCGAGTATTTGCTTTAGTCTCTCTTTACTAGAACTCCACAGCAGCACAGAAAACAACCAATCAGAAAAAAGTTAGGTACTATAAAACTCCCCTCCCCATGCATCATTTCCTCTTTCAAGCTGCGACAAAACAGAACAAAAGGCAGAAAACATAATGGGGAAGAAACGAAGTCCTAGATATAATGAATACAGAAATGTCCACCATCCGAGAAGAACTGTCACACCAGATAACGTTGATGGACTGTAAACTGAAACGAGAGAAAAACAGAATCGAACAGGTTGATTATCCAATGAAATGTACTCTGAACAAACATGTAGGTACCCAATGTAGCAATCAAAATTACCGTAACCTGCATAGATCCCAACCCTACTTATGAAAAACAGACATAAGAACAAGCGACAGGTAGCAGAGACAACAAGCAGAGTTGCATACGTACCTGATGAACCCAAACTATAAACTAAACAAGGGAGGGATGGGAAATACTCGCCTCCTGTCATTAATAAAATTAAGATTATAGGTACACAGCTAGCATAATCTACAATTTTATAACATGACAGGAGGCTTCGTATTTGCTGTTTCAACGCTCAGCTAACAAATCCAACGCTGTTTCTTTCACTGGTACCTATTCTGTGAGATATAAGAGCTATCCTAAATGGAGCTTCCAACTGTGAGAAGTGTCAGTAGACGGATTAATGAAGATGCCAACTGTCAAGGCACCCCAAAATACGGAAAAGAACACCATCCGCTGGCAGATACCTTGTACATGGTATGGCGACCAGTTTCCTAGCAGCCGGTCCATGAGCTTCAAGCTGACCCAGTAACCATGTCCCTGTAGGTGTAAACTGCCAAAGGTCATTTGTGGACAAAAAGAAACTGCCACCAGGTCTCGACCCTTTATGTGGAAGTTGGCTCCTCTGGTTGTGCCAGGGCCACCAGGCGATGCGGCCTTGCCGGCAAAACTCCAAACTCAAGTAATGCGTCTAAGTCTACCACCAATTCCGTCATAGAACCGAGTAAGGTCTTTCCGTTCCCTCATGGCCTACCCGGTGATTTGTCTCCTCCGAAACTAAATTATGCGGGCACGAGTGCGGTCAAACTAGCCGTATCCTAAGTGATTCCAGAATTCCAAACGGACTGTGTAACCTGCAATAGAGGAGGAACTCTCAAGGGACGTCGAAACAGGGACCCAAACTGAACTCGTGCAGTGAAGACTATTCTGGAGATTGTGAATCCCGGAAATATTCAAAAGGAGGGGAACGTAACCGTGTTTGAGATTACCATCCAGATATATAATCGTCTAAGAGTGACCAGATATCCGTATCCAATGGTAATCAGGACCTGTATAACAAAGATGGGTCCTCACTTGCTGTAGTGAGAGTGTAATAATCCGATTACTCGTGTGAACGATCTTGTTCCATGCCCGACTTGTCAAAAATCAGCGCAGAAGTTCCCGGTCTGCACGCCACCTACAAGGTAGGGCATAGTATAGTGAGACCCGAAGTCGAGGCTTTCTTGTAGAGGAATACCTCCCTTCTTTGCCTGGAGTCCCGCGAACATGTAGCGTTCCCTAATACGCAGGCAAGACGTAAAGTCCCTTCACTTACGACAGGAGACTCCAGAGAGCAGGTCTAACGAAAACAAAGGTCTAGTTTCAACTGTCCGAAGCAGGTGCCGTCCAGTTTGAGAATGTCGGTAGCAGTCTCAGAGCTTGCTACACATCCTGAACAGTACTTCATCAATAGGTTGTGTCCCGACATGCGACGTCCGTGTAGGGGTTTGGGACAGACAAGGTTCTACCCTAGAGTCCAAGTAGGTCTTGTTGATGGTAGCTGAATAGGTGGGTTAGTGAGAAACCAAACCAAGATAGTTCTAGGGTTTAGGAGGAGAGCCCTTCCATAACCGAATCATAATGCCCAGATATGTTCTCAGAGGAGTAGACAGTCCTGTCCACTCATCCCAAGATTGTTAATAACCGGGGAACCCAAATCAATCGAGTATACTGGTTCTTCCATGCGATCCATGTGCACGGTGTACTTGGAGACCTAAACAGATTGTGATTGTACGTTTGAAATAGCGCCGATTATATCAAAACCTGAACTCTTGTAATAACTGAGGTTCATCCGTTAGCCATACCGTCTCCAGGAGCACATCCAAAGGAATGGATAGGGTCACCAATCAAAATGGGCCAATCCTGGATTCTGAACCCAAGATGGTCAGATCAAAACAGCCCCTATACTGTCCCACCAGGTCTCCGGAGGTGTGCACGAATAAGCGGGGAAACCCCCCAATAATACCTCTGAGATATTTCTCATGTGGGAACAGTGGTCCGGTTTCAGTAGATCCATTATAAGAGATGAAATAGAGGAATCCAGTCTAAACATGCATACCCTGCATGATTATGTAGTCCTCTATAATGAAAATTGATGGCACGGTCGTTAGCTCTACTGGAGGGGTTCTCTCCCCTTGCCCAGCGTTATGACGCATCGTCACCCTCGCATACCAGTGAGGTACTATACCCCTGTGTCCAAGCTGAAGCATTAGCGGTAAACTCTGCATGTGGTATGCACTTCCATATTGCAGCGAATGCAGGAGGGATGCCCATCATTATCCTGTACAGGTACAATCCGGTGTGATGAACATATGGACAGTACCATAGAGTGTTGAGTGTTTGAGAGAGAGAGCCGCACTCTCTAATAACGTAACCGAACTCAGTGTCAGCGTCCGGATGATAGCAGGAGCGGGCCGCCCAGTCAATCACCAAAACTTTGTAGTCTACCTCTGTGTCCGGCTCCTTCTATGAGAATGTGTCACACTCAAAGCGTGTCCTCAGTAATCATCCCAGTATCGGGTTGAGGGTGAGGGAGGGTAGCGCCCTCTATAACGAAACAGTGTCCAGTTCAGTATAAGAGAGGGGTTCGCTATCTACTCGTGTAAATAAAAACCTCAGTCTTGGGTCAAAGCGATGGAGGGCCGTACCCTCTTGTAATCCAAACTAGAGTCCATATTAGACTCAGGGTGACCAACTGCGGAGATACCATTTAATAACATCCGCACAGTACTGAGATTCTGAGGGAGGTCCCTCTCTGACCACGAGACCTCTCTCCGAATCACTCACCTGAGAGGTGGAATCAACTGGTAATAAACCAGACCGATGGTAGATGGAATAGCATCCAATCTCGGGTCATGTCCATCTTAATAACAGAAAGGGATGGTGAAGGAATCCAACCTCCTGAAGCGATGATGGAACCTACCAATGGACCGCCTGTATCCTGCGCGCGCGGGATCCAGGATGACCGTCGGCAGTTTGAGGAAAGCAGGAGACGTTCTCTGCGATCCACAAGCTCGGGAGATCGGAGGAGGTCAAGTCAGGCTTCTCGACGACCCGAGCGGTAGAGAAAATGGAAGGCACAAAAACAAAGAAAAAAAAAACAAATATAGTAGATAAGGGTAAATACGTACCTCGGAGAGAAGGTGAATAGCAGGCTGGAGGAGCCAGTCAAGTAAAACCCAACTGAAAGGGCCAGACGCTAAACATGACCTGTGAATAACCACCAATACCTAAGATGGATACCGGAAAGGCAGCTAAAGGGTAGTTGCTAAAGATAAGGATACCATGCTCCCCTGTTGGCGTCCGAGCACTGGTCCCTGCTTGTGCGAAAATCCCCTTGGAGAGGTGCAACCGTGGTTGCGTGTCAGGGAATTTCCATAAAAGCTTTGCCTTTCATGGCATGAGATTTAGGGCCTTCACCCCTCCAATCATTTTTAGGCGCCCGTATACTGGTGTCCTCTTGATAGTATGGTAACAGTGCTTGTCTGGACACCCACCTATCTCACTGACAATAGTCGGTACAGCGCTCTCCTCAGTTTATTCCCCCAGGCCTGCGGCCAAATGGGGGTCAGGCACAGATAGGGCAGGCCAGTCAGACGGGCATAGGCATAGCAGGCCAATCAATGGGGCACAGACATAGCAGGCCACTCAGTGGGGCACAGACATAGCAGGCCAATCAATGGGGTACAGACATAGCAGGCCGATCAATGGGGCACAGACATAGCAGGCCGATGAATGGGGCACAGACATAGCAGGCCGATCAATGGGGCACAGACATAGCAGGCCGATCAATGAGGCACAGACATAGCAGGCCAATCCTGGGTTGCGTCTAAACAAGTAATAAGGGACCCTTGTGAATGGGCAGAGTCCCTTAAATATATGTCAATCTTCAGGGTACCCTGTGACATAGGGCCCCCAGACGCCAACCCCTTTAGACTGTGTTAATAACATAGAACTGGGACCAGTAGTCCCTAAATGCCCAGTAGGCAATTAGTGGTTTTCCAGTTGTAATGGGTATAAACTGAAAATGTTCCAGTGATAAGTGCGTCCATTAAAACGTGATGTAGTGAGCAATACATATTAACTGAGAATAGGGTATGCACATGGGCATGCAGACCAGTCAGATTTCTTCATCCATAGTATGCATCATCAGCATGCCGCCCGAAGGTTATCGTACCCATGGTATATTTTCAGGAATAGGGTAAAAACAAGAGTCAACTCAATAAACACTCTTATTGAGCTTGGAAGGGGCCACCTTCCAATTCTACAAGTCACAGAATCTGATGGGATTGAATCAGTGTCAGCATAGACTGGTCTCTCATACCAGTTTGAGCCATAGCCAGGTCTTCTTAGCTTTTAGCATATGCCATGGACAGAGCATATCATGCTAGAGTAGTCTCCTCTCTGACTCCAGAGATGGATTAGGCACATATCAACTGATGTATAAGCATATGCAGCAAATAACACTAGCTTACTTGTGCAATAAACAGGTTATCACCTATTTGTTTTTAAACAAAAGAAAAACTGGTTACCAGAAAACTAAATTCTGCTTACTCCTGAGCTCACTGGCAGACTGGCTCTGTAGGCATCATGTTACAGAGCCAGAATGCCAGCGAGGAGAACACTGCGGTCCGACCACCGTCTGGAGGAGGGGCTGTGAGCAGGTGCGCCCTCCTCTGGCCGGTCGGCTGCACGTGGCTCCATAAAGAAGCCGGCCGCGGCGAGGTGGCCACGTGTGTGGGCTGAGCCGGCCGCCGGGTACTCGCAACCGACCGCGAGTAACCTCTGCCTCCCCAAGCGGAGCGCCCGTAGCCCGCGGGGGCTAATAGAAGGGCGCTAGGGAGTAGAGTGGGGGGGGGAGGGAGGGAAGGAAGGGAAGGGAAGCAAAAGGAATCCTCAGGAAACCCCCCTAAAACCACCACATGTAGGAAACATCCCCAATAACAGAGGGAGCAATGAAACAAACTGATAATATATAAATAATAAATATATCAATTAAATACAGTATCTACTTATATAAATAATAATAAAAATTAAATACAGTATATACATAATAAATTAAAATATATAACTACAGTATATAAATATATAATATATAAAAAATAAATATATAACTAAATACAAAAAAACATTAAATATATATAATGAATATAATATGATATAAAATATAATAAATAACTAAATACAGTATATATATATATATATATCTATATATATATATATATATATATATATATATATATATATATATATAAAATATATAAATAATAAATACATGGGGCGTGGCCTGACCGCGAGCGCGAATGGACGTGTGAGCGCCGGGCTCCGAGAATATTTCCCCATACACAGCGAATATACAAGCAAATATTGAGAAACTACCCTTTAATTTCAAGCTACCTGTCGGAAGAACACCCGGCACAATGGCACAACGTTCAGCGGCAAAAAGGAGAGGGAAAGACACACTCTCCCTCCAAGTCGCGGCTATGTCCTCGCCACAGCGGGACAACAAAGATGGCGCCGATAGGCCCAACTCACCGGCCTCGAGTTCAGGCAGGAGCGATGTAACCTCCATCTCTCTTCGGGAAACTCCAGCTACTGAAGCTTCTATCCAGAGGATGCTCAACACCCTTCAGACATCAATCCAGGCTGATTTCGCCAAATTAGCTAAAGACATCAGAGCAGAAGTAAAGGTATTAGGGGAACGCACCGACTACTTAGAAACCAAGACGGAAGAGATAATCACAGCGCACAACAATGCAGTGGCATCATTTGAAACCATGGACTCTAAAATTTCTTATATCCTTGCAAAATTAACAGACCATGAAGATAGGGATCGGAGAAATAATATCCGCTTACGCGGAATCCCTGAGGAAGTCAGCCCAGGCAAACTTGGCACTTTTGTCACTGCATTATTTAGACACCTAACACCTAACCTGCCTGAGCCGTCATTGCTGCTAGACAGGACCCATCGTCTGCCCAGACCGAAGCATCTGCCAGCATCTACGCCTCGTGATACCATTACACGGCTACACTACTATACCACCAAGGAACTGATTATGACAGCCTCTAGGAAGAATCCGATCCTCCCTGAAGCATTCAGCAAAATCCAATTGTACACAGACCTCTCGGCAACCACCCTCACCGCAAGGAGGTCTCTTGCCCCCATTACCCGAGCTTTGAGAGCAGCAGAGATCCCTTACAAATGGGGATTCCCAACGAGGCTCATTATAAAGAAAAATGGCGCGGAGAAGCATATTCTTTCCTTAGAAGATGGAAAACGCTCCCTGGCGGAATGGAATATCTCGATACAAGACGACGCGACAGCACGCCCGGACGTCCAGAAAAGGAACAAATCACCTCAACGACTAGAACCGGGATGGGAGAAAAGCGCTCCTGATAAGTGACTATAAGCGACTATAAGTTTATTTCCTCCCAGGAACTCTGGAAATATGGACACAGAGGCCTAAGGGTCGGAGCCCAGATGCCCTGGAGGAGAGTACTATAGGGGGTAAAGTACGCATCAAGGGGGGTAAGGGGGGAGCGAGCTAAAGCGGTATGCTAGTACCAGAATGCTAGGTAATATAGGTAATGCAAGATCACAGGTTTAGATTAATGATTCTATAAGACCCATAGACACTAGACACCACGTGATCGCTCAGAGCCTAGACATTGACACATTAGATGTTAAATAAAAAAAAAAAAAGAAAAGAAAAGAAAACAAGAAAATAAAAATATATATAAAAAAAAAAAAAAACTATATATATAAAAGAAAAATAAATAAATAAATAAATAATAATGAATAAAAACAAACTATATACACAAAAAAACAAACAAAAAAAAAAAAAAAAAAAAAAAGGGAGAATGCACAGGCCCACGATACCCACCGAAACCCGCAATAGCAATATTAGTGGTAAAACAGAGTTATAAAAGCAGAGGGAAGCGAGGCGATGCGCATTCCCAAATGTAAATACTCACACCCCTCCCACGTAAAACTACAATTAAAAATTCCAGGGGTCAGGAGCACTCAAGGTATATAAAGAGACCATGGCTACACACAGCGTTAGGGATAGTATCTCTCTATAGGTTGCCGGGGGATTCTCTAACCCCAACGAGGGCCTTAGCGCCCAGGTAAATTAGTTCTTAGAGGTCCTGCACTAAAGACCTCACTACTTGTACATACTCGGCTTCGGCTGAATCAAAATTCAGCCTCAACTAAGAGGCACGCTGTTTAATGTATATAGTTTATGTTTGTTTTTGGTCCCGTGTTTTCCCTCCCTTCCCCCTCCTATCCCCGCAGGACCGCAACTTCAATGTGGAAATATCCTCCAAGGCACGCACAGTCATATTAAGAAACTTCTCCAAACACTCAAGGCATATGGCATTACTCGAGCACCAAAAATACGAAAGGTGGACGTTACTAGGGCCACTCCCGACTGCGACACTGACTCCAAACCACTACCGGAGACTAATACCGGCTCACAGGAACAACTAACGACGCAGAAGAGTATCACAGAACCAATTCACAGACAATATGACGCTTAACATTTTCTCCTTAAATGCTAAAGGATTGAATACACCCCACAAAAGAAGGATAGCGCTTGCAGACGCGAAGACGAATAACGCACACATCGCATTTTACCAGGAGACACACTTTCAGACGAACAAACAACCTAAATTCACCTTTAAGCACTTCCCCTTAGGATTCCACAGCTCGTACAAATCGAAGAAACGAGGCGTGTCTATCCTGATAAGCAAGACAGTGTCCTTTCAACTAATCAAACAAATCAAAGATAAAGAAGGTCGATTTCTCCTTATCCAGTGCATTGTAAACAACATCCAGTTGACCCTAATAAACATATATGGCCCTCACAGTAACCAACACAATTTCTTAGACAAAATCTTCACGTTAGCAGAGGCGCACAAATTTGGAGATATCATCATAGGCGGAGATTCAAACTGCCTCCTCGACTCTACGTTAGACACAACATCCACGAGTACAGTGGACGCACGAACAACGAAAACAAGAACAAGATCCACCGCCTTGATTAACCAGACACTAGCAAACCATGGCATGGCAGACGTCTGGAGGGTACTTAACCCAACTGTTCGAGATTACACCTTTCAATCGACTAGCCATGCATCATACTCGAGAATCGATAGATTCTTCTTATCTGCAGCATTATTGACAAAGGTAGCTGCCGCTCACATAGGCGACATCACATGGTCCGACCATGCCTCCATCACCCTAGCGCTTGTCACTCAACACCCCACTCATGGCAGGAGAACCTGGCGCCTCAATGACACACTGCTAACAGAGCCCAAACTGGTTGCACAAATCAAAGAGGAACTCGAAACCTATTTTGTCACGAACAGGGGTGGCGAAGTTGGAACCGAAACCTTATGGCAAGCACATAAGGCCGTTCTTAGGGGCCAATTCATCAAGCATGCTAGCTATCAAAAGAAACAAAGTCTTTTAAAATACACCAACATACTTACCGAACTTCAAACTCTGTCACACAAGAATAAACAAACCCCATCACACGACACCACCTCAAAGATCCTCCAATTACAAGCACGACTTAACGACCTTGAGACCGCAAAAACCACATATTATCTCACAAAGATGAAACACAAATTCTTCAAGGAGGGCAATAGAGCGGGGAAGATTCTAGCTGCCCAACTCAAGACCAGAATGGCGGCTTCAAAAATAGCATACCTTCAAGCACCAGGCGGTCACAAAATCACAAATCCACAAAGTATAGTGGAAGAATTTAGCAACTATTATAGTAAACTATATAACCTAAAATCAGAAGATCCCTCCTCTCAACCGACAAAAGAAGACATTGATGACTTTCTACGAGGTGTCGACTTGCCGCAAATAACACGGGAAGAAGGCCTGACTCTAACTCGCCCTATAACTATAGATGAAACACTTCAGACTATTGCACAACTCCCACCACACAAATCCCCGGGACCGGATGGCTTCTCGAATATGTACTATCGCACCTTCAGTACCATTCTAGCCCCCTATATGACCGACCTGTATAACCACTGCTTTAGTAACGGCAAAATGCCATCAGATATGCTCCAGGCACACATCTCTACACTCCCGAAGCCAGGAAAACCCCCTACCCAATGCGCTAACTTCAGACCCATATCCTTGCTTAACTGTGATACAAAAATCTATGCCAAAATTATAGCAAATAGATTAGCACCGATACTCCCCAGAATTGTACACTCGGACCAGTCAGGGTTTATTAGGGGTAGACAAGGCTGCGACAACACAAGGAAAATTTTAAATATCTTATCACACATGGAGGAACATAACTCAGAAGGCCTTCTGTTGGCTTTAGATGCGGAGAAGGCCTTCGACCGCCTAAACTGGTCTTATATGACGACAGTGCTAGAACAATATAACTTCCCTACAGAATTCATACAGGGTATAATGGCGCTGTATGGTAAACCATCAGCACAAGTCTCCAATGGCGGTTTCATATCGGACCCTTTTAACCTTACCAATGGCACAAGACAGGGGTGCCCACTATCCCCCCTTCTATTTATTCTATCCCTAGAGCCCCTTGCTCATAAAATAAGAACCGACCCATTGATTACAGGCATTCAGATTCACTCACACGACTACCGCCTAGCTATGTTCGCAGATGACATACTTCTATCCCTCAGCAATCCAGAATCTTCACTGCCACGACTCATGAGCTTGCTCCATACATACGGGCTAGTATCCTTTTACAAATTGAATACGGCAAAAACCCAGGCTCTCTCGATAAATATACCTCAGCACCGACTACACATGTTGCAGACAAATTACCAATATGACTGGAGACGTGATTATGTCACATATTTGGGAATTAAGTTGAATCTACACAAACAGAAAATGATCTCATTAAACTACAAACCGTTAATCAACATATGTTACACACATTTCCAAAAATGGAAAGACGTCCGCATCTCTTGGCTGGGAAGAATACAAACCATCAAGATGATGATCTTGCCGAAATTTCTATATGTGTTTAGGATGCTGCCACTACAGGTCCCGGCGATGTGGTTCCAGACCGCGCAACGAACACTGACTAAATTCGTCTGGGGTAAAGCAAACCCTCGTTTGCCTTTGTCCCTGCTGCAAGTGCCACCTAGATACGGAGGAATGGGCCTACCCAAACTTCTCACGTATTATAGGGCGTCCCTGCTGGAAGCAGCAGTCCGACTTCACGCGCCTACCAATACCTTCCAATGGGTGGATATGGAACGAGAAGCGTTACGCATAAACTCCTTAAGGAATGTCTTATGGACCCCAAAACAGCATAGACGCCTAGGAGCAACGCCTTACCCCACGACTGCCCTCACATTGAGAATCTGGGACCGGCTCCATACAGACTCAACTAAGAACAAGTGTTTCGATTCTCGTGCTCCACTCTTGGCACTGGAAGCGATTTCCCCATGGATCTCATTCAAATCATGGACTGACTTGGGCATACATTACATCCAAGATCTATGTGGTAAAGATCACATCCTACCATTTCCTGACCTACAAAAGAAATACAACCTGCCGAACTCCCTAATATTCTCATATCTCCAATTGAAGAGCATTGTCAATACTAAAGTCACATTTCCACATAACAGCCGAGAACGCCAACAAATTTGCAGGGCGAACCTCATCAACCGATGTTTGTTGTCTCCATCGAAACCGAAAACCCTATCTCTTTGCTACCAAACGCAGCTGCCCAACAGCCGACCACAAAACTTTAAATAAACCTCGCAATGGGAAAAAGAGGGTATACCCAACTTAACGGCGGAACAATGGCTCACATCACTAGACGCCTTACGAGGAACCACGTCTTGTTTCTCCCATATAGAAGCACACAAGAAGATCGTATTCCGCTGGTATCTGACGCCACACCGCCTCCATCAAATTTACCCAGCAGTAGCACCCAATTGTTGGAGATGCCAAACCACTCCAGGACACATGACTCATATCTGGTGGGACTGCGAATTAATAAGACCACTGTGGTCTCATGTCAAAACCCTGATCACCCTAGGTACAGGGAGCTGCCCCACCCTTACTCCCAAAACTGGCCTCTTACTATTGTTCTCGGAAGATTGGACAAAGCGGTCTAAACAACTAGCTATCACAATCATTCTGGCTGCCAGAAATCTTCTAGCACTCAACTGGAAAACCACATACTGCCCAACAAACAAAGATCTAACAAGAAAAGTATACCAATATTACAGGTACGAATTGCTCTCCTCTGAGACACATAGCAGGGCAGAAAAATTAGCGTCCTTATGGAAGCCATGGCTGGAAGCCACACACTTAGCTGACTCCCACTAAGGAGTTATGTTCATAGGAGCAGAAGCCCTCCCTTGTAAAGACAACGAAGTCACTGGAGCACCCATTCAACTTTCACGCCTGCGATGCAACAAGAATCTGCATTCCTATCAACCAAATGTCACCTGACAATGAATCCAAGAAAATAGGCGAAGGGCTCTGAACTGCGGTCCTCCCCCTCCCCTTCTCCCTTTTCCCTTCCTTCCCCCTCCTCTCTCCTCCACCCTCGCAAGATAAGCCGATATAACTGAAAACAACCGACTAAGTTGTAACTTAATAATAATTGTATAATATAATTGATAGATTGCCGTATACCCTCCTGCATGTTACCTCTTTGCACAAGCAATTCTGAATGTAATGCATACTTTGAATATTGTGCTCAACACGGTTATCCCTCCCCTTTTTCCTTTCTGTATCCCCATCTCCCCTTTTTGATTTCTGAAAATAAAAATCATATATTCAGAAATAATAAATACATAACATGGTAACTGAACATAATATATATAAATCATAAAAAAGTAATAATAAAACCCAAAGCCACCACCTAGAAGCAGGAGGCAGTGGTACTCTGACCTGTACAGTCTGCGGAGCAGCAAAGAAAGAGGAAATGATGCATGGGGAGTGGAGTTTTATAGTACCTAACTTTTTTCTGATTGGTTGTTTTCTGTGCTGCTGTGGAGTTCTAGTAAAGAGAGACTAAAGCAAATACAAAGCCTCCTGTCATGTTATAAAATTTGGATGCCAGGCAGCAAAATGGTCAAGAAAAAGTAAAGAGGAACCAGGAGGCAGTAATTAATAAAAAATATTTGCAGAAAGGGGTTTGAAATGTGAATTGAGTAAATTGCAAATGAGGAGAAGAAAGGAAATGTGGGCAGTGGTTTGAAGGAGCAGTGAGAGCAAAGTAGAAACCCTACTCCGCCACCATTAATGTCAGATTTTTTGGGGATGTGAGTTAATTGAAGACCACCAAAGGATAATGAGACAGGGACAGCAGTGTATTAGGGTGAGAGTCCGCTTTCAGTTAATGACAGAAAGAGATAAAGCATTCATAATCCTGTTGCCAGCATTGTTGTCTCAAACCTCTGTATCATTGTATTTGATGGACCTTCTTATAGCAAGGGTACCAACATTACATTCACTACCAAATTAAAGCACATGGGACACAACAGATTATCTCCTGTGTAAATAAATCCCTTTCTTCAATATTGCGCAAAATATAAATACTGCTGGTGTTTTTACAACTGCAGGGTTTCTTTATTGGGAAATATTAAAGAAACAGAAAATCTGCTTATTTCTAACATTTGTTCTATCCATACAATCTATACAGACACACAGTAGGCCTGTATGGCCTACTGTTCAGAGTGACTATCATACAGTGCTACCTGCCCAACAAGTCAGCATGTCTAACATCTGTACAGTTGATCAAGGTATTGAAAATAAAATTTATTTTAAAACGTTGCACTACATTTACACACCATCATAAGAAATTAATTAAAATGTATATTTAATCTCATCTATAGAGATACCACATGTGTGGAAAATGCTGCCTTAACATATACAATACAATAAACTTAAACCATATCACATATAATATAAAAATTATATAAAATAGGCATGAACCTAACTTGACTGAAAATAAGATGAGAATGGTCTAAATTGAAATATTGTGATAAATTACTAAAAATATTCCCATTTACTCAATAATTTTTAAATGTTATCTATAAGCAAATTGCACTCAAATAAAACAAAAGTTCCATAGAGAGACTTTCTTATAAAACACATATTCATACTCTTTGTAGCCTTCAAAGTTCATAATATACACCGCTGATGTGAACTATTGCATAATCATGCAAAAGAAAATCTCCTACAATCAAAATACGTCTATTGAAGTTGGATGACAAAGAGCATTATTAATACAGTTTATTGCAATATATTGTTGGCAAAATTGAGACCAGTTGTTCTAAATTAAGCATTTTCCTATAAATTACTGATGTTGTTCAGTATGGCTGAACGTCCATTGGAAGATAGGGACCAATAATATTTTCCTTGAATGTGTTATGTGAACGCAGGTAATCCACAGAGATGAATATATTTAAATTAATCAGATTTTATTTGTGTCAGAATACATTTATCGGTCCCCAAGAGTAACGTCTGTACAATATATTAGCAAACGCTGCTGAATTCCTGTGTACTGTGCTAAAAATGAAAAAGAAAAGTATAGAATTGACTATCATTGCATAAATATATCGTGCAAAACAAAATTTCCACAAACTAAATGTATACTCAAACCAATAGGGATATACTTTTCTATCATCATATCCAGCGTAACAATAGATTGACATCTTTCAAAACTTATAGGCCTTGTTTATTCCAACATCTATGAAGTATGGAGTGTGGTGACCCATATTGTGGAGAGTGAACTGAGACATATTCACACGTTATTGTATCCCTTCTGGCTTCTATTGAATGTATTTATATAAAAATGCAGATATATTATTAATGTTTCCAGGTAATTGTGACTACCTTTTACATAATCACCACAATCATAACTTTTATTACAAATAATGTATGTGGTGAAGATATACAAGGGATTTTGGATTTTTAGAATTCTTTGACTTTTTTTTTTTACATTTTAAGATAAAATCCTCAGTACTCTGCCACAAACCCCTAGATCTGGCAGTTTGCACAAAAAAAAAAAAAAAAAAATACATTATTATAATTATATCTAAAACAATACACCAAAGTTATATACAAGATTCCTAATATCTGGTAGCATGTTTTGTAGGTTAATGTTCGAGCGTAACTCGCTACTTTCAGAGTATGTTTGTCTTCCCAGCATAAGCTAAAATTGATGTGACACCAAGAAATTACATGGAATAAGTGTCAACTGCAGCCATGTATATTACTTTTAGGATCATGAGACAAAGTATCTTCCTGTCTGTTTAATATTGATTACCCCACAGTCCACTTGCATTTTTGACTTTCCAGTCCACAACTCAAAAGGTGGAGAAAGGCAAATGGGTTATTTGCATTGTGGCAGAGATATGCCTGCTAATAAATAGCATTTTGTTGTAAATTTGCTAAACAGACAGTAAGAAAAAACATAATTGGGCAATGTTAATGTTAGATCTTTTGAACTCCCCAGTTGGCATCATGTATAGCATGCATAACAAGTGTGAAGGCCACATGGATCCAAAAAATAAATCAAAGTCACACTTGCTCACTTCAAGAGACATGATCCTTCTCACCTAGAGCTAAGGAGGCAGGCAGGCAGGCAGGCAGGCAGGCAGGCTACCTTTTTTATTGAACTAAAATAAGACTTAAAAACAGGATTGTTTCAGAGCTGAGGAAGAGAGGAAAACTTTCAAACGTGTGCATTTTAGGTACTATTTTAGTCCAATAAAAAATGTATAATTGCATACTGCAATGCTCTAGTATTTTGGCATTATGTATATATTAGTATACATTGGTATATTAGTTATATGTATATATATATATATATATATATATATATATATATATATCCATTTGTCCCTGTAGATTGTGAACATTGTAGCTCACTTCTTCTCCACTAGTCATTTCAAATATTTAGCACTTTGTGCTTGGTGTATCATATGCACCTTCTAGATCTGAAGGAATCAAAGCATACATTACTGGCACTGTATAGGAGATGTTTACTTTTGGAAATAAATTTAGCAACTTATTACTTTAACAATTCCATTGTTTGCACGTAATCATGGTTAGTGTTAAATCCCATGTTTGAGGATTTCCAAGCTTGATGAGGTTGTCATGCTCAGTACATGAACAATGACTCCTAGATATACAATTAAGTATTATCTACAGTATAGTAATAAAAAACAGTATAATAAAAAGGTAGTTAAGTTAGATGGAGTCAAGTAGTAAGTTTAATAGAATATGGAGACCATGTGCTAATTAGTATTTAGCAACTCCTAATAATCTCTACAGGAGACATTAAAACTTTCGGCAGCCGTTAAATACCAGTTGTTAAACTTTAAAGTCTGTAAGCATGAAAACAGCTGGTAATCGCTAACAAAAGGCATTGCTACTTTGCGTTTACAGAGTTCGAAGTAAATAAATTGACAAGCATGGAAACTATGTATATGCTCAAAGAACTATACACAGTTAAGCTATTGTTCCAATTATTTTACATTTCTCACTTACTTGTCTATATAGATAATCCACAAACAAATAAAACAGATGGCAAAACACAAAAATGAATTTTCATTCTAAGTAGAAATATACTGTATGTAAATCACTTTGTTCAGAAATAGCATTTCAAATGTATCGCTCCAAAGCTGTATCAGTTTGTTTTGTTTTGTCTTGTTTTTGTCTTTTTTTGTTAAGGAGATGGTCATTCTGCAAACTAAGGGATTTATGTTTACAGGAAAATATTGATAATACCTGGACTATGTCTTGATAGTGTTAGCATACTTTGAGATTGTCCGTATAAAAGCTGTAGTCTTTCTAATTTCCATGTAGCTGCTTAAAAATAATATGCATGCTAAATACCCTAACAATTTGGCCTAGAAGAAGAAGACAGTTTAAAATCTGTAAAATTAAACCAAATAGAGAGAGGGCCTGAGCTTTCCGATAGAGAAAACAGAAAATGAGTAGTGATGACCTTTCTAACAGATATGATATTAGTGATGGGTCAACATTAGGTTTTTCAGAATGGGTTGGCAATAACTTCTTTTTAAGCAAGTAATAGTGGATGTTGTTTTTTATTGATGAAGATTTCTAGAGAAATACATTTCAGAAGTATACTTACCCAAAACCTCAGAGCAGGATTAAGACAGGAGTAGTTTAGCATTACACCAGCAGGTTTGAAGAACAAGCTCCTCTACTATACATAACACATGATGGTTCTATAACAGATTGTCAAATGCAAACCTCATCAGAAGACATTTGAGGTGGTACATTTTGCTATCAAACTCTTCAACTCATTGTAAAAATGAATGGCTGTCTTTTTCTGTAGCAGATGCTAAGAGTATGGTACTCCTATTTGCTCCTACCATCTGGATTTAGTAAACTAATACAATAAACGTACACTATCCACAAGGGCAGTTTTAAGAGTTGAATGACTACTGCATAACTACAGTGAAAGCCCTTGATAGAATAATGGTTTCATTTATTAGTATAAAATATGTATATAGATTTTATAATGCAAGCTAGAATGGGGCAGGTGGAGTTACTCTAGTTATTTGCTTATCATAGAAAGAAAAATCTACTATTGAATTATATGAAACAATTCAGTTTTGCACCTGTAGCAGATGGTATCAGGGCTGCCCTAAAAGACAGTACTATTATTGCAATTCGTGTGTTATTTTTGTTCCTATGGTTAAAATGTATGTGGGATTCGTATAATTGTTCGGTAGTTTCCATCCGTACTCCATACGAATGTAAACTACCGAACCAATAGACCACCTCAGAGAGAAGTGTGTACCTTATTAATCGTTCACACTTCTCTAACCGCAGGTTAATTGGTACTTTAGTGCTCTATCTGGGTGGCCGCTGTTCGGTATACGAACACGTGGCGGCGGCCATCTTACGCACGAAAATCTCAGTGGTGTTTGGTCGTCGAGTGTCTGGAACTCAAATCGGACACTCGATTACCCGAACACCGCTGAGACCTCCATAGCTCCGTAACTCCCGAACGGGAAGGCTAATCAGTCTCCCGTTCGGTAGTTTCAAAGTACCGAACAAGGGGATTCATACGAATCCAAGATTAATCATGGATGGCAGTATTTAATGTGTATTTTACCTCCCGAACGAAGACCGACCGAAGAGCCAAAACCTATGGAACTCTTTTCGGATACCACCTCATGTGGGGTTGGTCAAATTATACCCTCCACCTAACTCCTGAACCCCTGGACCAATCTGGGTGATTTTTAAATATGTTCGTCACCCAGATCAGGGCTACCAGGGGGTACCCCCAGGATAATTGTAACTACTTGTTTTAGGGTACATTCAGAACTGGGGGAAAACTACAGTATGTGTAATGGGATTAAGTGTCATACTGAGGGGAGGAGATGTGTGGGAGGTAACGGTTATATTATTGGATACTGTCCTAATTAATGTGAATCCCTCCCTTGCATGGGAGAATGCTTTATAAGGAGACTGTGTGGATTAAAAGGCAGTTCTGCTCCTGATGCTGTGTGTTGTCCAGTCATTGGGATCTGTATGGGGATATTCTTGGATTACGTTATTTGCTGGAATTACTGCTTCATGGTGTTTTTACTACTTGTTCCTGAGCCTCACTGGGATCTATAGTGGAGTTAACCTGTGGAATATCAGGCCTCCGCTACAGCACCCCATTACAATGACACATAATTTTAACACAAACCAAAATCAAAAGTATTTACATCAAATCCTAGTACATTTGCACTAATACGTTATAAAGCTAAGTCTAATCAAATGAACACTGTTCTTTTTTGTTCATGTCTCCACTAGAATATTTGTTATCCTCTAAATATGTTTTTAAAACTTCTTCCTAGCTGTTCTTCCAAAGTCTCGGCCTTACCCCGATTTTTAAGTTCCGACTATAAATAACCTTTTTGTCATCTCACCATTCAGTTTAAATGCTTCAATGTTTTTAACAGTGGAAGTTAATAATAAATATCACCTTTGTTTTCTAATTTTACTGAGTTGACTTAAGTGCCTTTGACAGCTCCAATCTAATATCACCATTCAAGTTGACAAGCATGACATGCAACTCTGCATACAAACTCTCAATTATACATAATCCAATGTTTTCTTGGGCTTTAATTGAATCACTAGTCTCAAACTTGTTATTTTTAATTTACAGCATTTGATTTCTGACACTGGACGCTCTGTGTTATCAATTATGCAAGCGAGAGGCTTTAGTCATGTAGTAGATTAAAACAAAACTAATTAGGCATGATTAAAAATAAAATAAAACAGAGAACCTTTAAGCATACACGTTATCACATAAAGCAAGCTTCGCAATACTACAAATGCATGTTTTCCTTTTTCATTCCAAGAGCTTGCTTTCATTTTACTTCTACTTGATTGATTTTGACAGAAATGAGAGCGAATGTAGAACTTATATTTTTTTTTCTTTCTGCATATTTTCAGAAATTGCATTACATGGCCCTGTTGATGTGAAATTCTCCCACAGCTCATTGAGTGTAATTTTGTTAAGTGGGTAGGAAACTGAATATAAAGAAAACTGACTCTAATCCAAAATTTTCCTTGGCAGACAAGCTCACTGAGGCTGTGCTTTTACTGTTGAGGTGCAATTAATTGCCTTACCTATTTAATTCCTCTGCCATCATAGTAATATTAGTGTTTCAGACAGGAAAATAGGGAACAGTGCTTCTTTTTGGAAAAAAAAGTAACTGAATAATCAGCGGATATGGTAAATTGTATATAATATTGCATAAATAGAAACACAATAAAATATTTTTTTTTTAAAGTACGACCTTTATGATAATAATGCAGCAGAATAGTTATATTACTATAACATTCAATATTAAGAATGAATATTGAGAGGAGAATGTATTTTGAAAAAGGTACTTAGTTAACTTAGTACTGCGCATGCTTAGTGTACTTTCATATTTAAAGATGACAATTATTTTTAAAGACAAACACAGTCCATAAAATTGTGCTTATTTGTCCTTGATAATTTCTTGCTGTTGATTAATGCAACCATTATAACATTTCAACATCCAATATCAGCAGTGTTATACTCACCTCGGTAGCTGAATATTGGGAATCAACTGACACCAATGTTGCAGTGGTACTTGACCAGTCTCAAATTCTCCTCTTATTGAAGCATGGATAGAGTGAATTAGTGATACCTTGCTGAATGTGCTTTAACCCCTTAAGGATGGGTACGTTCTATGCCATCCTTAGGGAACCGGCTCTAAACGCCGGTGGGTGGAATAGAATGTCCCCGCCATCCTATGTACTTACCTGGTCGCCGGCGATCCCACACCGGCGATCGGGGTATGGGGACTTACTTGGGAGCCCAGGGAGTCCCCCCTCCTTGCTCTTCGGCCCCCCTGGGCCATGTGATCATGAGGTCCTTGCGAGGACCTCACGATCACATGGACGGCATAGCCGTCAATAGCAATGCCAGCAGGGGGAGTGCCTGTAATGACAGGTACTCCCCCTGCTGCCTGTAAATAAAATAAAAACAGTTTAAAACAGTGTAAAATTAAATTATATATACTTAGATCATATATATATTTATTATATATATATATGACCTAAGTATATATATATATATATATATATATATACATATATATATATATGTATATATATATATATATATATATATATATATACACATAAATACACATACACTGTCTAAGTGTATTTTAATATTACTATATATATATAATTATATATATATATATATATATATTGATATCAAAATACACGTACAATGATATTGATTAAATATATATATAATTGTCATTATATATATATATATTTATATATAATATAAAATAAATATATATGTAAATAAGTTAAAGAATAAAATTTAAAAAATAATAAAAACATAAATATATATATATATCTGTGTAATTTCATTCTAACTGTATTTTAAAATTAATATATATTGATATCAAAATACACTTAGAACTAAATAATATATATCTATATACATAAGTATATACCGGTACGTATATGTCACTATATATATACCTATATATAAAAATGATATACATACATATATATATATATATATATATATATATATATATATATATATATACACGTATATATATAATAATTCTACGTATATATTTATGTAATAATTTTACATAATTAGGTCATTTTATTAATTACAATTTGCAGGACCTGCCTGACAGGCCGAAAGTTCAGGGAATTTAATTTGCTAGCACTATATTTAACCCTGTAACTTTCCAAGACACCATAAAACCATAAAACCTGCACATGGGGGGTACAGTCGGAAGACTCAGCTGAATACAAATATTTGTGTTTCAAAACAGTAAAATTTATTACAACGAAGATATCGTCAGTGAAAGTTAATTTTTTTTAATTTTTCACACACAAATGGAACTTACACGGACGATATATTTGTTGTGATACGTTTTACTGTTTTGAAACACTAATATTTGTGTTCAGCGAAGTCTCCTGAGTATAACAGTACCCCTCATGTACAGGTTTTATGGTGGTTTCAAAAGTTACAGAGTCAAATATAAGGCTTGCATTTCAGTTTTTTCACATTGAAATTCGCCAGTTTGGTTACGTTGCCTTTGACACCGTATGGTAGCCCAGGAATGAGAATTACCCCCATGATGGCATACCATTTGCACAAGTAGACAACCCAAGGTATTGCAAATGGGGTATGTCCAGTCTTTTTTAGTAGCCACTTAGTCACAAACACTGGCCAAAATGGGTGTTTAAATTAATGTTTTGCATTTTTCACACACAAACAAATATTAACACTAACTTTGGCCAGTGTTTGTGACCAAGGGGCTACTAAAAAAGACTGGACATACCCCATTTGCAATACCTTGGGTTTTCTACATGCCATCATGGGGGTAATTCTCAGTCCTGGGCTACCATACGTTCTCAAAGGCAAAGTAACCAATCTGGCGAATTTCAATGTGAAAAACACTGAAAAATGCAACATTCTATATTTGACCCTGTAACTTCCCAAAACACCATAAAACCTGTACATATGGTGTACTGTATTACACGTGAGACATCGCTGAATACAAATATGTGTATTTTATTGCAGTAAAAGCAAACAGTATTATGACATTTACAGTTAGAAGGTCACGTAGAACTAAACATTTTTTTTTTAAATTTCTTCCATTTTTTTATATTTTAGTCATATTAAATTATGTTTTATACCTAAAAATTTGATGTTAAATAAAAAGCCCTGTTTCACCTGAATAAAATTATATATAATAAGTGTGGGTGCATATAATGTGAAAGAGGTGAATTACGCCTGAATAGACATATAGCGCAGACATATTTCATGTTTTTGTTTTCGTTTTGTTTTGATCACAATGTGTACATTTGGCTCAGTCCTTAAGGGGTTAAACGTTAAAATGAAATCAAAACAAGTCCATATTAGAATTACAGTAAAAATAGCCCCAAATTTAAAATACATTAATTTATTTAAAGCAATACTCAGCAATACTCAGCAAAACAACTTTAATTTAATGAAGCAATTTTTGATGTATAGATCATGCCACTGCAGTTTCACCACTCACTTTTCTGCCATTTAGGAGTTCAATAACTTTTGTTTCTGTTTATGCACCTCAAGCCACACCTCCCTTGGCTGTGACTAACACAGCTATTCTGAAAAAAAAAATATGTCATTTTTAATCAGATCTTACAGCACACTGTATTTATTTTAGATTCTTTTTCTCCTGCTTTGTTGAACTTTAATAAAACATGATACTCCTGCTGGCTATAGCAGGTCATTAACTGAGCAGTATAAATTGTAAATTAAATACACTGTTCAATAAAGGAAGATTAAAAATTAAATTTCTCTGTATAGAATATGTGTAGGAAGACTGTGTTAGTCACAGTCGGGGGAGGTGTGGCCAGAACTACATAAACAAAGTGATTTAACTCCTAAATGTCAGGGAATTGAGCAGTGAGATTGCAAGGGGCCTGCTCTTTACACCAAATCCATTTAATTAAGCAAAACATTGTTATGGTGCTTAGAGTGTACCTAGAGAAAAAAAAATCTGCAGCAAAACAAATCAATGCATTCATAAGAAAGCTGTTGAATTCTCAACCACCATGACATGTTGGCAAACTATCACACTTTGATTAGTACAGTGATGACAGTGGGACCACATCACTTCACTGCCATTTGGAAATTGGCAAGACAATGTCTGCTTGGCACTAAGTTTAGTTTAATCTTGGTATGAAGACAGGGAGAGTGGGGATCTGTGCATTTGAGGGAGGGGTAGAGGGGAGCTGTGCAGGAGAGGGAGGGGGAAAGGGGAACTGTTTAGGGTAGGGAGGGGGGAAGAATGGATCTGTGCAAGGGAGTGAGGGGGACTGCCAGGGTACGGGGGAGAGAGGAGGAGATGGGCCTGTGCAGGGGAGGGAGGGGGAGAGGGGATCTGTGCAGGGGGAGGGGAGAGGGGTTGTGAGCATGGGAGGCAGGGGGATCTGTGAAAGTGCAGGGGAGGGAGGGGGAGAGGGGATCTGTGCAGGGGAGAGAGGAGATCTGAGCAGGGGAGGGAGAAGGAGAGGGGATTTGTGCAGAGGTGGGAGGGGGAGAGGGGAGCTGTGCAGGGGAGGGAGGGGATCTGTGCAGGAAGGGGGTAAGTGGGGATCTGTGCAGGGGAGGGTGTGGGACTATCAGAGAGGCAGGGGGAGAAGGGATCTGTGCAGGGACAGGGTCTGTGCAGAGGAGGGAGGGGGAGAGACGATCTGTGCAGGGGAGGGAGGGCGACTATCAGGTAGGTATGGGGAAAAGGGATCTGTGCAGGGGGGCTGTGCAGGGAGGCATGGGATCTGTGAAAGTGCAGGGGAGGCAGAAAGAGAGGGGATCTGTGCAGGGAGGGGGCTGTCAGGAAGGCTGGGTAATCTGTGCAGGGGAGTGAAGGGGAGAGGGGTTGTGTTCAAGGGAGGCAGGAGGAGAGGGGATCTGTGCAGGGTGGGGGTTGTCAGGAAGGCAGGGGGATCTGTGCAGGGGAGGGAGGGGAGAGGGAATGTGTGCATGGGAGGCAGGGGGAGAGGAGACGTGAGAGGGGGGGTCTGTGCAGATGGGGTAGAGGGGATCTGTGCAGGGAAACGGAGACAGGGGGATCTGTGCAGGGGGAGGGGAGAGGGGTTGCTGTTAGGGAGACAGGGGATCTGTGCAGGGGGAGGGGAGAGGGGTTGTGAGCATGGGAGGCAGGGGGATCTGTGAAAGTGCAGGGGAGGGAGGGGGAAGAGGGGATGTGTGCAGGGGAAGCAGGAGGAGAGAGATCTCTGCAGAGAGGGGGGCTGCCAGGGAGGCAGGGAAAACTGTGCAGGGTCTAGAGGGTGAAGGGGAGGCAGCAGGGGAGAGGCTATCTGTGCAGGGAGGGGGTTGTTAGGGAGGCAGGGGGATCTGTGGAGTAGAGGGAGGGGGAGAGGGGATGTGTGCATAGAAGGCAGGGGAGAGGGGATCTGTTAGGGAAGCAGGGTGATCTGTGCAGGGGCTGGAGGGGGAGAGGGTTTGTGTGCAGGGGAGTCAGGGGAGAGGGGATCAGTGCAGGGGGGGCTGTCAGGGAGGCAGGGGGATCTGTGAAGGGGAGGGAGGTGAGAGGGGATGTGTACAGGGAAGGGAGGGAAAGAGGGGATCTGTGCAGGGAGGGGGCTGCCAGGGAGGCAGGGGGATCTGTGAAAGTGTAGGGGAGGGAGGGTGGAGAGGGGATGTGTGCAGGGGAGGCAGGAAGAGAGGAGATCTGTGCATGAAGGGGGGCTGTCAGGGAGACAGGGGTATCTGTGAAGGTGCAGGGGAGGGAGGGGGAGTGGGGATGTGTGCGGAGGATGCAGGGGATCTGTGCAGGAAGGGATGAAGAGGGGATCTGTGCAGGGGAGGGAGGAGGACTGTCAGGGAGGCAGGGAGAGGGGGATCTGTGCAGGGAGGGGTTCTGTCAGGGAAGCACAGGGATTATTGATTTATTTTTGTTTATTTTGTTTGTATTGGTTTTCTTTATGCACGAACAAAAGGTCATACAATCTCGCATAGCCCCAAAGGCGTTTGCGAGCATATTTCAATATATAACATTACAGTCATCCAAATAGACAATAACAATGCATAACAGTGCAGACATTCAAGTAGGCATTACATTCAGGAGGTGTCTGACAGCATATAGACATGGACAATATGATTCAGTCAAGCGTGTGATAGCTTGACAACTTGGTCTTTCTTTAAGATGATTAACAATGGTGTAGTAGTTCTTCTATGTACAGTATTATGCCAACATAAGAACCTTGAATCACTGTGATTCCCAGTGTGTAGCCTCTTCCACTTCTCTTTGAGAGGGTTATACCTTTGCCAATATCCGTGTAACGGATTCATCCGCACATAGAAATGTTTATGATGGTATTTACCTTCCTGACAGGAATAGTTGTGCCCATCTACAACCATGCGCCCGGATGCCTGATAAACCCAGCATGTCTAGGGACGCTGGCTGCTGCGGATCTATGTCACTTTATAGCCCCATGGCTGCCCACATTGATGACGATGTCGGCGTGCGAGTTACGTCACGCGCACGCACATTTTGGGGTCAAAGGCCGGTTACAACCAATCGGATAAACAGAAGGGTAATTTAAACTAATTTTTATATTCTCTCATTGCCCTGTCGTGATTTCGACCTGATGGTATTCCGAGAGTGCGTTCCTAATCGTGATGTTTTGGTATTTGACTCTGGCTTCGTTCTGACTTCCCTGATCTCTGGTATCTTTGACTTTTGGCTTTTTCTCATCGTTGTGTCTGATTCTGTATTCCTGACCTCGGCAAGTATTCTGACTATTCTTGTATACGTTAGGTCCGGCCATCCTAAGGTCCGGTGAGACGTTATCCTTAGTTCTAGGTGTGATACAATTCTGCGTGCTGGATCAATTCTGACAATCCTATGTTGTCGGTGTTCTAGGTATGTACCCCTACTCAGTTGGCCGTCCATGTTGGGTATGTTAATCACTGAGTACATATTCAGTTTATAAGGGGTTACAATAGGGGAGTTGTTGTGGTCTCGACTCAAGGGCGCCATCTAATACTGTGAAGTCGTTAGCAGGAATGTCGGTGGCACAGAGGATGACGCTCTGCCGGGGTATTTTGTGGGAGAGGTGAATAAGGTTAAGGATCTTGTTTGTGTTGTGTTTGGCTTCTCTGCTGGGAACAAAGCCTGATTGATCTGGGTGGATAAGGAGTTGTAGGAGAGGGCGAAGTTATTAGATAAGATTTTTGTAAATATGTTTAGATCAATGTTAGTAAGGGACATTGGGTGGTAGTTTCTGCATTCAGTAGGGATTGGACCGTAGGAACATTTCTGCATAAGATGTAGATATATGTGTGGCATAAATAACATTTCTAAACTTGAGTATGTGCCTGTGACAAGTGAGTAATATGAATAGTCCTTGGATTGTGGGTGGAGTATCCTCCAGCTGTCATAGAGTTGGGCTTCATCAAGTAGCTTGTGAATGTGTCGGCGTGTAGCCATTTGATATGTAGTTACTAGAGAGGTCGTGTCCAGGGCCGAGTCTAGTGAAACATTGATGTCACCTTCCGTCACTAAAATTCCATCTGTGAACCTTTCTATCTTATGTAGATATTTCCTGAGCAGTCTACCTTGGTTTTGATTGGGTAAATACAAATTCGCAAAGGTGACCATGTTGAGGCCTAATAGCCTTTACCATGACCAGTCTACCACTATCCTCTACCTCATGAGCCTTGTACATGAATGAAATACATGCAGACTTTAAAATAGCTAGCCCCCTCGACTTGGCTTCTACATAGTTACTAAGATATCCGTGGGGATAGCGTCTATTACATATAGATGGGGCATCATGCTTCCTGCAGTGTGTTTACTGAAGGAAAACCAAGTCAGCTTTGAGTTTGTGGATCTCCATTAGGGCTTGTGTGCATTTCTCTGGCACATTTAAACCCCTCACAATTAAAGTACAAATGTGAAGAATTTCCGGTTGTGTGCTCATCGTTTGTGACATTGTGCCTGACGTGACTTATTTGAGTTTGTGACTAAGTGGCTACTAAAAAAGACTGAACATACCCCATTTGCAATACCTTGGGTTGTCTACTATTGCAAATGGTATGCCATCATGGGGGTAATTTTCATTCCTGGGCTACCGTATGGTCGCAAAGGCGGGGTACTGTTATACTCGGGAGACGTCGCTGAACACAAATATTAGTGTTTTAAAACAGTAAAACGTATCACAACAATTGTATTGTCCATGTAAGTGCCATTTGTGTGTGAAAAATTAAAAAAATTTCACTTTCACTGACGATATCGTCATTGTAATACATTTTACTGTTTTGAAACACTAATATTTGTATTCAGCGAAGTCTTCCAACTGTACCCCCCATGTACAGGTTTTATGGTGTTTTGGAAAGTTACAGGGTTAAATATAGTGCTAGCAAATTAAACTCCCTGAACTTTCGACCTGGGTTGTCAGGCAGGTCTGCAAATTGTGATTAATAAAATGACCTAATTATGTAAAATTATCACATAAATATATACGTAGAATTTTATATATATATATATATATATATATATATATATATATATATATATATATATATATATATATACACGTGTGTGTGTATATATATATGTATGTATATATATGTATATACTTATGTACATGGATATATATATTATTTCGTTCTACATGTATTTTGATATCAATATATATATTTATATATATATATATATATATAAATTTTAAAATACAGTTTGAACGAAATTACACATGTAAATTACACATGTATTATTTTCTTTTTCTTTTTTTTTCTTTTTTTACGTATTTACATATTTGTTTATTTTATATTATATATAAATATATAATGATAATTATATATATATTTATTCAATATCATTGTACGTGTACTTTGATATGAATATATATATATATATATATATATATATAATTATATATATATATTATTATTAAAATACGCTTAGACAGTGTATGTGTATATGTGTATATGTGTATATATATATATATATATATATATATATATATATATATATACTTAGATCATATATATATATATATATATGATCTTAGTATATATTATTTAATTTTACACTGTTTTAACATTTTTTTTTTCAGACAGCAGGGGGAGTACCTGTCATTACAGCCACTCCCCCAGCTGGCAATACCTTGGACGGCTATGCCGTCCATGTGATCGTGAGGTCCTCGCAAGGACCTCGCGATCACATGGGCCAGAGGGGCCGAAGAGGAAGGAGGGGGACTCCCTGGGCTCCCAGGTTAGTCCCCATACCGCGATCGCCGGCGTGGGATCGCCAGTGACCGGGTAAGTACATAAGATCGCAGGGACGTTTAGAGACGCTTCCTCAAGGACGGCATAGAATGCCCTGCGTTCTAAAGGGGTTAAGCCACATTTTTGTTATAGTGGATACAAGGTGAACCGCTGTATATTTTAAACAATGTGAGGTATAAAAAATAGGATAATACCTTAATGTCATACAAAAAAGTCCATATGTGACATATATTACCTTGAAATAAAACACAAATAAAGACAAATATAGTGTATCCTGTGATATAAATAAATTGGTATAGAATGAAGTAAATTTCCCACTCACACTTTTAAGAGCTAATGGATATAGCTCAATAAAATCGCTTGTAGGATCCGTAAAGGCGATCCTAATCCCTTCTTTTGGTGGGAGTTCTTCCTCTTCCTTGGTCTCTAAAATCAGGAGAGGTATATGGTGCAGTACCTTAGATATAAAATCTATAAAAGGGTAAAGTAAAAGGGGTACTTACAAACCCAGAGCCATCCAAATCGGCTCTGATCAGGAGTGTATGTGGTTAAGGACCACAATCCTTCTTTGTGAGAATAAAAGTAGCAGGAACAATGCCAGTAGTGTTAAAAAATATATATAAATACTTTATTTACATAAAAATATATAACATTATAAAAACACTTTACTAGGCATTAAAAAAGTCCAATTCCATGAAGACAAGTAATCTCCAAGTTCCCAGTATCCACTATTTCACTATTGTTTAAAGATAAGAATTTGGTGTTGAAGCAGCTTGTTCACCTATATCACATTCACTAAATTAGCGCTAGTACTACCCCCTTTTTTCCACATTTTTGTTATATTTGGATTTGTGACAAGCGCCATCTTCTAAACAAGCCCAAACATGAGTGGCCTGACTTGACAATAATAATAATAACAAATCTGTAGACTCAGCAAATTGTAAGTACATTTCATATATTTTACTGTGACTCGTAAAGATACAGTGAGCACTATATTCTACCACCTTTTATATTTTGGGTTGGCTACTCTTCTGCTACACAAGATTGAAAGCTTGGAGAACTGCATATATTCTTGAGTGTAGCTCAAGCTTTCTAAACCAGAGCTGGATTTTAGCTCTGGATATTGTGAGTAGCATTTAATTTATATATCTTCTGTAGCACAGCGTATTTATATATACCATGCCATTGGAGTTTCCCTTTCTGTTTATTCTCCACATGTCCTACTGGATTTCAAGTTTTATTCCATGACACCACTACTATCAAATTAGTCTGCTGCTCCATAAAGAACCTTCCCTACTACTTTGAACTACCTCACTTGGACTAGTGTTAAGTTACCTGGACTTTTTAAAGTTATTTTATATATTTATTTTATTTATATATTTACTCCTCACAGGAGCTACCTTTTTTGTATTTTTATCTTCCAGAATACAGGAAGTGACCTCACTTCCCATCCTTCTGCCCCGCCTCTTCCTCTCTCTCACTGCACCGCACAGAGACATGGCAAGCATAGCAGGATCGCTGCCAGGTCTCCCTCAGAAGGTGGGAGCAGGGACCTTGCTGCCCCCCAAAAAGTGCCACCCGGGGCAGACCGCGCCCCCCTTGCTACGCCAATGCATCCGGCATTAAATGGGGGCAGATGCACGCTATGTTTTTGAGATGTTTTTCAGATGGAAGTGACAGGATTTGACAATTGATTGGACATGAGGGGTGATGGAGAGGTTGGAGTCAAAAAGAACACCCAGGCAGCGAACCTGGTAGCGCCGTTGACTTGGAGGGAGACAGACATGGGAGTAGCAACACTTGAGGGAGCAAAGACCAGAAGCTCTATTTTGGACAGGTTGAGTTTAAGGAAGTGAGCAGCCATCCAGTTTGAAATCACAGAGAGGCAGTCAGAGACACAAGTCAAGATAGGCGGAGAGAGATTAGGAGAGGACAGGTAGATTTGCGTGTCATCCGCATAGAAATGATAACGGAAGCCAAAGGAGCTGATAAGTTTATCAAGGGAGGCAGTATAGGTAGAGAACAGTAGGGGACCAAGGACAGAACCTTGGGGAATGCCAACAGAGAGTGGTTGGGGGGAAGAGGCAGAATTAGAGAAAGAAACACTGAAACAGTGCTGGGAGAGGTAGGGTGAGCACCAGGAGAGAGTAGTATCCCGTAGACCAAAATTACAGCGACTGCGAAGAAGCTGTTGATGATTGTTTGATACTTCGGTCACATCCGTTTCGACAGAATGAGCAGCGCAGAATCCACACTGAATGGGGTCAAGCAGAGAGTTGTATTCGAGAAAGTCAGTCAATCTGGTGTACACAACTCTCTCTATTATGGAGAAGCTCTGTGTTACACTGATACACACTGCATGATACCTTTCAGTAAAACAACTTCATTTTTTTGTAATTATATAGAGGTTGATAAAATGCATAAGCAGAATTTGCAATATGAAGTGTATGCCATTCATTAATTAAAATAAATTACAGGAAGCTCTTTACTCAGTTTACTGCATATTATAGGTTTAGTAGGAAGTTTTAGAATAATACAGTGGGTGTCATTATCTTCGTAAAAAATAGACACAATTACAGTAAAACACAAAAATTATAAATTAGCTTAAAATGAATTATATAATAATTATCCTGGTTGGTTCCTGATAAAATATTTAACAAATAAAGTAAAATTAAACATTTTGGTCAAGTTAAAGAGTAGGCCTCGATTTAAGAATTAGCAAAGAGTACCAACCAGTAGGTTGTAAGCTTTTGCAGATAGGAAAACTATGTTGACAATCTAAAGAATGTATATAGCCCCTAATATTAAAAAATAATGGAAAACTTTGTGTTCCTAAAACTGGGAGGCCTCAACCTACTATAACTTTTTTTTTTGTAAATATGTTTTTATTGGTATTGTTCGATTTCCATTATTTAGTCCAATACATTAGTTCAAAGCAGTTACATAGTGGGACGCGCAGGTCTCTAGCAACAGGAGTAAAATTATTTGTTTAGTCAAAGAAGGTATTTCAATGCAGTTAGACATTGGGACACGCCGGTCCCTATCAACAGGATTAGCAAAGTGGAATCAACAAAACAAGAAAAAACAATAACTAGCGTGATACACATCGTAAATAGCATAACATACATTTGACTCTGATTAAACAGCTCCCTGTTCATGAGAAACACCGGTCTCATATCACTGGTAAATTTCATGTGTTTAGGGTTCCCATTCCACTGAGTATATATACAAAAATAAGGGAAACAAACCTCGGCCCTTGACTTTTGGAACAGGGCAAGTTGGTCCCCTTTATCCAGCCACTGAAGTATGCAGCCCAAGTACTGTTTATGGGAACGATTAGTGGTAACTTCGGTGGTTGAGAGTAAGGTAGAGGGGGAGCAGAGAGAGAGGGATAGAAAACCAGAGAAGTAGGGGTTGGGTAAGAGGGGAGGAGAGGGCGAGTCAGTATTCCATTGTCTGTGTCAGTCTTGCCATAAGCGAGTCTGTGAGCGGAGTCTTCCTCGGCAGTGGACTATAACCAATGTGTCCATATCCCCTACATAGGCCCCCGAATTCCCTGCAGTGGAATTACTGCACTTTAGTAAAAACAAATGGACATAGCCACACATACACACAAAACTAAGCTTATTAATAATATATGTAATAAAATGCATTCAATACATTATAATTCACTGAAGATGAAAGAAGACTAATATCTACATTGCAAAATTACAAATTAATTTTATTTTCATTTATATCCCATCATCATATGTATTAGAGACACTAGCTGTTGTTATGGACCTTATGGATTTAAAATGCCATGGAACAATCATTGAATACTTGACTTCAAAATAAAATAGCTATTATTTATGAGTAGGGACATTCAAAACCTTGAGACTCCAACGTATAGCGTATGCCATCGCAACACAAATGTAATGATCTAGTGTGTTTTACTCGTATATCTCTGGGGGCATTGTTAGAGACTTATAAAAAGTCAAATTGCTATTATTAGTTGTGCTTAAAGATAATTTATACCTATAAATCTAGCAAATTATTGTGTTATTGCTGATGTAGTCATACGCAAATTAGGAATGGAAATGTGAAAGTGATTTTTCTTTAGTAACTGTGCGATGCTATCGTGTGTATCTGTTAATGTATGCATGTCTGTGTGTTGTATTCTGTAGGTGAAGTGAGGAATGTTAAGCTAGTTAAAGAGTCTCCTGGTAAAGATTCATTGTTTAACAATACATACCAAGCAGATATGAGTATATTTGGGTTTATGTTTAAACTGCATTATTATTATTACTTTAACAATTGCTATTATGATTACTTTGTGACAAATTATATTTGTGTACCTTGGGACAAAAGTAATTTTAACATTTTTGCTGTATTTGTTCAACTGAAATCTCACACTTTCTGAATTTGTGCATCACTGCATGTTAATACTATTTTAACATAAAAATTGTATGAAAAGTGAGCAATACGAAACTTGTATACGGCTAGATTCCCAAATTATAGGAATATTCCTTATGTTTACTTTTAACAGTGGGGACCCTGCTATGAAATTGGAATAGTATGGGTGCTAAATATTTTTTAAGATGTTTTGTGTTTTTATGGGAGTTTGGAAGAATTGGGTGGCATTGACATAGACAATTTATAGTTCCAAACCTCCTTCATTCTTTGCCAAGCCCAGGACAGAACCAAAAAGCAAGCATTTCATGTAAGAGGTGGGTAATTATGAATTAATATGATATGATAGGAATGACAATGTGTAAGATGTGTAAATTGTGTGATAGGAAGTAGGCCTAGTACAAATTCACAATAAACCTATAATAAAAACAATTTAACAATTTAACTATGCACTGTTTTGCAATTAAATGTTAAAATTAAATTCTATACCACATACCACATTGCTTTGTTTTATTGTATTTTTTTAAATGAATATTCTACAACCAAGAGGTTCATAATTTTTCTTATGTATATCTTTTTTTTACCACTTTCACCCTCCTTATTCACCGTTATATGTTATGTTTATAAGTTGCATTTGCAAATGTGTAGTCTTTGCAGTGTTTCTTTAAATTGTAATTAGACACTCTTGCTAAATATATTTTTTCATTTTTTTTTAAGCTGCATTTTTCCTTTGCTAAGATAGCGTCTTTACAGTAATCATAACATGTATTTTTGAAAATAGTTTTTTTAATAAATGTAATATATTAGGAGATGCATTGAATGTATGCTTATAGATAATTATTTGCAAAATTTGAATTTAAATCAGAAATGTATGATCAGAAAATGTGCATAAATGTGAGCAATATATACAATATTTATGCAGAAAACACGATCATACTAGGAAGATGCCTCTGATATTATTCATATATAGCTGTATCTATGATTAAAAAACGTATTAGAAAAATATATAGAAAAAAATTCCAGAGTGAGAATGTAATACTATTTCGCATAACAGCATCTTCTCAGTAAGTTGAACTTTAATGAAATGCATAGTAAAAGTGCACTTTAACATTTTCCTACGAGATGGAACAGCTGTGGAGAGAACGACCACAACAGTATTCTAGAGGTTATATTTCAAATTTTCCTTGCAAAACTGAAAAAGTAAATAGAGAAGAGAGAAAGTGTTAGTTTCAAAAGAATGGAGTAAGGTTATACTTTCTAAAATAGACTTCTTACAGAAATACAATCCATTTCATTTATCCAAAATAATTCCCTCAGCCTAATCAGATTCTATATGTTACCTCCTTTACTTATTTTTGGAACTTCATCAATAATTTTCAATTATGTTTGATATCATCTCTGAGGATAGTAGTAACTTGTTTTTTTTATTCTAATGTCTCACCTCTCATCCATCCCTAACTTCTCTTCTCCCTCTTTCCTCATATAACAATATCCTCACCTCTGTCCTAAATGCTGCATCTCCACTCCAAACATACACCACATGGAAGACACACCTCCAACCGTGGTACACTTAGTCAATCCACTACCTGCAGAGATGCTCTTGTTATGCTTAAAGCTGAGGGAGGAAGTCTAGTACCTTACCTGATTTTCTCCATTATAAATTCATCTTGCGCTCATACAGTGCGGCTCTCACCCTTGCTAAAAAAAAAAAAAAACATACGTTTCCTCTCCAATTTGTTCATACTCCCACAATTCCAGGCGTCTTTTTGATACCTTGAACTTTCTTCTTCACACTGCTGTGAAGAACTGAATTCTCCCCCTTACGCTCCTCTCTCTCTCAACCGCACATTGACAGTGCCTTTCCTACCCTTCTGGACTTCTCCCCAAACAGGAGGTGGCTGCCCTTCACCTTTCCTATTGCCCCATTACTTGTCTGTTTGATCCCATCCCATCTTACCTTATCAGACCTCTCTCCCCTTGTGCCGTACTTAACAATATCTTCAACTGCTCTCTTTCTTCTGGCATTGTCCTTGCTCCCCTTAAACATGCTAATTTTGTATCCATCCTAACGTCCCTTTCCAACTATCGTCCCATATCCCTGCTCCATTTTTCTTTAAAGCTTCTTGAACAACTTGTCTTTACCCATCTGGCTTACTTTTCAGTTTCAAATCTCTCCTCAACCCAATTCATTCTGGCTTCAGCCCATTCTTGCAAACTCGCTGTCTTGGTGTTATCTTTTATTCTGGCTTCACCTTTACACTCCACATCCAGTTTGTTGCCACATCCTTTCAATTCCACCTTAAAAACATTGCCAGCATCCTCTTTTTCTTATGCAAAATAAAATTGGTCTCCCCAGAAGCTGTATTGCCTTGCTTGAGCCTGCAATGAATGCTGCTGCTAGGCTGACTTCTCTCTCCTGTCCCTCCTCTCACACCTTGCCCCTCTGTCAATCTTTGCATTGACTCCTTGTATTCTATAGGAGTCAATTCAAAATACTAACCTTTACCTATAACACTCTGAACAACTCCCTCACTTTGCACATTGAAGTGGCTGTGGACCTGTGAGGGAGATCTTTGATCTCCCCACCAGCCCGTGAAGGTGCAAAGCAAGGCCAACCCTTCGATAGTGTCAGCTTAGCATGGGCTGGCAGGGTAGATCCTTTTATCTCCCCTGTTGGCCTCGGCCCATGGCAATAGCGATCCACCGGGCATTTGCCCAGTTTGCACAATGGCCAGTCCAGGCCTGCTGTTGTACCTTCCTGATATTACTGGTTATCCACTTCTTAAACGGGACCTAGTGAGGTCACTAATTTCTGCCCATATTGCCACAGAGTTTCTGGCCTCAGTTTCCTGTCTTAGTTGTTACTTTGGGTGGAGTTCACAAAACACTGCAAAATAGTGTATTGAAAAATAAAATTACAAAATTTGGAATGAAAAGTGCTGCTTTGTAAACATTCTCCAGTTTGGCTATAGTCACAGCTTGGGTATTAATGCCTAAATGTTACTATTCTAATTTTGAAATCAATACAAGCTCACTATAGTAATTAAATCTAAAATTCTAGTACAATCACTATTCGGATGAATAAGTTTCCTGGCTATTTCATTCAACATTATTAAAGTTAAAGGACATTTTCTGTAAACATCTCCTACCTCTAAAAATATAATCTCTTTACAACTATATATGTTGACTGTTGTACCATGCTGATATTACTGGTTTTCCACTACTCAAATGGGACTTACTGAGGTCACTCATTTTTATGATGTCATAGACCAAGCTCATCAAAATGCAGTCTTTATTTAACTGCACACTGAGAAACACATACACACAGAATTTGGCCTGATTTGGAGATAAAATAGTAGAGCTGAAATTCCACTACACAAAGAACTTTAGAAACTCGACGAAGGAAGTTTAAATAGGAGGAGAAAACAAACAAGATGAAACAATCCACACCATCTCTTTACCACATTATACGGTGACTGGGTATACCTTGCTCATATCACTGATTTTCAAGTTTCCAAATGGAACTTAGTAATGTCACACATTTTATGATGTCATAGACCTATAGAGTTATAAAGGTCTAGCATAGCTCAGGTTTCTAGCAGATTTCATTAGACTGCACATGCAGAAACAGAATAGGGACTGAATGGAGACAAACGATTACAGTTAAAGATTCACTTAAGAGAGCATTTTAGAAACTTAGCAAATTAGTTTTAAATAACAGGTGAAAAGAAACGAGAGAAAAAACAGACATTGGAAAACTTTCCAAGTATATCTGTCTTGGCCTAAAAGGTGATATCCCCCAGTTAATTATACTCGTGGTTTTAAAGATACATATAATCTGTGGGTTACCAAAGATGCATTTATTTGGGTATCTGAAAAAAATAATATACACATTGATCCCATGATACAGGACTTGCCTCTGTCAGGGCCTGAACCTTGGACAGGTAAGCATAGAATCTAAATTGCAGTATTGGTGAACAGACAAGGGAAACAAGGTACAGGTAAGTAATGCTTAGCAAATGGAAAATACAGAAAGTATAGACCAGACCTTACAGTGGCTGAACTTAACATGGAGGACAGGCACGCCAAAACAGTATAAAAAACAAACGACTAGGCAAAGTCAGGAATGTAAAAAACAGGCAACCCAGTGTCAGTGTCAGGAAATCAGGTGCTCAGCCAATCTGAATTTGGTATATTTGAAAGCAGAGATTCAGTCAAGCCAAGGTTAGTATGGCGGAACCCACCTCGCCACTGGGCATTTGAGAGGCCTGGCTGCCCGCCTCCTACCTGCTGACTATGGCCCCTGGTAAAGTTGTACTTTTGAATGCAATATTTGGGCAGATTGTATTTTATTGTGCGGCTACTGGCCCTTTAAGCACAGTTAATGGACTTTTATTGTACTGTGCTGGCCTTTTAAAAACAGTGTATGGACATACTGAAACTTTTTGGACACTTCCTCTTCCCCTCCCCCGGATCCATTGTTCTCCAGCAGGGTGTTGTCCCAGGGACACTGCCAAACCAGTGGGAACTGGTTTGGGCAGGAAATGCCATGCTTGCAAGTGAAAACAGAGGACTTCGACCTAACCGTTAAACCCCTGAACCTATTCAAGTGAATTTTGGATATGTTTGTCCCCAAGTTATACTGGTTAAAATAATATAAGTTTTATGTATGTACGATGTTAACTTACAAAGTTATAAAAATGTATAAAAAGTGAAACTTTTCAGCTTGGAGATAATTGAGTAGATACAGTAATTGACTCAATTATCTCCTAAGCAGATGGGAGGAATATGCTGGGCGTGTTTCTTTTGTCCCATTGTGTCTGATTGGCTGCTGTACTTGCATTGTATGTGTTGTAATTGGTGTTTATTGTGTTTATTGGTTGTTCTGCAAAACCCTGTGGGCAGTACTATGTTTTGTGGATTGTGAATAAAAGAGGCTGTATGTGCCAGTACAGGGAGTTCCTGTTTTAACCCTCAAAATGAAGTGTCGTCTCATTCTTGGGGGAAGATTTATTGTATGCTGCTCCAGTTTGACTGCTAGGAGTGTAAACCTATTCGTATGGTTTCCTATTCAACTGTCTACAGCATTCATATGATTGAGAGGATTTATATGCTTCTTCGGTTCGGTGATTGTGGTGTCTGCCAGAGTGCTTGGAGTCCTCAGGAAACGCTAGGAGCATCCTTCAACGGAGGTACCCAATCGGGGTGCCAGGCGGTCCGTTACAGTTAGGGAAGGTAGCAAGCAGTAATGGTCAGGAACAAGTGGGGTCAAAAATCAGAAAAATCAGGAACAAAGTAAACACCAAACTCTGAGTTAAATGAACAGCACAGAAAGGACCACAAATTGGCAAAGGGGCAAAAGAGAACCCTCCTTTTATAAGTGCATAGACTGTGATGTCATGTTAATGAAGCCCAACACCTAAAGAGACAGTGCTCAATTTAAAACAGTGATGCTTCTATTTGAAGAGACAGTACCAAATTTAACAATGATGATGTAAAACACAATAGCCTCTCTGTGTTATTTTAGTTTCTGCCTACGCCTCACCCACTTTGCTACAGTTTCTCTATAACTAGTGATGTCCTGAATGGTTCGCTGGCGAATAGTTCCCGGCGAACATAGCGTGTTCGCGTTCGCCACGGACAGCGAACATATGCGATTTTCGGTCTGCCCCCTATTCATCATCATTGAGTAAACTTTGACCCTGTACCTCTCAGTCAGCAGACACATTCCAGCCAGTCAGCAGCAGACCCTCCCTCCCAGACCCTCCCACCTCCTAGACAGCATACAATTTAGATTAATTCTGAAGCTGCATTCATTTTTTTTTTGTGTTTGTGTTTATTATACATTATCCTCCATAGCCAGTAACCTGTGTTTATTATACATTATCCCCCATAGCCAGTAACCTGTGTTTATTATACATTATCCTCCCATAGCCAGTAACCTGTGTTTATTATACATTATCCCCCATAGCCAGTAACCTGTGTTTATTATACATTATCCCCCCCATAGCCAGTAACCTGTGCTTATTATACATTCTCACCCATAACCAGTAACCTGTGTTTATTATACATTATCCTGCCATAGCCAGTAACCTGTGTTTATTATACATTATCCCCCCATAGCCAGTAACCTGTGTTTATTATACATTATCCCCCCATAGCCAGTAACCTGTGTTTATTATACATTATCCTGCCATAGCCAGTAACCTGTGTTTATTATACATTATCTCCACCTCTCCCCCATAGCCAGTAACCTGTGTTTATTATACAATATCCCCCCACAACCAGTAAACTGTGTTTATTATACATTATCCCCCCATAGCCAGTCACCTGTGTTTATTATACATTATCCTCCCGTAGCCAGTAACCTGTGTTTATTATACATTATCTCCCATAGCTAGTAACCTGTGTTTATTATACACTATCCTCCCATAGCCAGTAACCTGTGTTTATTATACATTATCCCCCCCCCTCCCCCATAGCCAGTAACCTGTGTTTATTATACATTATCCCCCACAGTCATTTATGGTTGGACCTAGGCAGCATGATGTCTTAGGCCGGCCCAGAGAGTGAGTGAGTGAGGGAGTGAATAATATAATATATATGTTCAGAAACATATTAGTAATATATGTAAATCAGGTTCATGCAAAGAGGGTGAAAAGGTATTAAAGAAAAACACACTTATAGCAACAAATTTACAAAGCCAAACTTTTAAAAGCTTTCCTCATTTCTTTCTCGGGATGAGGAATATATTGGTTGTAGACTGAGGATTTCCATCTGCCCAATCTTTTAATAATATGCACTGGAGTGTCAGTGTTGAAGGAGACCAAAGCTGCCCCTATTCTAAATGAAAGATCCGAGACATGGATACAACCTAATCTTAGGAGTAGTGTTCTGATGTAGAAGATGAATTTAGCCATTGTCAGAGGGATTCAGTAAGAGTAGTGGTGAAATGTGTGTGGCATGACTGAGAGTCAAGTATTTTAACTGGGCACTAGTTCTAGGTGGGATAAAGTGGTATAGCGGATGGATGAGTAGTTTGGTTCGTTTTAGAGGTTTGTAGAGAAAATATATAGTGATCATGATTTTTTGCGATATCCAATATTTTTAAGGTGGTCCCAGTGCCACCACTCATATCTGGTGTCACAATAGCTTGCATTTAAAAAAACAAACACTTTTTTGACTGTAATATAATAGCAGTCAGTTTCCTTCACATGTGTTCATTTCAGGGCCTGCCAGGGCACAGTGTCACACCAGTGCAACTCATATCTGGTGTAACAGTAGTGTACATTTTAAAAAAAAAATACAGGGGGCTTGTTGTCACCTTTCGGGGACCCTTGGTGTTGTACGTGGCTGGGTGGAGGAAGAGACCTTCAATTACATCAGTGAGGACAAGGAACAGAACATGGGTAGCTTGGTATCCAACCTTGTGCAAATGGGGAGTTTGCGGTTGTGCAAATTGATTGTTTGCGGTTGTTTGCGGTGCGTTAAACGGGGAGTTTGGTCTGTCACTGTGAAGCGGGCGTAACCCTTACACTACCTGATCGATAAAACATCATACGTGATGTTTGAAAGCACGTTATTCCAAACAATTTAGGAATGTTAGGTGATTTATGCCCTTTATGGATTAAAACCAGACTCTGCATCAACTATAAACAAAGTACCAAAGAATGGCAATCTACAATACAAAAGTAATAGAGACGGACATAGTGCAATACTGTTGCAAAATGAGAATTATAGATATAAATGGTTGCACTCACAGAACCAATTTGATTGAAGGCATGTCAAGTATAATGTATAGACTTCAGGACTTATGGAACATCGATATCATGCATAGGAGAAAAAAGATAAATAATAGTGCAGAGTATCCAAGTAAAAAATGACACACTTTATTAACAAATACACTTACAAGATAGAAGTGTCAAGTAGGCACATCAAGCTCAGATGAAAAAAAGCGAATCCCAAAAACAGGGTCCAATGGAGCAGGAAAAGCAGATAATGAATGAAATAAAATCAAATAAATAAATAAAAATACTCTAAGCACTGAAGAAAAACAGCCCTACGCGTTTCGTTCAATAATGAACTTCCTCAGGAGCATCTGACACAATACTGTCCATATGCAAGCATAAAATAATATTCCAAACTTCTCCCTTTTAAGTCCGTCCGGTTCTGGCGGGAAAAAATCAGCTTGTTTGCATACTTCCGGGTTCGGACTCCAAACTACTTCCGGTTGCGTCATGCGTTCCGGGGTTGTTGGCCAAGCCTCACTTTGGTTTCCATTCACATATGCAGAAATGGCAGGGAGAATGCGTTCCACTTTCGTTCAGACGATTAAACATAAAAGTCCATGATAATTGATGAAATAAAAACGAACATCATACATAAATTAACAACATATTCCATATACATTAAAGAGCAAATAGGAATAACATTAAGAGACCTCTAACTGATAAGAAAAGATATTGGGTGGATAGAATGGGATAAAAAGATAAAATATAAGTATATAATAATTAAACATTAAAGGTAAAAGTAAATAAACAAAAATAAATAAAAATAAAGATAAAAATAAAAATAACAATAAAAATAAAGTAATATATAAGGAATAAAAATAAATAAAAATAAATATAAAAATAAAAATATAAAATGAATAAAAATAAAAATAAATAAATAAAAATGAAAATGAAAAATAAAAATAAAGATAAAAATAAAGATAAAAATAAAGATAAAAATAAAGATAAAAATAAAAATAAAAAATAAAAAATAATAAATAAATAAAAATAATAATAAAAATATATAATAATAAATAAATACGTATATTAATAAAATACAAAAATTACGAAAAACAAATCAAATCAAAATCCACATTTAGACCCCTTGGTTTCATGGTTTTTAATGTATGGATCCAGTAGCCCTCTCTTTTCCTTAGAGCTATCATTAAGTCTCTACCTCTTTCGTTCAGGCTTACTTGTTCTATACCTATACATTTTAAGGTATTAAAACTGAAAAAGGGACAGCTATTACAGTGCACTGGCACTGAATGAGTTAACTTACCCTTTTTAATGTTATTTCTATGTTCTTGAAATCCGATTTTTAATTTTCTCCCAGTTCTGCCCACATACTGCATCCCACACCCACAGGTGAGAAGATAAACTACATGGGTAGAAGAACAGGTTATCTTGTTTTTAATTTTGAATTTCATTTGTGTTTGTGTACTCACAAAATTGTACACCGTATTAAATTGATGGCCACAGCTTATACAGTTTCCACATGTATAGAAACCTCCTTTATGTTTAGTATGAGCCTTCTCAGATCGAAAGCACTAGGTGCAAGAATCTGTTTTAAATTGGTGCCCTTTCTAAAAATGACTTTCGGAACCCTAGGTATTTGTTTGCTTAGGAATTCATCCTCAACCAACAATCCCCAATGTTTTCTAATTATTCTCTGTAGATCAAAAGCTCTTCCATTATATTGAGTATTGAATGAAAAATCAAAAATGGGGTTTCTAGTCATATCCTTTTTTTTATTTACAAGTAGATCATTACGACTAATCTTCCCAACTCTATCAATCTCTGAATCTATAAATCTGGAAGAATATCCCTTCTCCAGAAAGTGTTTCTTAAGAACATCTGCTTGTGTAAAAAAGGAATCTAGGTCGCTACAATTCCTACGCAACCTAACAAATTGGCCTTTAGGAACTCCTCTAAGCCAATTTGGATGGTGTCCACTTTTAGTGTCGATAAAGCTATTAGAATCGATATCCTAAAGAAGGTCTTTGTCTTAACTTTCCGATCCTGGATAAAAATCGATAGATCGAGAAAATTGATGCTTTGGGCGACTATCTTAGGAGTGAAAACCAAAGATAGAGAGTTGTGATTTACATATTTAAAAAAGTCATGTAACTGATTAGTAGGGCCATGCCATATCATCAGGACATCGTTGATGTACCTTCTCCAGAGCACCAAGTTTTCACCAAACGGGTTATTGGACCAGATGGAAGATCTTTCCCAACAGTCCATAAACACGTTGGCATAGCTCGGTGCAAACTTGGTGCCCATTGCATTGCCCTTGATCTGGAGAAAGAAGTCCCCGTCAAAACTAAAAAAGTTATGGGTGAGGATAAAACGAATAGCCTTCTCCAAAAAGGAGCAGAAAGGTGGTTCCAAGTCAGCATCACGTTCTAGATTGTTTCTAACTGCCTCTACACCAAGGTCATCTATTACGGTGTAGAGTGAAGTTTCATCCAAAGTAGCCCAAGTAAATTCATCATCCCATTCAATACTCTAACTCCTGAATAAGATGTTTAGTATCTCGCAAGTATGACAGGGCTCCCTGAGAATATTTTTGTAGATGATAATCAATATACTTAGATGTAAGAGAATCAATACCGCTTATTATCGGCCTCCCTGGAGGTTTGTCTTTGCATTTGTGTATTTTGGGGAGAAAATAAAATGTTGGCACTTTGGGAAAATCTGTAAAAATAAAAGAAAATGTCGACTCATCTATAATGCCTGCTGTTCTAGCATCACATAACAGGTTTTTAAGGTCTTGGTTGTAATCACAATTGTGGTTACAATCAAGTTTTCTATAAGTAGAATGATCATTAAGAAGTCTGTAAGTTTCTGTAACGTAATACTGAGTTGACATAACCACCACTCCTCCTCCCTTATCGGCACTTTTGATTGTAAGCTCCTTCCTTTTACTAAAATTCATCAGGGTGGTACTTTCCCTAGAGGTAAGATTCTTATGTTTATCTTTCCTAGCTTTATCTTTTCCAAGTTTATCAAAGTCTCTAATAATCATTTTATTAAAGGCCTTGATTTGGCTTCCTCGTTCATTTGGACAGAAATTAGATTTAGGCTTAAATCTCTGTAGTTCTTTTTCTCTAGTAGAGTTGGGAAAAGTAGTAAGTAAAGTAGTAAGTAAAGTAAAAACAAGATAACCTGTTCTTCTACCCATATAGTGTATCTTCTCACCTGTGGGTGTGGGATGCAGTATGTGGGGAGAACTGGGAGAAAATTAAAAATCAGATTTCAAGAACATAGAAATAACATTAAAAGGGTATGTTAACTCATTCAGTGTCAGTGCACTGTAATAGCTGTCCCTTTTTCAGTTTTAATACCCTAAAATGTATAGGTATAGAACAAGTAAGCCTGAACGAAAGAGGTGGAGACTTAATGATAGCTCTAAGGAAAAGAGAGGGCTACTGGATCCATACATTAAAAACTATGAAACCAAGGGGTCTGAATGGGGATTTTGATTTGATTTGTTTTTTGTAATTTTTGTATTTTATTAATATACATATTTTTTTCTTTCTCTTTACTTAGTTATTTATTTACTTATGTATTTATTTATTATTATATATTTTTATTTTTAATTTTATTTTTATTTTTATTTTACCTTTATATTTATTATTTATTTTTATTATTATTTTTATTTATTTAATATTTTTTATTATTTATTTGTATTTTTATATTCATTTTTATTTTTTTATTTTATTTTTATTTAATTATTTTTATTTTTATTTTTATTCATTTTTATTTTTATTTTTATATTTATTTGTATTTATTTATTTTTATTTTATTTTAGTTTTATTCCTTATATATTACTTTAATTTTATTGTTATTTTTATTTTTATTTTTATATTTATTTTTATTTATTTTTGTTTATTTACTTTTACCTTTAATGTTTAATGATTATATACTTATATTTTATCTTTTTATCCCATTCTATCCACCCAATATCTTTTCTTATCAGTTAGAGGTCTCTGAATGTTATTTCTATTTGCTCTTTAATGTATATGGAATATGTTTTTAATTTTATAGCATGACAGGAGGCGAATATTTGCTTAAGTCTCTCTTTACTAGAACTCCACAGCAGCACATTAACAGAGAGATAAACACCAAAGACAAAAACATAAGGTATCTATATAAGGCTCCTCCTAAGCCACCATTTCCTCTTTCTTTGCTGCTCCGCGGACAGTACAGGTCAGAGTACCTCTGCCTCCTGTTTTTTCTGGGTGGCTGTGGGTTTTTTATATGTGACATTTTGGCAATGCTAATTATTCAAATGTGTATTTATTCCTCCATTCTCTGGGTTTGTATTTGACCTATTTTGTGGTTTGGTTTCTTTTTCCTGGTTCGTTGGTTTCTATTTTTCTGCATTCCGTTTATGTATTATTTGTTCCTCCGTTTTCTGTGGGGTATTTGTACTTTATTTCTCTTCCTATTCTGCCTTTGGGGTCTTTCCCCTTTGTTCCCCTGTGTGCTTTGTTTTACTTTGCGGTCGCCGAGAAGCGGTCTTCCGACCGCCTCCCGTGCCGACCGTCGGGACCGCGGAGAAAGACTCCAGCGGCCCCTCGTGCGCTGTGTATTGATTCCCGCCCGCCGGCTTCGTCCGCCGAGCGGGAATCTCTTACTGGCTTCCCTGTCCCTCCCTCGCCTCGCTCGCATCCTGGCTACACGTGCGGCGTGGAGAGGGTACAGGGAGCCTCTTTGTTGCCGCGAGTTGCGGCTTAGGTTAGTCCTCTCCCCCGCGACCGCGTGGCCGGTCCGGGGGTGCGCGGTTTGCTCTGCTGTAAGCCTGCCGCGTGGGCGCCCTTCATTTAAGGGCACAGTGTCCCCCTTTTTCCTTTTCTGTGTAGAGTTTACTCTGGGATTACAGTCAGTTATACACTTCTACAACAGGTTGTACGGTAGCTCAGTGGTTACAGACCTGCACTGGGGATTTTCACCCATGAGTTCAAATCCCCTGTACAGCAAGAGATCTATCTGTGTGTAATTCCATGCTGGCTGGAGGAACACGTGGAGCTTGTGCGCTGATATATTTTTTCCTTATATTCATTGGAGATTTACACTTTTACATTTATTTTTATATTCCATGCTTCACTGTTCTGTTTCCCTAAATGCATTATATACCTCTCTGGAGGTTGGAGGTTTTGCTATTGAGACAGCTAGAAGAATGGTTTAGGGGATATGTTGTCTGCATGCATAAGCAAGCAGACAGCCAGATCAACAGTGCTCAAGTTCAAACCCCATTTTGGGTGCCTATGAAAATTTTTAATTTAGATGTTTGAATAGAATTAAGTAATTTCCCCTACTGGAGACACTAGCCCTCACACTGTTCTGGACCTGCCCTGGGGACCCTGGTATGTCTCTACCCTACACGCCTCCGTGTCAAGATATGCCTGCCTGTCGCCTCTACGGATTTACGTTTTGCCTCCATACACCTGTGGCCGGTGCTACCCGTGCCCAGATATTGGCCAGCTGTAGTCTGTGCCCCTATGATTGGCCTGCTTTGTCTGTGCCCCTTGATTGGACAGTTTTGTCTGTGCCCCATGATTTGGCCTGCGTTGTCTGTGCCATTTTACGCATGCCACTGGCCTGACGGCTCCACTCCTGGACCCCTGTTTGTTGAGCCGGCATGCGTATAATACTTGCCTCTGCCAACTATAGGGGTGCGGCCCCTGCTGCCTGCTAGTGATACCTGTTCTCTATCTCCTTAGGTGTCACATACCATCATCTCGGATATTATGGAGGCCTCTGCACAGGAGCAGAGTTTGCAGGCATTGTTTGATGCGGCGGGGTCCGCCTCTGTGGAGACAGCCCTGGCTAGGGCCCTCCCTCTATCACAACCGGACAGAGGCGCGAGTGGATCCCCCCGCTTGGCAGACGACTCGGCTGAGTCTGACTCTCATGGGAGAGAGCAGGCAAGTGCGCAAATGCGCTGTTGGAAGGGCGAAGTCCCTAAACCACGCTCCCGGTAGGGCAAGGCTCCGGTGAAGCGACATGGTTCGAGGTTACTAACCTCACCGGCCTCGCGCCACCATCTTTCGGGCGCAGGGGAGGAGGCTTCCTTGCTTCCCCTATCATAGGCCGTACTGGATGAGTGGCGGGCAGACCAACTCCCTTCAATGGTAGCTGATGATTGGGACTAGGACCCTAGGTTTGGCCCAGGTTGGCGCTAGGAGGATGAAGACGCGCCGGGAACAGGGACCCCCACGGTGGTGCCGGGAGACCACACCCTTCTAGATGCTAAAGGTGAACCTCTGTCTGACCCTCGCCCTATCTGGCACCCCAGGTCCTCATAATGGTCGCGGCCGGACCACTTAGCACGATTCGTGCGCTACTGGGTCCGTAGACCCCTGGAAAGGGAGGCCCGCGAGTAACGTTGGGCAGAATGCCCCTGGCCGTCCTGCCGGACAAGGTGGCGGGGGACCCGGATTTTGACCCCCTGGTGGCCTCATACTTTAATCGTACGGCTCGGGACCCCACGTACGGGGTCGAGCGTCGCCTCCGCCCGGCGCAAGATGAACAGCCGGATAGGCTGGGCCCTTTGTGCAGGATGTTGGCCCCGACGGACATGGCCTGCTCAGATGGTATAAGCCTGGACCCGGCCATCATGCGGGATTGGACACTATGCCCCAGTTGCGTTCTTGGCAATGCTAATGTGGTTCTGCACCAACCGCAGGTACACGGCTCTGTTCTGTATGGACACCAGGCTATCGGAACTAGGATCTGAAGAATTGGGCCCCCCCTGGCAATAAGTCCTACTGTTCCGGGAACCGCTCTTTAAGGAGCTGCAGAAACGCATCAATTTATTTGCTTCCCGGGATAAAGCACCCTATGCAGAAGGTGTTTCGCTCACTGGTATCCCGGCTGGTCTTCGGTCCCCACTGATCTCGTGGCCCATCCTCTTTTCCACCATACCAGCTCAGACCTCCCTGCACCCGAAAGGGCGGGTAGAGGTCGTGGAGACCGTGCCGGAGGACGAGCGAGATTTCCCACGGGTGTGTACATCTCCTGCCACTTTCAATCCCCCTCTATTCCATACAGACAGATTGTTTCACTGCAGAGACAGGTGGCGGGAAGTGTCTTCAAATGCATGGGTCCATCAGTCGGTACGAGGTTATGTCATGGATTTCGCCTCCCCACCGACGCAGGTTGGACCTCCGAGTGTCTCCTTCATCGCGAGAGTTCAACGTTCCTTGATGGCTTCGGAGGTTCGGACTCTGCTCGCCTTTGGCGCTACCCAGAGAGCCCCGGATTTGGGGGGCTTCCTCAGCTCGTTTTTTCTAGTGAAGATGAAGTCGGGGGAGCTCCGCCCGGTGGTCGATTTTCGGGAATTGAACACCTTCGTTGTCTGCGACCACTTCAAGTTGGAGGGCATTCATCTCCTTCGGGACCTTCCCCAGCCGGGGGACTGGTTCGTGTGACTGGACCGGAAGGATACTTACCTCTCCGTCCTGGGGGACGAGAGTGGTCGCGGGTTGCTTCGCTTCCCTGGAATGGCACCCCACGCCGATTCACATCCCTACCGTTCGGTCTCAGCTCGCCCCTTGGTTTTCACCGTAATGCTGACGCCTGTGTTCGCCCGTTTCTGGTCGGAGGGCGTCCGTTTCCTGTTGTTTATGATTGTTTTTCTGGTCCTCTGCGAAGATCCCTCAAGGCTCAGATGTCACACACGTTCGGCGATCTCCTCCTTGGAGCTCCTGGGATTCGTAGTTCATCTGGAGAAATCAGCTTTGGGACCTTCCCAGACGGTGGAGTTCTTTGGTGTCGTGGTCAATGCGACGGCATGCGTTCTCCGTCTGCCTTTGGCACCGGTGGCATCCGCCCAGGAGGTGAGGAGAAGGACATTGAAGCAAGTTCGGTTTCCCTTTCAATTGTTTGCTCGCGTGGTGGGGCTCCTCTCAGCCTCGATACAGGCAATATGCCCGGGCCCACTACATTACAGGACCATGCGAAGGCTGAAGACCCCTGTTCTACACATATGACCTTCCTCAGACCGGATAGTTTTCTCCGTTCCCGGACCTGACGGCCGGATTGCGCTGGTGGCTTCTGCACATGGCCGCATGGAACGGCAAGGCGTTTTTCGGACCAAACACGGATTTCGTGCTGGAATCGACTGCAAGCCTGTTAGACTCCCACATCACGCTCTTTCCCAGTCAATCACATTTTCTTTTATCTGCCGTGGGAGTCAAACCTGACGACGGATTGGTTCTCCAGACATTGGAAGGATGCCAGCGACTGGGCGCTCTCTCGACCCATCTTCATCGTACTCGTACGTCACTAGGTTTTTGTTCATGGTGGGTCTATTCGCCTCCGGGACAACCATCGGATTCGGACGTGCTTTGGTTGGCTCTCGGATCCAGCGTGCGCGGTGGTGGTCGCGCTTCGACAGGTGCGGTTGTTGTCTCAGGAAGCATAGGTGTTTCCTCCATTCGCCTCTAGCCCCCGGGTGTTACTTCTAGTTTGTGGTCGACGTGTGTCCTTAGGGTTGTTGACTCCGCTATGGCGAGGTCGGTCGGGTTCACGGAGCTTCTGTTTTTTTCCTGTCGGGATCCTCTTCTCTTACGTTCTCTCGAATACTCCTCTTGGACTCTTTCGGGAGTGCCTGGTGGGTCGAGGCGTCGTCACTGTCGGCCAGGGACCTTATCTGGGATCCCTGAGCTCCCGGGACGAGGAGATGTTTACCTCTCAGGATGGATTTCATAGTGTCGTTGGTGCTTAGGTCAGGATGCTGAACCCTTTTTCCGGCCCGTGACCTACTTGCTGAGTGTCTTGTCCCTCCTCGATGTTTTGGGACGGTTGTGCCGTCTGGTTCTTGTGATTAGTCTTTTATTTAGGTGGCGCGTGTTCCGTTTGGAGGTTTTTTCCCATCGGTCAGGACCCGCTGGTCTGAAGAGGTCTACGTGGGATGAGGCTGGCACGTCCTCCGGCGCCTAACTACCCTTCCCTCTTGGAGGTAAGTAGGGTTTTAGCGTTTTTCTTCGGGATTTGGCCGGAGTTCCTTGTTTTTTCCCTTCGCCAGCTTTCTACTGTGTTTGCCCTCTTGTTGTGTCTGGTTTCTTTCAGGCGTGTTTCTGATGTCCGATCCTTCGCCCCTGTCCAATCTCGATGGATGAGATGGTTATTGACAATGGCAGGGGTGGATGCGACTCTTGGAGTACATTCGGTTAGCGGCGCTACTGCTTCCGAGTTTTCCTTGATGGGCGTTTCTCCTCGGGACGTTTTTTGTATGTGGTGGTCCGGTCCCGTGAGGAGCTTGCGCCAGTTTATTTTGGACCGTCGGACTATGTTTCTTTTGCTTTGCTGTCGGAGCGTTAAAACAGCAAATATGAAGCCTCCTGTCATGCTATAAAATTGTAGATTATACTAGCTTTAGTGTAACTATAATCTTAATTTTATTAATGACAGGAGGCGAATATTTCCCACCCAGTTTGGTTTCTCCCCCCCTTGTTTTGGATGGATTGCATTTCTGTTGATTTGTCTGTATATCTGGGCTAGGTTTGGTAGTCTGGGGTGATGTTGTGGGAAGTGCATGTTATATTGTATTGACGGTCATTAGTGATGGATTTCATGTCTTTATTCTATCAGTACTGGATCGTGGGATTTATGTTTTATCAGTACATTTCGTTCACTAATCAGTGTTTCCGATTCTGTTTATTTCGTTTCAGTTTAATGGTTCGACTTCAGTTCATAGCATCGGCTGTTGGGCGGGATGAAGATCAAGCTCATCCATTATCCAAAGTTTTCCAGATGGCATTCATTGTTATGTAAATTTTTCTTTATTTAGTTTTTGTCATTGTTGTGTACGTTACGTTGTCGCAGCGTGAAAGAGGAAATGGTGGCTTAGGAGGAGCCTTATATAGATACCTTATGTTTTTGTCTTTGGTGTTTATCTCTCTGTTAATGTGCTGCTGTGGAGTTCTAGTAAAGAGAGACTTAAGCAAATATTCGCCTCCTGTCATTAATAAAATTAAGATTATAGTTACACTAAAGCTAGTATAATCTACAATTTATGTATAATGTTAGTTTTTATGTCATCAATTATCATGGACTTTTATATTTAATCGTCTGAACGAAAGTGGAACGCATTCTCCCTGCCATTTCCGCATATGTAAATGGAAACCAAAGTAAGGCTTGGCCAGCAACCCCGGAACGCATGACGCAACCGGAAGTAGTTTGGAGTCCGAACCCGGAAGTATGCAAACGAGCGGATTTTTTCGCGCCCGAACTGGACGGACTTAAAAGGGAGAAGTTTGGATTATTATTTTATGCTTGCATATGGACAGTATTGTGTCAGATGCCCCTGAGGAAGTTCATTATTGAACGAAACGCGTAGGGCTGTTTTTCTTCAGTGCTTAGAGTATTTTTTATTTATTTATTTGATTTTATTTCATTCTTTATCTGGTTTTCCTGCTCCATTGGACCCTGTTTTTGGGATTCGCTTTTGTAAGTGTATTTGTTAATAAAGTGTGTCATTTTTTACTTGGATACTCTGCACTATTATTTATCTTTTTTCTCCTATGCATGATATCGATGTTCCATAAGTCCTGAAGTTTATACATTATACTTGACATGCCTTCAATCAAATTGGTTCTGTGAGTGCAACCATTTATATCTATAATTCTCATTTTGCAACAGTATTGCGCTATGTCCGTCTCTATTACTTTTGTATTGTAGATTGCCATTCTTTGGTACTTTGTTTATATTGCCTTAAGGATATAAGAGGAATCCTTTATCTACAATACAGTTAATTAAGGGTAATTTGTGTGTTTGTCTCACTAAATACCCACTAAGTGTGTTTTCTATCTGCACACAGGTGAATCTATACCTTCTGCATCAACTGTGTAATTTTCCATGGGAGTTTTGCCATGGTCCCCCCTCCGGCATGCCACAGTCCAGGTGTTAGCCCTTGAAACAACTTTTCCATCACTATTGTGGCCAGAAAGAGTCCCTGTGGGTTTTAAAATGTGCCTGCCTATTGAAGTCTATAACGCATGTCTGTCTCTTTAGAGAGTATTCACAAATTAGTGCATTATAGTGTATTGAAGTCTAAAATTACAGAAATGTGGAAAAAAGTGCTTATTTGGAAACATTCTCCATTTTGGCTATAGTCACAGCTTGGGTATTATAACCTTACCTTTGCTGTTCCAATTCACTACAAGCTCGGTCTAGTCTAGTGAATACGTAAAAAATTCTAGTACAATCACTATTCATAGATATATTTTCTGGTCATTTAATTCAATAATCTAAATTATTATTGGTCTTGCACTACCGAAACAGAACTTAGTGATGTCACTCATTTTTATGATGTCATAGACCAAACATAAAATTCCAGCACAACTCGTGTCATTAGCAGTCTTTATTAAAATCCACTCACAGAAGCTCATACACTCAGCATTCATACTTGGAGATAAACTAGTACACCTGAAAATTTACTAAACAAAGAATTTTAGCTCATATGTTTGACTTTCCACTTCTCAAATGGAACTTAATGTTTTACATACCATGTGGTTACCAAATATGCATTCAACAGGTTTTATGAAAACTCGCATTAACCTTGATCGCTTTACCATACTAAATGTTGACTGTTGTACATTGCTGATATTATTGGTTTTTCACTACCGAAACGGAACTTAGTGATGTCATGCATTTTTATGATATCGTTCAAGCTTATAGAAATCAAACACAGTTCAGGTCTTTAGACGTCTTGATAAAGAAATATTAAATAAGAGGTGAAAAGAAACAAGATGTACAAATGCACATCATCTCTTTGCCACATAATATGTTGACTGTCTGTATCTTGCTCATATAATTGACATTCCACTACTCAAATTGACCTACATAGCCTGTGGGCTACCAAAGATGCATTCATTTGGGTATCTGAAAATTCACATTCACCTTGATCCTGTGCTATTGGACTTCCTAAATATGTCTTACTATTTCTCTGTAAAAAGACTGTCACAGACTTTTCTTAACCCTTTAAGGACACATGACATGTGTGACATGTCATGATTCCCTTTTATTCCAGAAGTTTGGTCCTTAAGGGGTTAAAGGTACTGCTGTTTCTCTTGGTGGATTCCCTAAACATTGAATTGTGCACTGATATCAGACCCCCGCTCCCACATTCACCTACCTCGCGCTTCCCACATGTGGCCGCACAGGAGGCAGAGCTTCGGGAGAATCATATGGTACGTGCGCTACCAGCTTGGTAAAATTTATAAATCCGAATGTCTAGTACAATTACTACTTGTGGATATATTTCCTGCCTATTTCTTAAAAATTTAATTTTCAGCAAATCATACCTCTAAAAACATAATCTCACCTTAATAAAACAATAAAAAAGATATCACTTATGAAACAAGGTCACGTTATTATATGCGGAGATTGTAACTGCACTCTTGACCCATCACTAGATACCAAACATACTAAAGACAAACCGCCCAATAAAATGTTTATCCACAACAGTAAACTTCTCACAATTACTACACTCCCACGACTTATACGATACGTGGAGAAACCTTTTTCCTTCAGCGAAAGATTTCACATATTTCTCACAGGTCCATATGACGTATACACGAATCGATATGTGCTTCCTAGACAAATCGACTCTTCCGCATCTATTAGACCAATCCATTGGTCAAAGGACATGGTCTGACCATGCTCCAATTACTATCACACAAGCGGTACCGTACCCCTCAAAAGGTCGGGGTAAATGGAGACTAAATGAATCCTTATTGGATAACCCCACCAGCCATCTGAAAATAACTTCGGAGTTAACTACAGTATATACGCGAGTATAAGCCGACCTGAATATAAGCCGAGGCCCCTAATTTTACCCCCAAAAACTGTGAAAACTTGACTCGAGTATAAGACTAGGGTGGGAAATGCAGCAGCTACTGGTAAATCTCTAAATAAAATTAGATCCTAAAAAAATTATATTAATTGAATATTTATTTACAGTGTGTGTGTATGAGTGCAGTGTGTGTGTATGAGTGCAGTGTGTGTGTATGAGAATGCAATGTGTGTATGAGTGCAGTGTGTGTATGAGTGCAGTGTGTGTATGAATGCAGTGTGTGTGTATGAGTGCAGTGTGTGTGTAAGAGTGCAGTGTGTGTAAGAGTGCAGTGTGTATGAATACAGTGTGTGTGTATGAGTGCAGTGTGTATGAATGCAGTGTGTGTGTATGAGTGCAGTGTGTGTATGAGTGCAGTGTGTGTATGAGTGCAGTGTGTGTTTTGGAATTTGATACAAAAATCTATACACTCATTGTGTGGTATAATGATCCCTCTCATGCTAGACAATTACCTACTGCACCTCATACCCAACCTGAGAGACACTCCATCCAGACATGCGGTACTCAATATCTTACTAGCCGCCAAGATAAGCATTGCAGCCCACTGGAAAAGTACGCATTGCCCCAATATTTCGGAAGTGATCAGAGTAGATGCCACGTATCACCACGAAAAGGAGTGGGCAAAAGCAAGCAACGTTTCATCCTTCCTCACTAAATGGAAAAACTGGGAAGAATTTACACAATCTTATTTCAAATAGGTGTGCACTGTCGCCCAAATGATAATTCTGCCGAGCCATCGGCATGCCTTCTAGACATTATGTGAGTGGCATCTTACCAATGATACTTACCCATTTATATTTATGTATACATACACACACGATTATACACTTCATCACCTAAGAATCAATATCTGTTAATACTCTGAATGAAACCTACACCATCCCCTTACTTTCCCCAACCTGTACTATTCCCTTCTTCTCTACATTCTATGAGTGGCTGAAGTTATTGTAAAGGGTACTAAGATTTACATCGAATAAGCTATACAAGCGAAAAACAACCTCCTCATGAACACGAAACAGTGACAATTACTATGTGATTCATCGGTCCTCACAAATCAGAATGTTATTCATATTGTTATGTAAATGTTATAAATATTGTTATGTAATCGTTGTGGCTATACAATCCCTAAACACCCACACACCTTGTGCCAAGTCTGAATTCAAGTTATTATTTAATTGATCTCATGATCAACTACCGTGTTATAAGTCACTTTACTGTATATCCCTTGATATGTGTGGTTACCAGATGTTGACTACCAGATGTTGAATACTATATGTGTATATGTAACTCATAATGTTGTAGCATTACTTGCCTGTCATACTGTCACGTAACATTGTATTTCTGAATACCCATTCACCACCCTCCTTTACTCATGGATGTATATGTATACCTCTATATCCTTTCTTTCCTATGTACAAAACCAATAAAAAGATATATTGGAAAAAAAAATAACATAATCTCATTAGCACATTATATGTAATGTCCGTATCTTGCTGATATCCACTACCCCAATGGAATTTAATGATGTCACACATTTTTATGATGTCATCAATCAATCAAAAAATCCAGCCCAGCTCGGTTCTTTAGTAGTCTTTATTAGCATGCATGTGCAGAAACACAAATACACAACATTTGACCTGATTTGGAGACACACTGGTACAGTTTAAGATACACTACCTAGAGGTGAAAACAAAGAAGGTGAGAAAGTGAGAATTCACAGTGCATTTCAAATCTAAGGCAACAGTAGTTAAAGGGAAAGCATAGCTAATAATAGTTTTTATTCCAGTTTTGTTATTTTGTCCTTAAAAATAAAAATCAGTTTGAATTCACCTTGCATTCTTTAGTGAATAGCACTGTATAAGTTTACTCACTGCACCTGGCTCATACCACTACTCTAAATAGAACTTAGTGATGTCACACATTTTTATGAGGTCATATAACAAGCCTAAAAAAATCCAGCACAGTTCAGGTCGTCAGCAGTTATCATTAGACTACACATGCAGCATTTGAACAAATTTAGAGACAAACTATTACAACTGAAGATCGACTAAACAGAGTTAAACATGACACGGTAGTTTAAATAAGTGATGAAAACAAACAAGATTCAAAATAAAAAGTTTGGAGTACTTTTCAAGTATAACTATTTTGGTTTAAATGGTGAACTTTCTTAGTTAATTGAACTCATAGTCTTAGTGATCTCCATACACTGTGGGTAATGAAAGATGCATTCATTTGGGTATCTAAAATCTAAATCTAAAATATTACTGTGACGCTGTTAGTCAACTTCTTAAATAGATTCTGCTTAACTTTCTATCTGTGTTTCTCAGGGGCCTGAATTCAGGAGGGACACTGCTAACTATTTAGGGTTTTTGTCAGAATTTATGGTTAGAAAATGGATACATACATTTTCATAAACACAGCTACACACTTACAAACATAGATACAGTGAAAGATAACTAAATCTACACCCAAAGATTTATACATCTGAATAAACACAAAAACATCTGCATCCAGATACAGACAACCACACAGACATATACAACCACACAGACATATACAACCACACACAGATACACAGATTTGTATATGCAGCATGGCTACTGGCATGTGATTGGGTGGTCATTCATTCAGCTACTGTTTTTAGCCAGATTTAAATGCTCCTGACTTTTCAGGGTAACGTGTCTTAGTACTATCTTCCCCAAATTGCCAATGTATAGATAAAATACATATTATGACAAGAGAAATATATACAGTTAATACACTTATACATGTGCAATACCATCAAGGCTCCCAATTGTACATAGTTGTTTTGTTTGTGCACTTACATTAAACCATTCATGCAGAAACAAACATAAACTAGCTCTACAAACTATATAGCATCTTAAAGCCAAGGTCAGATTTCTCATTCGGCAGAGTAGGCACCTACATACAGTTGTCTGTCCTGCAGAAACAGCAATGTTTGCTTTGCATGGTTAACCTGCTTACACAAAATAGTGAAGTAAAAGTCCACTATTTCAAACAGTTGATTAGCGCAGAATGTTTTATTGCATATTCACACTAGCCTCCTAATACTCTCCTATGGGAAAGTTTTGGATTGACTGAATTATTGAGCAATTGAGCAAGGGAGAAAAGGTAAGTAACATCATCTTTTTAACCCAGTCTCCTAAACAGTGACTAGGGCACTGTAGCGTTTGGAATACACATTAGTACTCCTAACGCTATAGTATTCCTTTAGGTAGGCTGGTGGGCAAAGACAAGTACCAGGAGACTTGATCAGTCTTCTGTAGCCTAGCCAGACTTACTAGTAGACCTGCAGGAACAGTTTTAGAGAGTTTTAGTGAAACTCAGTGATGTCCTAGCTCCTCCAGAGTCTGTGTGTTTGGCTGGCCAGGAAGAGGAAGGGATCACTTCCCATCTGCCCACTAACAGCCTATCATACAGGGAATGCCTTACAGGAGGAGCAGGGGAAACTCTCAGTGATGCACACTGTATCCACTCCTGCAGCTCTAATATCAATCTTAGAAGACTGATTGGTCTCCAGAAGACATAGGAGAGTACTTTGCAAACAAAAAACAATAAGAAACCACATGCCCTAAACATTCCCAAACCTTAAATTTAAGCCCTCCCAAAACCTAAAGAATCCCTTTCCTTGTTCCCAAATGTAAGCACCTAAAGCCTATACAAGGAAATAAACCCTTTACCTTTATTCTTTGTTTAACTCCTCTTAAAAACCCAACACCTCATGAACCTCAATACTAAATTTAACCCAACTCGAACTCTAAACTCAATAATCCTAAAATACCCCCTGCAACTCATACGCATGAATATCAGCATTGGTAAAATATGTCTATTTCTCTTAAACTGGAGATTTCCAATTAGTTGGAGAACACTATATATCGCTGTGTAGTAAAAATTTCCATCAATGAAGAGTCTGTTAAAGGAACACTATAGGCATCTAGACCACTTCATCTCCAAGAAGTGGTCTTGGTGCATTGATCATGTCCCACTTAGTCTTGCTATGTAAAACATTGCAGTTTTTGAGAAACTGCATGAATTACTTTGCAGTAGACATGTATAATTTGTTTCGTTCCGAATGTAAATTCGCCAAATTTCCGAAGTGCCGAATTTCGGAACTGCCTAACTGAACCGAAGTGCAGAATTGCTGAATTACTGAAATTGCCTGTTACGGCACCCCGGGCATAAAGGGGTTAAACCGCCGTTTAGAAGATCTCCCCCTTCTAGAGACACAGGCACAGCTACTGTAGACACCAATCCACCGAACCGAAGACAAGGGAATGCTCCAAACTGCCGAACTGGAACCTCACGAATAGCTGCTAGCAGACGAACAGGAAAAGCACCCTGGCTTTCACTCCTGGCAATCAGTCTTACACTCCTGGCAATCAGTCTCTATCAGCATAGTGTAAATCCCCCCAAGAACGAGACAAGGCTCCGTGTTGAGGGTCAAGCAGTGGTCTGGTTTATTCAGGGCTACCAGCCCAGTATTTATGCAGGTCTCCCACCTGGTGGACACTCCCCTAGGGGACCAGATGGAAGACTGTAACACAGACAGACATGTATCACATTCAGACACACAGAAGTAAAACATCACCACAATGCATCCTAATTTCCCTCCCTCTATCCTGGAGATAATTGGGAAGTAATCAAATTATCTCCCAGGACAGATGCAAAACTCCATTATACACGTGGGAACACAAAGACAGCAAAACACTTTAAAATATGCAAAGTTACATTGACAAATTTTGATAGTGCCAAACCGAACCGAAGTGCCGAAGTGACGAATTTCAGAAGTGCAGAAGTGCTTCGGATTTCTGAAAAGTGGCAAAACAAGAGAGGGAGGGAAAATTCTGTGAATGATGACAGGAATCTAACCCTACCCCTAACCCTACCCCTAACTCTAACCCTAACCCTAAATGTGTAAGTGATTGTGAGGGTTAGGGGTTACGGGTAGAGGTAGGGTTAGTGCTAGGGGTAGGGTTAGGAGTAGGATTAGGAGTAGGATTAGGGGTGGGGTTAGGGTTAGAGAATTGCCGAAGACCCGTATGCCCGAAGTCCCGAATTGTCGAAGTCCAGAATTTCTGAAGTGCCGAATCTAACCAAATTTTGCAGTACTAAGACTGCTTCTGGGACCCTAATGGACTTTGAATCCCTTAAACGATGTTGGAGGCAATGCCTTCCTATGTGGAGAGTATAATGCGCTTGCAGCACAATAGGTCCCCACGTCGGTTGACACTGGGGCAGGTGGTGGGATTGGCACTGGGATCGGGTGAATGACTAAAGGTTTTTTTAACCCTTTATGTGCAGAAGTGGGGGGGGGGAACACATTTGTCCCTCTAAAATTGGCTTTTTCTTTTAGTTATTTAACAATTATTTTTTGAGAATTCTCTTTTTTTAAGTAAAAAAAACAGTAAAACAATGTTATAGTCTCAAAATATGCATTCTCAAAACGTATCTTAAATAAATGATCTTCTATTCTGGTTAATGTACATGTTTTTACTGTTGTCTATTCTCGAAAGTCAGATATATTCATTATTGATTTCCATATCATATGATTAAAAACGCATTTGATCTCAGCAATGTCACCAGTTTAAGAAACATTTTACTTTGTAGTTTAGCAGAATGAAGTACAAATGAGAAGTTAAGATTTAGCATATAAAAAAAAGAACAACTCTATGTCACATGTTAACTGAGAAAAACTAAAAATTATAAGCACATCTGCTTCCAATTTTTACATTGTTGTAAATATTGTTTAGTGCATATGAATACTTTTTTTCTTTGAGGTCCATCTTTCAGCTTTTGAAATACTCTGCTGTCATATGGCTTTAGGTTGTGTCATGACTCCACAATTGCAGAACTCCACATGTGACTCAAATCGGGAGTGAAACAACTGTGTAAAAATTATAAAATGTTAGTTTTAAAATATTTATTTAAAAAGTCTTGTGTTTGTTGCTTTTACCGATCAGTTGCTTACTAAATGGTCAGTGGGATGCAATTTGTGAGGTTTCTGCTCTTAACTTATTTTCATGTATTATATTGCCCCTGAAAGCTTTTAGTTTTGAAAACAAAAACTTTTTCTGGAGTTATGACTGGAGTACTACACCTAGTAAATATCATTTTGACATGATCCTCAGCAAAGTAAGAAACAGATTCCAGATTGAGATGATCACCCAAGCTCCTCATAGTTCACAGTAACAAATCCTCAGGTCATTCTTAGATCTAACATATATAACATAAAAGTAACACAGTGCAAATGTCCATTACTTTGATCTTGATAGGAAAAACATACGTTAGCAATTAATTGTTAATCTGAAAAGCAACATATAATAAATCTTCTATAAAAAAAAGTATTTTATACGAACAACAACATGGTTGGTACCAGATCCCATTTATTATATCACATTTCAATGTTGTTTTCTTTTATAGTCACTTTTTTTTTTTAAATTGCTAGAAAATCCTGACATCTAGTATTGTCAAAAATATATGAGTGTCCAATTTGGTCAATTTTAACAGCTGTTAGGATTACATTATTGTAAACCTCTGCTAGGTGAATACTTATTTCATTCTTTGAAGACATCTGATGACAAGCCATGCCTAGTCATTGTAATTAACAGGATGTATGGGTCAATATTATAAAGTAACACTACAAGCCCCATAACCACTAAAGGTTGGACATATCTGGGTTTACTGGGCACCCTCTGCCACCTCTTCTTCAAATGGAAGCTCTTGAAACTCTAATGAGCCGTGCATGGTTGACTCTACTTACACTTACACTGACTTTTATGAAAACCATGACTTTTCTTCAATGGCTTTTACAGCTTTAAATTGTGATTCATGCACACGGGTTATATGAATATATATATAAACTGCTTAAGTATTTAATATTTCCAGGATTAACAAGGAAATATTTCTCACATGAAGAACATAATTCTTTCCAACAACCTTTCCTGATTATAGGAAGATTTCTAAAAAGGAATTGGACTCTTTGTACAGATTCGGGATGTGAATTGCAGGTCAAAGGATTTATTTGGCAAACAAAGTGAAGTTCTTCTCTCTCAGCAAAACTGTGTGTATTTTACAACTCATAAATAATGACATATTATGACACTTTGCATAAATAATAATGTGTGGTCCTCATTTATAAATTGACCTAAAGTAAGGTATAAAACTAAATGTTCCACAGAGATTAGCATGAAAGGTAACTGTAATATTATTTCTTCAAAATAGTCAATAAAAGTTTTCGACATTAAAATAGTATAAAACAATTTGAACTAAAATGAAAAATAGTTGGTGGTCCAAGATTCTAGAACTACCACATGAAAAAAAAATTTGGCTCTGATCATTGTAATTGAGATTTTTTAGGTTTAATATGTCCAGAAAAATAAAATACTGATGGAATTCTGTTTGAATGTTTGTAATTATAACAAGCATGCACTAAATGATGCATACCATAAAATATCATGCATATTGAGGTTGAGGAACTCGATCAACGTATGTATCAGTTCACTCAAGCCTTTCAGACATTAAGTCGCACTGCCCACCTTCAACCATAGGTGCACCCTTCATTAAATTCACATCCTTCTACTGTTTTATAACCACGGTTCATAACTCCCTGGACATAACCTTGTCACATCCCCCCTGTTTTAGTGTTGACTTGCTTGAATGAAGGGGTTTCTGAAATCAATTGGAATACAATTCTGAATCATCTCCCAGGTCCTTCCCTTGTGATAAAACTAAGATAGGTTATATGATGAACCAATTGACAGGCAAAGTTCTTGCTTGGGCCAACCCATTATAGGAAAGCAGAAAGTGTATAATGTACTATTATAATCAATTTCTCGCTGAGTTTCAGAGAACTTTGGAGTTTAAGAGAACTGTGTAAAGAGAAGAATGCTGCTAAGGTTTATGCGCATTACGCAAGACAATTGTTCAGTGGCTAAGTAATGTTAAGTTTGGCCACTCTAAGGCATATAGAATAATATGTGACTTTAATTTAACCTTTGTTTTACTTAGACACTATATGTTGGGTCATAGTATTTCCTGACACAGTCTAGAATTTACACTTATAACCTGAAAGGCAGTGAAAAAACGGATATAGGCGATGCTACCCAAGCCCATGTCCCATTGCCCATTAAATAATATACATTTTATATATTAGCCCCTACAAATCTCATTGTCTAGAGTTGCTTCTGATTGCTACCCAGCACTACTCCCCCCCCTCCCTCTAATATGTAATGAGGGAGCATTCTATTTAAAAAAATATATATATATATAATTATTAAAAATACTTGCAATGTTTGATTACAAATATTCAATTGTATCCATTTTATATAATAAAAACAATGTGAAAAGAATTTGCACAAAATTCTGATTAAAAAAAGAACACCTATTCCCTCTCTAGACCACTGCCTATCAGTTGTTAGAAATGCCACAGTGCATGAAAAGCATTTAATATGTAATGGCATTTTTGGGAAAGCACAGCAGGAGTGACACTTGTGTAGGGAAGAATAATTTCTCCTTGCAAAACCCTACCCAAATATTGCTGTACTTCTGTTCACATTACTCATTTAATTTTGTAGTCCAAGTGATCACAAGTAATATTTATTGTTTAATAATTCAATATGATTACTTACATAATCTGGGTTATTTACTAAAGTTAGAATTGCCAGGAATTTAAAGTCAATTCAAAGAAAAGTTAAAATTTTTTACCAAAATAGCTGAACTGGAAACACAGTTTGACTGAAATTTTTCCAATTCAAGAGTTTTGACATACATTTTAAATTCACTTTGAATTCTGGCAATTCTCACTCTACTAAATAACTCCACGTGTGTTTTTCTGACATTTTGCTAACTCATTCTAGTAAATAGCACAAAGTTTTTTTTTCTTAAATCACACAACTTATTTTATGTCTTATAAATTCAAAATTATAAAATTACCACTAATCAAGCGTATTTCAGCCCTATATAGCTCCACAGTGGTCCACGTTTTCTACACAGGTTTCACCTTATTTCCCTTTGCAATCACCCCTGTCACCCCTTTTATTTGTTATGTCCCTGGAGCCCTGCTTGTAAAATTAGAGTGTACCAGAACATCACATGTATACTGTTTCATACCTCAGACCATAACATTTTATTATTTGGAGAAAATATAAGCCTCTCAATATATAGAGCATTAATATTGCTTCCCAACATATTATCTTTGCTAAAGTAATGTGGAAACATATCTTACTACAAGTTAAATACAATCAAGGCCCAAACATTTCTAATACATCTACCAAAAGACCTTCTGCAATCACTAATGTTACTATTCCCATTTTCCCTATTCCCATTTGACTGTACCCAGGAGTCAAAATCCCCAAAATATTAGCAACATTATACAAATTCAATCATCTCTCCTACTGAATCAAATTAGACAAGAATTCCATAATTGATACCATTATCATGTTAGAAAATATAACAGGTAGAAAACAGAAAAAGGTTGGTTATTTTATATTGTGTTTTAAATAATAAATGACTTTTTGGTTAGATATATGCACCATTATCATTTTTTATACACAACTATAATTTTTACTATTTTTCCTGGCATTTTTATACTATATATCCTGAAGTGGGGATTATACCACTAACGCTATCCAAAAAGTGCAGTGAGACCTGCACTCCTTTTGTGAGTATATTTTATCTTATTTTATTCATCACTCTAAATACCATCAGAGAGCACTATCTGCTGTTTTTATCTTCTTCTCCTGCAAGTTGGACCAAACCCCTGAAGGACAAGCATCAACAAATCCTGTAAGCGGGGATTATTCCGCTATATGCCTACAAACCCAGAGCTGGCTATAGCTCATCTAAATGTGAGTGTAATACTTAAGATTTAATACTACTACGTTTACTGTAATACACTCCGCACGATTGGTCCTCTTTTCTTGTGTCTTCCATATTACGAGACGGTGTGAACCATAACAACAAGAGAAGTCACCCCCACAGCGGAATTAGAGACTAAAAACCATTTGATCTTCAGACACACATTGGAACTTTTTATTATTATTTTTATTGTTGTATAGTTTTTACTGGTTATTTTTTAACATTGGCGCAACCTTTTTCTGTTTTCTACCTTGTATTCTTTGTATAGAGGGTTAGAGGGTTACCCTCTATAAGGTCGCTGCCTGTTCAATATATTATTAGCGCTAACCTACACCCCTTTTTCTTTTACTAGAAAATATAACAACCTGAGAAGTTTTTAACAACCTGAGAAGGATCAGGTAAAAAGTACAAAGGTGGGTTACAGGGGTACAAACAGGGCTTAACCCTAAATAATACAAAGGATACAAATTAGAGGAAATGAGGGAGAAACTATCCTAAACAGAAAGTAAATCCCTACAAAACCAGTACCCCAGTGGAGCAATCTATATAAATCACATTAAAAATGTATCTCGGACATGGTGCAAACCACATGGAAAATAATAAACAAGTTTAATAATAAATTGATTAAAGGTGGCACCACTTGCCTAAGTACATTAGACTGATCAAACAGTCATTGTGGACAAAATACAGATAGAGATATAAATACCAGCCTCTTATGGCGTTAACTAGATTTATTGATACAGTGGGAATTTAAAAATAATAGCAACTCAATGACTGAAAGTGTAGCAGCAAAAAGTAGCCAAATGTATCAACAGGTTATCTATAGAAAACAAGCCGGTGTATATATCAAACATTCCAAATGAATGGAGTAAAAAAACGTATAAGAACCTAAAGTTCCCCTGGTAAAGCCTGATCCTCAGGTAAAGATCAGGATCATGCACCTGGATATAAGTATACAAATTAAACTAGCCCTATAGGTATCTCAGACTGTAAGAAATCGAAAGGACAGAAAGAGGTAAGTATACTGGAAACAAAAGGATTGAAAAAATAAATAAAGTTAAAATAGGTTGTCACTAATACAAGCAAACTGTAAAGTAAGTATCAGGGATTCCGCCGGCAAAACAAAATAGGAATCCCTGCTGTGATACAACATATGTATGGTAAACCATACCATACATATGTGGCAGAATCCCTGATACTACAGTGAAGAGCTTTATATTGTGAGAATCACAAGACCCAGACCTACATTTTGATCTATAGTATGTCTCTGAGATATTAACAATGAAGGCACAGTCGCAGTTTAGAAATTGCCCTTCAAATTTGAGCTGGCTACAGTGGAGTTTCAATGAATGTCAATGAGCGGCGTGAGTTGCAAACAAATGGTCATATTATGAAAACTATCAGAACTATGCCTTATTGGACATTTGTAGTGGCAGCAGGGATAGCTGAACGTTTTGATATAAGATTTGTGTAGGTGGGCTTGAAAATGAGGGAGTGGTGGCAGTTTGGAAATCATGTCCTGATTTTTCAGCTTTTGCCAGCTCCCACTCTAGTTTTGAACATTTTGCCATTCATTCCTATGGGACCAATTTCGCCCCAAGAACGAAGATATTCCGTGAACCATTCGGCAAAACGTTCCACAAAGTAATAGCAACCCAATCGGGAACAATCCGCAAGTTTCGGTATATTTCTGTCTATGTAGTGTAAAAACTGTGGGAGGAGTTAGGGTGGCAAATTTGGCTATAATAAGAATAAAAATAATATATATGTGAGATAACATTAAGTGGTCTTGCTACGCAAGAACACTTAATAATGCATAGTTTGTATATCAGTTCCTACAGTCACAAACCCCTTTTAGGGGCTCCTGTGACAAGGCCCATAGCCTGTCAGCAAGAGGATGGTCTTCAAGTCTCTCAAAAAGGCCATGGCATGGGAACTTCTGTCACACACCAGAACCACCACTATATTAAGTTGTAGTTGTTCTGGTGACTATAGTGTCCCTTTAACACAACATTTTAATAAACTACAAATTAATATAAAATATCACACAGAACATATTTCATTGTACAAAATGTGATTGGCTAGGGACCTACAAACTTTTCCAAGACCCCTCAAGTTATATAGAACTCTAAAATGATTCCTTCTGCAAGTCATACTTGTGTGCATTATAATAAACATATAAATCATATAGTTTCATCTTCTAGAATTCCTGTGTAATCCAAAGGGATTCACTTGATGTACTTCATTTCACTGACTAATTTTGATTGTTACGGGCAAAATAAGCCAAAGTATTAATTGTTTCAGTCTGTATAAGTATATGCATTAAAATGCATTCAGAGATGATAAAACAACCTCAACCATGAATATTGGAAGATATCTTAATTATTGTTAGTTATAACACAATACTTACATTAACAATGCTCTTATGTTAAAGAGATTTGTGTGACCTTTTATAGCAAAGGAATCAATAAGAAGTAGATAAAGCCAAGTTCATTGCTGCCTAAAGTAAAGCAAGCTTGATTTGTTTACTTACCAATGCCTTCATCTGTCAGGCCCATTCCGAGATGATTTATAGACCTTTACCCAATGAAATCATTTAAAGTAGATTAGATTCAGGGAACAATCACCTCTAATATGACAAGCTGATGGAGGCTGACAGGTAACCAAGTTGCTCTGGATGGCAAACAAGTTCCTGAAATTCTGATTAAATTAAAATATTAATGGTACCACTGGGAGAATAAGATTGAATTATGTTAGAAGAATTCAGTATTAGAAATAAAATGCAAATACACAGCCTAGCTGGCTTAAAGTACAGAACAATGCCACTGAGTAATGACCTGAAGCAGAAAAGAAAAAAAGAAATTCCAATAAAATGTGTTTCAATTCAAGCAGTTGTTCAGTATTCGCATTTTTATATTAGGGATCATAATATTGGCTTCTGGCTAATCAGCAAGATAATTATTTATAGGTGCTTCTTCTGGCTTCTACAACTTGCAGTTTATTAATCGTGTTATTTTGTTAAGACTTTAATATCTGTCTATCTATCTATCTATCTATCTATCTATCTGTCTGTCTGTCTGTCTATTTATCTATCTGTCTGTCTATCTGTCTGTCTGTCTGTCTTCCCAGATGTTTAAAAACTACATTTCCCATGATGCTTTGTTATTCTATAGCACTCTAAAAGCATGCAAAGCATCATGGGAGTTGTAGTCCTACAACATCTGGGGATCTACCTTTTGGGCACTCCTGATCTAGTAAATATGTACTAACGATCAGTAGGAGCAGCAGCTGCCGCTATTTTAATCCAGCTCATTCCTGAACTGAAGTAATGGCAGATGCTGAAATAAATGTTGTCTGGTACTGTAACCCCTACTAATTCTGAGAAACTGAGGGACATGTATGATGCAGTGCTGCCTGGTCAATAGGGGAGGCTGTAACACTTCACAGCCCTCACAAGCCCAGCTCAGACATAGGGTCTCAACAAACATCTGATCTGCCCTTCTTGTTGGTGCAGACCACACAAATCATTTAGGGGAAGCAGACCAAATTATTGGCTAACTGGACCATCAAGGACACGTATTTCTGCCTACCTTGTCAAGGTAAGCAAAATGAAGGTGGTACGAACCTTTATAGTGTATTATTTTCATTATATTTGCAATACCATTAATGATTATGTATCATGAAAATATGTATCATAAAATAAAAGCAAATTTAGTAGAGTTAACATTCATATCTTATCATATATTGTTTTTATGAAAAGTATAAAAACAATGAAACATTACATACACAATTTACTTAAAGATATAGCCTTTGCAGGCATAAAACATCTGTGCAAAACACTTTTTTCAAAGGACATATATATTTTAAACTTATTTTCCATATCACCCACACCACCCTAACCAATGACATGCCAGCTTCACACTCACACACAAAATATAATTTTGTAAATTACAAGATGTTCATCACCCAGCAATTAGTATATCTGCCTGTATCCTGCAACTTTTAAATATTTTCTGACCTTCCCGCTCATATACAGTATAAGGGCATGCAAGGCTCAATGTACAGGACTCCATATGTTAAACTTAAGCAGACCAGAAATGTAGAATAACTTTGGTGACATAAAACCCAAAATTGGTGTATAAGCACTTTATTGTGAAACATTATAAAAATATATATGTGCAAATTTGCCAATATTCAATTCAGAGCTGCTACCACACTGTGTTGTGTAATTCCCCACATGACACATAAAAAAGATTAACAGAAATAGAAATATACAGTAGGGCGCAATATATAATGTGCATGTGATATTAGTATAAAATCTCCTCTAAGATTCTTATCCGTAGAAAATCTATTCTAAAATATGGTGTACACCTCTAAGAAAAAATAAATCTAATATGGTGTAAAAACCTATATGTAATATGATAAAAATCTGTAACAATTGGAAAACTTACATAAGACAGAGCTATAAGACCTAGCTCTGGTGGAAAGAGCTTATGGGGTCCGTATGGGCAACCCTTCCTCTCTTAAACAATGCAATGTGTAAGGAATATAGTAGTATTCCTACAGATAATCTCAAAAGTTTATATACATAGGGTAATATTGTTTTAATATTTTTTCACTATAAATAAATAAGGTCAAATACTCACAAACAAAGAGCCTCAGATGGCTCAGTAGATATGCTATGTATGGTTCAGGACCCTACCACTTGTTCCCTGTATCCCAGGCATTTCTCATAAAATGTGTTTTGCCATATTGGCTTCTTCAGTTGGGTGATGATCCAGTCTCTGCCATCCCTCCTACTTAAATACACTCTTAATTAAGGGATGTTGAAGAGTGGCTGTCTGACAATGCACTACTCCCACTTACAATAGAAGCACTGTGTGCAAAGCCCAATTTTTTCTGTTTTCTTCATGATGCAATGTCATTTCCGGTTTTTGGTAAATCAAATCACTTCTGGATTTGCCCATCTGCGTTTTGGGCCTTAAGATTTCCTCTTCCATGCATTCCAGCTCATATAGATGCATTCCAAAGGCACATTAAGAATTATTATAATTAAGAAAACCTTTTCCTCCATGCGTTCCAACTCACATAAATGCATCCCAGAGGGTCCATTAATAGAGTCCATTGATTACATCAAAGTTTTATGGAAGAGTGCATGTAAAAAAAAGTCATTTTGAATAAAAATGATATCATAAATATCACAAACTAAATTTTACCTATACAATATTAATATATTATAGTGGCCCTGTTACTAATATATATATATATATATATATATATATATATATACAAGTTAAAACCATAACAGCAAAAATAATGTAATACTCAATAACATATGTATGTTTTATAGCTGTATAGTAATGTTTATTAAAAAAAAATGACCAAATATATCAACATATATCATAGTAGTATAACAGCACCCCATATTTTAGAACCTAAAAAAATAGAATTAAAGATCTCAAAATATAAATTAATTTATGAATATATATATATATATATATTATCAAGTAAAGATTGTAGCCGTATTAGTCCAGTGATGTAGATGTAAAAAACAGATAAAATGTGTATCTTGTAATACCTTTTTTATTGGAGTAACAGAATTTTTTAATGCCAAGCTTTCGGGAGGACCTCCCTTTCTCAAGTCTGAAGCATTTCTGAGGACACATAGAATGCAAAGTTGAGTTGTGATACAGGGGTTAAAGCGACATGAGTGCAGATAAGACAGGTTTGATAGAACATAGACACCATTCTTGCAGAGGGTCGTAAATATCTTATGGGAAGATCACAGAGTGAGGGGGGAGAGAGAGAGGAAAAAAAACAAGCAAAGAGTGCAAACGATGGTGCAATAAGGGGGGGTCTATTAATATAAAGAATGTATGAATTCCCATTCCAAGAGTTACAGGATATGCATGAAGACCTATATCAAGCATACACAGACACACATATACAGATACACAAGTAGTGCATATGTACAAGTATACATAAGAACATATACACTAAACACAAGTACATACAATATACATATAAATACAACCAAATGCCCAAATATATGTGCATGCACACCTACACATACATCCACACACAAGCACCAATACATGTACCTACACATATACCAATGTGCCTATACATACATAAACCCATATATATATGTATTTGGACACATACACCTATTCACATATACATATATGTATGCATGTATATATGCACTTTATACATACATACACACACAAATACATACATGTATATGCATATATATAAATACATGAACACATATACATACACATAAACACATATACATACATGCACATGAACTCATATACATGTATGTATGTAGTGGGGAATCGCAATGCAGCATAATAACATAAACCAACCTAATTCACCCAAATAATGACAGACAACGTAGTATGGATGAAACAGGCCACATCATTTATTATAACATATGATAATTACTGTATAACACATCCATAGTTTATTTTAATATTCTCTTTTCTTTGATATAACCAAAACGTCAAAACATAAATAACCATAACTTAACTGTAACGAAATCCCTGTTTTAACAAGCCTCAGAGGAACAGCATGCGTATGTACGCCTATTTCGTGCAGTTCCAAAGAACCGAACAAACTAGCGAAGCACCCGACCTCCCACTGAGGTCGTGTGCCGCTCATTTACCTCCCAGACCTTGCGGTTAACCGCAAGGTAATTGACGAAAGGCAGTCGCCATTTTAAAGTCGTCGAACGCTCAGCGGTGGAAAGGCAGCAATCCTCTGGAACTTTTTTCGGACACTTATTCCGCCACACACCGCTGATAAGTACCAAGTCCTCGTTCATACGGTTAAAATGTCCCGAACACGTTAATCACTTTGCCGTTCGGGACTTTCCTTTCACACAAGACATACCGACCCCAGGTAGCTACAATTATGGAACTCTTTTCGGATTGAATTTCCCGAACAACTGGTGAACTTAAACTTTACTCGACGATATTGAGAACTGTGTTCGTGGGATCTGAGCGCAATTCGCCTATATTATGCGCTCAGATCCAAGCCATCTGTGGGGTATGTGGAACAGGGGGAATATGTTCGGTTAAATCTAAGTTATAGATTTTAATACAGTTTTGTAAAATATACAAAGGACATGTTTTTCTCTACCTGGAGATAATTAGGTTCTCTGCAACCACTTAAGTTAATTATCTCCAGGATAGAGAGGAGGGGTTACACTGTTACTGTGGGTGTGTTTACTAATTGTACTGTACACTGATTGGTGCTGTATATTTTGTCACAGTCTTCCACAAGGTCCCATGTGGGAGTTCCCTTGCTGGAAGACCATCATAAAAGGGCTGAGTTTGGCCATCAATAAATCAGATCGTTTACCCCTTCATGAAGTCTCGACTCATGTTTGGGGGATTGGGAGCTTTAATCACTACTTCACTCTTCTCATCTTGGATTTCAGGAGATGCTACAAGGATCAGCGCTGCACGGATAGCAGGATCCTTTACATTAACATTAAACTTAATACACAGTATCCTACAGTAAAACCCAACCATGTCATACAGTCCTTGCCAATAAACTGACCATACGCCTCTGTACAACTTCCTCTCACCTCCCCCTTCAGCATAAACGCCTTTTCCTTCCAATGCTTACCACCAGCTGACCTTTTCCTCGCTTGGTGGGCATGACATAACAGGTAACCTAAGGTTAACCCTTTAGAGCAGGGGAGGTTGAGACCTGAAAACTTGTTCACTTCATTCCACATAATAAACATAACCACCTCAAACTTAATTGGCAAGGACATACCCCCGGCCACAACCCTGCTGTTTTACACCTATACTCAGCGGGGGACCCCACCAAAACCATCCGTGGCCTGTTCCACCGCTTCCTGCAAAGCGAGATTAAAAGAGGTTGAGCCAGACCTCCATCAAGTGCACCACATCCCCTCAAATAGCTTGGCCGCATCCCGCTCATAACCTATGGCGAACTGGAATCCCCCAAACCCACAAGACAAACCTAGAAACCATCTTGTTCAATTTGTGATGGCAGTGCACCAGAGCACTCAGATTGCTGAGCGCACTGCCAGAAATAACATGTCTATAACCTCAGCCCAGACCCGATAGACATCTGGGAAGAAAGCTGGAATGCGTGCCATGTCCAGTTTTACGGTAAACACAAAATCCCAAATGAGCACCAACCCAGGTCATTTGCCCCGCCCTCCCCTCACCCAGATGTATGACAAGAACACTCGGAACCCCCCAGTAGGCGGGAGAGCGGAACCAGGTCGGGGAGGAGCCGCACCAACCTCATGCCTCTAGTGCCAAACCACTGAACCTCCGCTGGAGTAGGCGTAAGACCCAAACACTCGCCTCCTAGGTCAGACCGCCGCACGCCTCCTGGCCAAAGAGACATAGGAGCGTCCCATGATCCGTATTCCAGGGGGCAACCGGACCTGCGGAGAGAAATCAACACCAGATTATGGCAGGGCATACATAAGGAACATAACGCCTTGACTCCCACCTCACGAATCTCAGAACCACTTGCGCCGTCATGCCAAGCCTAGAGGCCTCTGTGGCAGCCCCAACACAGATGAATGCCCTCCGAACTCCCTACCATCAATACCCAGGAATTCGAGCCTCAAGTGGAACAACCTAACGAGTTGGAAGTGGGAGAGAAAGCTTCCGTCCTCGTGAACCAAAAGGGGGTCGAACCTGAGAAGCCGGGCAGAAGCAACAGCACTCACCGAAGGAAAAAACAAGACAAATGCCGGAATCTGGCACCGCCCCCAATCGGACCCACTTACCCTTCCCAAAGACAACAGTCTTCGAGCGGCGAATCATGAAGTAGATCTGGCCTGCTGTAACTTGAACAGGAAGCTAAGCCCTGCAAAGTGCAAAGAAATCACGGAGGGGGACAACCCTGCAGACTTCCATGCCCTTAAGAGACGTAACAAACCCTGTAAGCAAATGGACGAATCCTAGAAACCCCATAGGGAACGCTCCTACCTGTCACCATCATTCCACACCACACTGTAGGGGCCCACGTGGCCGCAGAAACCGACCCCCGGACCAGCTCCATCAGTCAGCCAGACCAAGTGCCCACATTTCCACCGGGCACGGGATGCCCTCCAAACCGGCCTGTAGAGCCACTGCCCGAAATACGTCTCATTGTGAATGAGAGAGAGAGAGCATCGGCCAATACATCGTGAACCCGCGCAATATGACCCACCCTACCAGACACATTATGACTCAAAAAGTGCTGAACTAGGTGCAGCAGAAAGCGTACCGCCGGGGCAGGGAATGCGGTCAAGTGATTGACAGCCGGCACCACCCCCAGATTGTCGCAATGGAAAAATTACCCACCTGTCCGTGAGGTGGGGACCCAACACCTCCAATGCCACCAGAATGGGGAAGAGCTCCAGGACAACCAGATTCCAGGAGAGCCCTGCCACTTGCCAGCCTACTGGCCAAGAGTCAGTCCCACCATTTAGAGCCCAAATGGCCCCAAAACCTCCCGAGCCTGCTGCAGCGGCAAACAGGCGGAAGTCAGTGTTAGAAACCTCCAGGGCCTATCAGTACATTCTACCAATATAGGAGGCCAAGAAGGAATCCCAGAGAGCCCCATGTTCAAATTTGACAGGCAAAACTCCAGCTTACCTACGAGAGACTGCAGGCAGCGCAGCTGAATCACATGTCGCCCCAAAGCCAACGACACCTCCCACCGCAGGTCATGAACCCTAGTCAGGGGCAACCGACAGCCCCCAGCCACAGAATCTATCCCAATGCCCAGGAAACTAAGGCAAGTAACCGGACGTCCTCACGTGCCAATGGAACACCAAAATGCTGAAACACGTCCCCCAGAACCCGCAGCAGCAGAGCGCAGACACAAGAAGTCGTCCAGGCAGTGCACAAGGGGACCAACCTCCCGCCTCCCTACGCACCACCCATTCCAGGAAAGTGCTAAAGCTCTCAAAACAAACAGGATAGGGAGCCACCCCTATGGAGTCCACAGAAAACGGACCGTCAAAGGTACAGATCCACAGAAAACTGACCGTCAAAGGTACAACCCAGGAGACGGTGACCATCCAGGTGCACCGGAAGCAGCTGAAAAGCCGATTCCACATCCACCCTTGCCAGCAAGGCCCCCGAGGCCCGCAGCCCATACTATGTGAACCGCCGCATTGAAGGACGCATAGGAAAACCGGCAGAGTTCGGCAGCAATGTCAACAATTCACCGAACCCCCAGGAGGGTACGACAAATGAGGAAACAGGTGATATTTCCCTTGTTCCTTCTGTGGAACCCTACACAAAGGTGAAAACCCTCAAATAGGACATGGGGGAATACAAAAGGGAGGTCAGCCATTTGGCGCTAAGACTTCCTTAGCAAGCCTCTCCCAAACCACCTGAGGGAATTCCCATACAGACCCAAGGTTCTGAAACCGAGAGAGAACGCTCCAATAAAGGGAATGCCAAAACCCTGCTCAAAACCCTACAATATCTGTGTAGCCTGACGATCCTAAAAAGGTTGAGCCACGGGCGCATTGAGTTTATGACCACCGGTCCCGTTGCCTTTAGCCCCCACTAGCCCAGTGTTGCCCCGCTTAAAACAGCGGGAGCTGGGATGGGCCCCACCGCAACCAGAGCACTCGTGCTTGAACCGGCACAAGGACCTCCACTTACAGTGACTGTCATTGAATTTCCGAAAACATTAGGGGTCGATGGTGAATGTCCCCTCCGATTGGGGGCCGATGGGGAGGGGGATGTCCCCCCACCGGTCCCCCTAAGAAAGGACAGAAAAGTGCCCTGCAGAGGTGCCGGGCAAGTCATAATTGAGAGCCAGAGGCCGATGTCCGTCTGGTCCCAGGACAAACGAGAGTCACACCGCCAGGTGTACCTCCACCAACCCATCTCTCTATAGTTACAACAAGCGTTCCAAATTGTGTCCTGATGATAAGGGAATCTTTTAGGCAAACCAATAAGTTTGAATGACTATCTGTTCCTGACCAAATTAGAGATGTTTAAATTGCGTATACGCAGAAGTAAATTCACACTGACACACGGAGTTCAGGTTAAAAGAACTTCAAGGAAATTTATTGGCATCTGTTAAAAAGCGGGCTTGCAGACCCTTTTAAAGGCAAAATTACATCATTGGAAGAAATCAAGATATAGGCAAATAAACATTGTCAATTGGCTCAAGTGCAAAGTGGTTAGTCAAATGCCCTCCTTGTTGGGTGTTACATCTTTATGTCATAGCTGACGTCATGACGAGCTCCTACAGGTTTCGGCTCCATTTTGCTGGGCACGAGGGAGCTTACTCGATGGGAGGGGGGCTTTGGCAGCTATCCATAATGAGTAGCTGGTACGTTAGTCGTTCAAGGTTAGTATCCTCAAGGCCTTTTTAGCAATTATACATTCTATTAAGACTATCTGCTACAGTGTTTCATTTAATCAAGATTCTAGCATTTCCTGCTGACATGCTATTTCTACGAACAAAGCAATCTTGTAAGGTTTAAACTATGAGGCCTGAGAACTGAATATGAGAATATAGTATTAAAGGGGCCCAGTAATGGTTATAGTTTATAAGGGGCCTAATAATTCTACAACACTGATAGCAGAACAACGCAGAGCATTACTGGGGAGACTTCTCCCCAATAATGCTAGCCAGGATAGAAAAACGCCCGTAATCAATTCCCAAACGTGTAGGGAATTTTCCGTAGCGGAATCGCTCCCTGACCTTCTCGGACTCCTTACTGTTCTGTCCGACCACTGGGGGGTGGGTGGCTGGCAATAGGGAAAAAATTGCTATAAATCCCATTTTCAAATCTTATCTCTATTTCCTGCCTCAAGTGCACGCCCAGCAGGCCAGACCAGCACCTGTAAGAAGCGGGGACACAGAGAGAACAGGGGGAAGGTGTGGAGGGCAGAAGGGACCCGGAAAGAGCAGGGAGAAAAAAAGGGAGGGAAAGAAGAAAAGGCAAAGAAGGACCCAGCAGGGTGGGAGCAAGGGGGGCAGAAGGACATAAAGAAGCAGGAGGGAAACCAGGGGGCCCCCCCAGAGCAAGCTAGACCCCCGGCAGATACATAGGGTGAGACCATTGAAAGGATAGTGGGGAAAAGAGACAGAATTGGGGACAGGGGAGATAGACCCATGGGAGCCTACCTTACCACCAGATGAGGATCCTGGCCCACCTGAGGTCCTTCCCCCACTCCTCAACAGCGGTACCGAGGTACCCCGCGTGGCCCTACCAGGCCCACTCACTGCTGAGGCCCTGGACACAGCCCCGCTGTCCCGCCTGCTGTGGGAGGATCGAGAAGGCTGCTGGGGAGCCACACGCCATTGGGGAGGCGGCCGCACATCTGGAGTAGTAGTTGCAGCCGCGTGTCTGGAGTCCCAGTAGTGGGACAGGAAACCGAAATCAATATTTAGTCCTCTATTCTTGCTGTTAAAAAATTTGATCATTCTGTCTTCAAAAGTATTTGTTTCTTGGGTATTTTTAAAACTCCCTTTCAGTACTTTGATTTTAAGATCCTTCATTGAGTGGCCAGGCTGGGTAAAGTGGTGTCCCACAGGAGTGCAGTAGGATTCTTCTTTGTGGTGCTTAATAGAGTGTCTGTGCATATTCATTCTGCCATTTAATGGCTGGGTGGTTTCCCCAATGTAGCATCCTAGGTGGCATTTGGTGCATTGAATCATGTATACCACATTGCTGGATGTGCAGGAGTATGAACCTTCAATGCTGTAGGTTTTATTGTTGTGTGTGGCTGTGTTGTCTGTGCATATGTGCTGACACAGTTTGCAGTGAGGTTTTTTGCATTGACTGGTCCCATATACTTTATTCTTCCCATCAGTGGGCAGCTTCCTGTTGATTAATTTTTGTTGGAGGTTTGGTGGTTGTCTGAAGGCCAAAATGGGTGTTTCAGAGAAAATGTTTTTCAGAGTATCATCTTCTGTTAACATTGGTTGCAGGTCTTTAATGATTTTCTGTATTTATACATTATTACAAATATAAAAACCTTAGGCTTATTAGTTAAATACAGTTGATGTAAATGAGTGCTTATTAAAGTGCAAGTTTTATATCGATTGACTGTGCAAAATAATTAATCTCTTAGCCGCTACCATGCTGTAATGTGCAATTCTCCAGCAATCACATAAAAGACACCATTTTTTGTACCAGATTCAGTGGAGTGCTTAAGTTTGTGAATAAAACTTAATGGTACACCTAGTGCAAACAAGGAATGTATATATACCATATTTGTATATATTTTTTTTTATCCTTGGACATCCATTGTTGTGTATACCTTTAAGAAAGAAAAAACAAAACAGAAATAGCGCAGTACCCTTATGTACAAAAGTGTGCTATACACATAAATTGGAACACTCACATATTCCAGAGCTATAGCCTAGCTCTGTGAGTTATTCGCCTGTAGGTGACCTGACCCTTTTTCTTTATGAAGAGTAGTTTAGGAGTTTTCTTGTGTATAACTCCCAGAACTAGGCTATAGCTCTAGAATATGTGAGTGTTCCAACTTATGTGTATATCATACAATAAATCCACTATATACACAAACAATATGTGGTAGTGAGAGTGTGTAGCGCTTAGTAATAATCACTTACTGCCCAGCAATTTCTTAAGGGTATGTAAGGTATCTGGGTAGTGTTGGATCCGTTTGTTGTATGTTCCTCAAAAAAGAACAAAAAGAAAACAGGGGAAATTCGCCCTGGTGTTGAAATCCTTATAACTTTTGATATCAAAAATAAAGGTGAAGGTATTCTTCTCACCTGAATAAGAGCCTGTAACCTGGCTCTAAGTGTATTGGCCCGTGAGTCCTTTTAAGGGATGACTCCTTCCCCCTTTCAGCAGGATAGAAGATGTACCAGATGCATGTAACTCAATAAAGATTTATTCATACGAACATTTAAAATCATTTAAAATACATACAATGTCCTGGTAGCTGTCCAAAACGCGTTTCGCCGATCTCTCTCGGCTTTCTCAATTGGTGACTTCCATCCTGGTTTGTTCTATTTAAATATCCCTCCTTCCGTCCGGATTGGAGGAAACGGACCGCATTCCAGCCAATCACGGACGTTCTCATGGGGGAGTGTGAAGAAATTCAGCTGAAAGTGCTCTATCCCTTATTGGTGACGTCATCGCGCACGCACGTATAATCGAGCGTGTGACGTCACTTCCGGGAATCTGAATAGTCTCTATCCATTCCACTATTCGATGATGCCTCCCTCCCGGTCACGTGGGATCCAGCATAATTTCCTGTGATGTAGATTCGTACTCAGGTTTCCACATATGCAGAGGGTGATTTCGCCATTTTATTAGAAATAGCAAAAATGGGTTTTTAAAACATAGTGTATCTTTACATTTTAAAAATTATCACAACAGTAATCCACATCTAATGGAATTTATGGGAATCCAAAAAGTAATTGGAAATTGGAGAGGCGGGGATCCCATAAAACTAATTGGACAAGCAGAGATGAAATGGATTTTTAATTTGAACACTATGCAACCTTATGGTCTTAATGATGATTTTGAAATATGCCACTTTCTATAAATTCTTTTAATATATATTTTTTATATATATTTATCATGATTTTTACATAATTTTTTGCTATACATTTTTATTACAATATCTTCTTATTTACTTACTATTTTTAATATTAATTTTTGTATTTTATTCTTATAAATTGAGGTGGAGAAATCATCATAGTAACGATTATAGAAAGACCCCCCCCCCCTTTTTTTGCACAGCTTTTTGGGTTGCTTTTTGGTGGAGATGATATAATGATTTTTAATGTATTTGGTATTGACTAATAATCTATATCTCTTTATATCTATATCTATGTTTTTAAAATGCTCTAATATGAGCATATTATCCAAATAAAGGGAAGAATATGGACTTTTATGTGGACATTACTAAGGACATACTATTGCCAGCACCTTGCCCTCTAATAAAATGGCGAAATCACCCTCTGCATATGTGGAAACCTGAGTACGAATCTACATCACAGGAAATTATGCTGGATCCCACGTGACCGGGAGGGAGGCATCATCGAATAGTGGAATGGATAGAGACTATTCAGATTCCCGGAAGTGACGTCACGCGCTCGATTATACGTGCGTGCGCGATGACGTCACCAATAAGGGATAGAGCACTTTCAGCTGAATTTCTTCACACTCCCCCATGAGAACGTCCGTGATTGGCTGGAATGCGGTCCGTTTCCTCCAATCCGGACGGAAGGAGGGATATTTAAATAGAACAAACCAGGATGGAAGTCACCAATTGAGAAAGCCGAGAGAGATCGGCGAAACGCGTTTTGGACAGCTACCAGGACATTGTATGTATTTTAAATGATTTTAAATGTTCGTATGAATAAATATTTATTGAGTTACATGCATCTGGTACATCTTCTATCCTGCTGAAAGGGGGAAGGAGTCATCCCTTAAAAGGACTCACGGGCCAATACACTTAGAGCCAGGTTACAGGCTCTTATTCAGGTGAGAAGAATACCTTAACCTTTATTTTTGATATCAAAAGTTATAAGGATTTCAACACCAGGGCGAATTTCCCCTGTTTTCTTTTTGTTCTTTTTTGAGGAACATACAACAAACGGATCCAACACTACCCAGATACCTTACATACCCTTAAGAAATTGCTGGGGAGTAAGTGATTATTACTAAGCGCTACACACTCTCACTACCACATATTGTTTGTGTATATAGTGGATTTAGTGTATTGGATTATAATAGGATTGGAGAGTTCCTATTTTTGTGTGGGAGCTGCTGCACTAAGAGCACCTTATTTTGGAATTTGCTTTAAGCGCCTGTTAACACAGATTACTTTGTATACTTGTTATTATGTGTATATCACACTTGTGTACATAAGGGTACTGCACTATTTCTTTGTTTATATATTTTTCTTAAAGGTATACACAACATTGGATGTTTAAGGATATGTAAAAATACGGTATATATATATACATTCCTTCTTTGCACTAGGTGTACCATTAAGTTTTATTCCCTTATTAGTTAAATACTTCCAAATAAAATACCATCCATTAAAAATACAAATTCATAAAAAAAATGTTTTTATTAAAAAAAAAAAAAAAAAAATAAGATATATATTAACTCAGAAATGCTGAATCTCAAAACCATTATTAGGACCATCAGGGATAAGAGTATTAAGATTAAAAATTAAAAATCCATTCCATCTCTATCTTTTAATTAAAATTTCCCCCGCTCTGATCTTGCTCTACCTGTTTCATTCCTATGAATTTTAAGCCATTTAAGTCCATATTGTGGGGCTCTTTGAAATGTGAGGACACACCATGATTTTCAAAACCTTTCATAATGTTTCTAAGTGTTCCTCTATACAGGTGTGTAGGACTCTAGTTGTTTTTCCTATATACTTTAAGCCACATGGACATTGAATCAAATATATTAAATTCTTAGAGTGTCATGTCTTGAATTCCTTAATTTTATATTTTCAATTAACAGTTTAAAATTCCTTAATTATTATATCGTTTGCATGCCAAGCACTGTCCACATCCATAAAAGTCAATATGATTATTTAAAAAGGTTGTTTTTTTGTCATTATTTTTTATAAAACTCTAGTCTTAACTAATGTGTTCTTCATATTACGCACTCTTCTATGAATAGAAGTAGACTTTTCTGGTAGAATGAATTTTAAAAGAGGATCCTCTAAAAGTATAGCCCAATGTTTTTGATTATTGCCCTAATTTATTGTATACGCTATAACTTCATATAAAGGGGATATCTTCTGTAATATTAGTTACTTTAGGCTTGTATTGTAAAAGTTCCATCCTATGTTTTTTATTTTTTTCTGAATATAACTAGTTTTTGTTTTCATTTAAAAAGTCTTGTATTATTTTTAAGGATTGTTTTTCGAAGGTCACGTCATCTGTACAATTCCTTCTTAAAAAAGTGTCCTTTTGGTGCATTCTCTAGCCAAAGGGAAAAGTGACAATTATCTCTCTCAATAAAACTATTAGCGTCTGCTGGTTTAAAATAATTTTTGTTTTTCATAATACCTTATAAAAAACTACTACCTCTTTACTCCAAACACTATTTGATTGAATCCCCCCATTATTACAATTTAAGAAATATTTACATATTTACAATGTCAGTTCCTTAAACATATTCATGCATAGAGTATTTGACAATTTGTATTTATATTTCAGTTTCATACAAACTGTTTAGTAATTAATTGACAATCTTCATCAGGCGTAAAGATTTAAAGAGAAGTAATATATTCAACCTTTTTATACTGATCTCCAATATTTCTGCAAACTATGAATGAACAAAAGGAGAAATAAAATCTAAAAGTAAACATCCTTACATTTTTAGATACTATCTCTTGAATTTAAACATATAAATAGTTTTTTACTTTGTTAAATTGCATTTCAACATTTTCTTTTATATTTTATAGAACTGGGAGGTGAAGACACTATAGCTTAACTTTTTGCTCCTTAACGCCTTAACAATGTTACAATGTTTTTATGCTGTCCGAATAATAGTGGACTTTAATACCTGGGGCACTCTGCTGTAAGCTGGGGCCATAGTTAGCTCTCCTGAGTATCAGATGACTTGTATGCATTGCTTAAAGTGTGCACTGTATGCAGCCATTTAAACCAGAAGCAAACATTGGCTCAAAGCAACATAGTGGGGTTGCAGTGCCCACAGAAAAGAGACACAAGAAGTAATCTTGAAAGTAACACAGAGAGAAGGTACAGCAGCAGTAGCTCCTGGGTCATGCCAAATGTAAGTGCATAATGTGATCTCATTCTCTCCCTCAGTAGCCTCAGTGTCTGTGTGAAGCTTCATTAAGCAAGGGGATTTACTAAACTATGGTGTTCAAAGAGAGCACCAGAAAAGTCCAGAGAAGACAAGGTAAGGAAGAGAATATGGCAGACATTCCTAACAGTATTATTCTGCCTGTCACTAATAGTTATTTTATTTAATAGTTTAATATATTATTAAAACAAATACAAAACAATAATCTTTATTTAGTCAAAGGAACAATTTAATAAAGTGAAGTGTAACACATGAAAATAACTAATCTTTGGCAAAATAAATAATAAAGTATGAGGATGTTTGAATAGACCCTAAACTCACAATACGTAATACTTAGTGAAGTTTAATTGGTAAACATGTAAGAGGGTCTATATAGTGCATACATTCAGAGGTCAGAAACAAAATAAACACTTAGTACTTTAGAGAACAATCATAAATAGAAGTACTTAGTATAACCATCTTAGGAAAAGTGTGGCAAACAAGGTTACACTAATAACAACATGGTTATAAAGTTCATCTTCTGGCACTTGGTCAGAGAGGGTCAGAAATATCTATTGCTTATACTTGTAACCAAATCCTAGTGCACTGAAACACTATTATAATGACAGAGTGAGACAGGGTAAGTATATCAAATAAAAAAAAGTTTCAACGTTTGGCACTTAGCCAGAAAAAAAAAATGGTAGCTTTACTTATACTTGCAACCAAATCCAGACCTCAAAATACTGTAACCCTACTTGAGAGACAGTGACCTTGCATCTTCTAAATTCTGCCATGAATGTTATTGACACATACCAACAACTCCCTCCCAGGAGATATATTGCCCAGTCACATGTGAAAAATAAAAAAAACACTCTTACTACCTACAGGAAAAATGTAAAAGGTAAAGAAACAGGTACTCCTAAAACTAATAGAAGAGTCATGGGGAAAAAGTACACCTTTATTTAATTCCATGGTTAACATATAATGACATAAAACCTATCATATGTTTCTTAGCAGGTCTTAAAATAAGGTAAATACAATCTCAGATGAACAACACATATTACATGGTGTCATGATTTATTTGACAGAAATTAAGGTAAAATGAGGAATCTGTGTGTGGAAAATGAAGTAAACCCTTACTGCTTCCATATCTATTAAGAGGCTAAGTAGCAGAGGGGTGTGGCTAGCCAAGCGACAGAGGCAAGGACTTGCGATAATAGGCATCTATCCACATTTTAAAGCTCCCATGGGTCAAACCCTTTATCTCCTCCTAACAGAGAACACGATGGGGCGTAAGCACCAAAATTTTCACCCACCACCTGTGGCTGTGGCTCCCTCCAAAATGGTGCCCACAGTGCAAATTGAAGAAGAGGCCTCAGAGGCATCACAAGATGAATGGGAAATACCTACCTTGCCTGAACTGAAAGACGGCTACTCAGATACAGAATCAAATAAAGACTCTACACCGGCTACAAAAGATGGTATAAAGCACCTCCTGCAAGACATATGACGGATCTGAAAATCAGACCTCTGAGTGACACAATCGGAGATACGGGACCTCCGAGGTAGACACTAGACAGCAAACCCATGAGAACTGGATGCAAGCCACCCAGAGCCAGGTGGAAGATCTTGCCCAACAGGCACAGAAACTCACCCCATCTGTAAACTCACTAGAGTCTCAACACAGAAGACAGACTATACGTGTGAGGGGAATACCGGAAAAAATTAGGCGGAGATTCCCTGCTGCCCTTTCTTCAACAAATGGTGGCCTCAATGAGCCTTAAAGGAAATCACACCATGGGGATACAGAGTCCACAAGAGAGCAACCGCTTCTCATGGAGCGCCCAGAGACACGATAGCAGTCACCAGAGACATTATGGTTTGATCCTCTCATGACTAGATCCAGAGAGCTCAGGGCTGTCCAGTTTGATGTCTGTAGCAGTATATGGAGACCTCCATTCGCTGGGCTGATGTCAAGGAGAAAATTGCCACCAATAGCCAAGAATATGAGAGTAGCAACAATCTGCTATTGCTGGGGGGAAGATGGGACACTAATTGTCCCACAGGGAACCGAGACACTGAGAGGACCCCACGTTTTTCTTTTAGAGTCTGAATCTGCTGGTCGGAGGTCCAGAGGGAGCTGGGACTTAACAGTACAAATGAGGTTACAGGGAGAACCTCCACAAAATATTATGCCATTCGGCCTGCTTATATTTTGTTGTTCAATTTTGTTGGTAATTTTTATGATGTTTTTTCTAACTAGTGCTATTCCCATCAGCAGTTAGACCTTTTAGACCTCTTGTTGCATCACTGCATCACTCTTGCTATACCAGCACCTCTGTAGTTGATAGTGCAGTCCTATCTGTACAGCAAGGAAAAAGTATTTCCAATGTCAGCTAAAATAGATGATATTACTTTATGCTCTACTGTAATGCTCTGAAACAGTTGTATTTTAAATGATAAACCTCTAATAAAATACAAATTAAAAAACAAAAAAGGCTACGTAGCAGAAAGATGCTGCTAATCAAATGCCTTTAATTAATTGGTCAGCAGCAAGTGTGACCATTACTATAAAAGCCAAGGTTTTAGCAGTGTGCTGGTCTGAAGCATTCAGGTGTGTGTTAACACAACGCCAAAGAGAAAATACATCAGCAATGATCTTAGAGAAGCAACTATTGCTACCCATTAAAATGGGAGTGCCATTGGGTAATTTTTTAAACAATTGCAAGTCTGTAATTCTACAGAGGGAAAGATTATTGAAAAGTGGAAAACATTCAATCTTCCCAGGAGTGGACATCCTAGTAAATTCACTCTAAAATCAGACCATGCAATGCTCAGAGAAACTGCAAAAAAGTAGCATCTGAACAAACCACAAGGCTTCTGGAACTATGTCCGTTGTTTGGCCATAATACACAATGCCACGTTTAGCGAAAACCAAACACAGCATATCAGCACTGTCAAGCACGGTGATTATTGGGTAATACTTTTGGCTTGTTTTGCAGCTACAGGACCTGTAATTGAGTCTACCATGAACTCCTCTGTGTATTAAAGTATTTTAGTGTTGTGTATCTATCAGTTAATGCTTGGCCAAAACTGGGTCATGCAACAGGACATTGACCACAAGCAATCTACAAGAAAATGGCTGTAAAATAAAAAAAAATCAAGGTGTTTAAATGACCCTTTCAAAGTCCAGACCTCAACCCATTTGAAATGCTGTGGCAGAACCTTATGAGAGCTGTGCATAATCAATTACCAGCAATTCTCAATGAACTGAAAAAACTTTTAAAGAAGAGCCAAGGACTGATAAAGAAGGGCCAAGGACTGATAAAGTCAGACAGAAAATTATTACTTCAAGTTATTGCTAAAGGGGTTCTACATGCTATGGACTCACAAGGTGTACTTAGTTTTTCACACATGCCTTCTCCATTTTGACTTTATTTGTGTCAAATAAATAATGGCACAGTGTAATATGTAATGTGTTGTTGTTCATCTAAAGTTGTATTTACTTACTTTTAAGACCTGCTAAGGAACAGATGATTGTTATAATGTCCTGATATGTAAAACCATATCATTCAAAGAGGGTGTATTTTATTTTTGTAAGTGGACCTGCCTGTATACCTTGGTACAGAATAAGGTGTCAGAAGACCTACATAACTTAATAGTACTCTTAACTAAGTTACATGCCTAAAAGTAAATGGGGAAAAACTAAACCACCCATGCAAAAGACCACCATACAAAAACATGCTGAAGTGCGCACAATGCACATTTCAGTGTCAAATTGCTTTTAGGCCCAGACAAATGTGCAGTTTAGAGCCAAAACTTGCATCAGGCAATTCTTTCTTTTTTTGTTATTTTTCACTACTGGACCCTTAAAAAACCACTATAGTGCCAGGAAAACATACTTGTTTTCCTGGCACTATAGTGCCCTGTGGGTGCCCCCACCCTCAGGGACCCCCTCCCGCCCGGCTCTGGGGAGAGGAAAGGGTTAAAAATTACCTTTATTCCAGCGCCGGGCGGGGAGCTCTCCTCCTCCTCTCCGCCTCCGATCCTCCCTTTCGGCTGAATGCGCATGCGCGGCAAGAGCTGCGCGCGCATTCAGCCGGTCTCATAGGAAAGCATTTACAATGCTTTCCTATGGACGCTTGCGTGCTCTCACTGTGATTTTCACAGTGAGAATCACGCAAGCGCCTCTAGCGGCTGTCAGTGAGACAGCCACTAGAGGATTTGGAGGCTGGATTAACCCTATTATAAACATAGCAGTTTCTCTGAAACTGCTATGTTTATAAAAAAAAAGGGTTAATCCTAGAGGGCCCTGGCACCCAGACCACTTCATTAAGCTGAAGTGGTCTGGGTGCCTAGAGTGGTCCTTTAAGCATTAGTTTTTTTTATAGTTGGGGGGGGGTTTAGTGTTTTTCCCTTTTACTCTTGTTTCGCTTGTATCCTTGCAAGTACTATACTTTAGGAGTCAGAAGGGCCTATGCTAACAACAAATAAATGAAAACATGTGAGGGTCCAAAGGAACCCATATTAACCATGAAGAAGCCAACAGTAGTTCCATTCCCTCATCCCATGTGCAGAAGATGATCTTCATGGGATCCGCACAACAGTAGGCATGCCATGCAATCACATAGGAAATTACTTTAATCATCCAATCTGCAAGGATAAAACAGGTTCTAAATCCCCTGGGCTAATCCTGAAGATTAGTTTTCAATACATTTCACTGGTTGGGCAAATATACAAATATATTTCCCGTTTGTGGCTTCGTTTTCCTTATTACAATTTTTTTTAAATATATAAATGAGTATAAAAAGAAGACTTCTTGGGATTGGTTGAATAATCTTTATAAATATATTGACTGCCATGGTCACCCGATGGCCACTATATATATATATATATATATATGAAATATATGATGAGCATTGGGTGACTATGGCAGTCAATTACAGAGCCATTCTAATGTCACTTCAGGTAAGTATTATAATCACTATCAGTAAAATAAAATCACTAATTTCCTTATTTTGCATAGTAGCTGTTTTAATAATAAAGATGTTTATAAGACTATATGAAGTTTCTATTTGCATTAGGACATGATCATCCCGTTAAAAAATGAATCATGAATCCCTTCGGGACACAACTTGATTCTGTAATCAAATGTAAATGTGCGCTTTGGAAAATTAAAAACTCTATGCTTTGATATACAATCAGTCAGTTTGCTAAACAGTTCATGGAAAGGGACATTACTATATTATTTAGATGTTTGAAAGGGGCAAGTGCATACAGGCACATGACACTAATAACAAAGGAAGGGGAATGTAATTTATACAATTTAATCTAATTGTTTAAAACCTCAAATTTGATTCTCATTGACCTATATACTTTGTTAGTTATTAGACAGGGAAGTATTGGGATACTCTGACATAAAGAAAAACATCCGGGATAAGATATTATACAAAATAATGCATTTGAACACTATATCAATATAAAAAGTATTGGGAAAAAAAATCTGTTTTATTATATATCTACTTCAATATTTACATTGCAATATTAGTCTACTTTTATTGTGCGTATATAATCTACAAAATCTAAAATTATATGCATAAAAATTCAAAATCTGACGTAGAAGCCCATTTTACCTTGTAGTTCATATGTTCATTGTTTTTTGCCTCGTAGGGACTATATTTTATGTTTTCAATCAAGAACTTGTGCAGTGTTGAGCCAAGGGCTTAATCACTTTTAATATAATAAAGCAACATTTCAAGATATTATTAACCTCATCTGTCTAGATTTGGAACTAATAGACCATTGTGTGTGTATTGTCTTCATCCCTGCCAGAAATGTACATATTTATTTAGCCAGTCTTCAAGAGGAACATTTTGTAAAAGAAAGCCACCAGTAACCTTCAAGTGAGCGGGCATAGGTTAGTAGGGCACTAATTAAATGTCAGTCTTGACAGATTAAAATTATGAAATTTAAAATCACAGTGGAGCTCTTTGTCATTGTCAAATTAGGAGCCGATGTGATGAGGAGCGGGGGGAATGAATGGTTTAATGGATTGAAAGGAAATCTGAGTTAGCAGTGAGGTTTTCTTGTATTCAGATCAGGCCTTTGCTTTAAAACCAAATAATCCAAGTTCAATTTCACATTTAAAAACAGGTGTAGAATTGAAATACATTAGAAGACATTTTATTAAAAAAAAAAATCTTTGTGTCTCTAGATACCTTATTTTTTCCATTGAATTTAATTTCTGTCTTTTTTTTTATCAAAGATATATTTAAATGCTAAGATTTTTGTAGCTATACGTATTACATTATGCAAGATATCTCTGTTTTACTGTATGGTTGCAGAAGCTTTTTTAATGCTTTGACCATAGAAATGATGTTATTCAACACAAACTGGAAAGCTTTTCATTCAAAAAAAATAAATAAAAGATATTATAATATGGCACTTGCCAACGCTTGTGGTATAGCAGACTACTATTTAATTGCTGTAATCAAGGAGGGACAGTTATCAGTAGGAGTTAAAGCACATTTATTTTTTATTTACCACCATTTGTATTTTACTATTTAATTACTGTACTCATGGCAAACAAACCATAAATACCTCTATTTTCTGTCGATGGCTTTAAGCTAATGCACACAGCTCACGAAAGTATGGACAAGTTAACTATAAGGGAATTAGGATACAGCAAATGTTAGGCTTTCATTCTCATATGTAATATATAAACCCAACAAAAAGATAATATCCTAAAAAACGATATATAAACCCAGCAAAAACATTATATCCTGCCCGTGTCTTATCTCACAGACAAGCACTGCAGGAATAGGACAGGAGACAGAGTTGCAGGTTGCAAGTTATGGTAGAAACTGTTTTGCGTGTAATACACGCGCACTGTATTATTTGCATGCTTTTTATTGCATAAACAGAACGCATATATCTTTAATTTTCTAACACTGCGAGTCTGAGGCTAACTGAAAGAGAGACAAATGACTGACAGGGAGATTGCATGACTTGGAGTGTGAGTGCACAGTGAGTGGAGAGTGTGATATAGAACAGTGTTTCCCAACCCAGTCCTCAAGGCACACCTACCAGTCCAGGATTTAAGGATTACCCAGTTTTGTCTAAGGTGTTTTTAGAAAAAAAAGAAAAAACACCTTAGACAAAAATCCTTAAATCCTGGACTGGTAGGTGTGCCTTGAGGACTGGGTTGGGAAACACTGATATAGAATACGGGAGAGATCAGAGGGAGGATTTGGAATCCTGCGTATTCAGAGGTGGCTACAGAGTGCGGCCTAGCCGACAAGATAACAAAGGAAGGGGGATGTAATTTATACAATTTAATCTAATTGTTTAAAACCTCAAATTTGATTCTCATTGACCTATATACTTTGTTAGTTATTAGTCAGGGACGTATTGGGATACTCTGACATAAACAAAATATATTTTGGAATAAGAAATTATACAAAATAATGAATTTGAACACTAATTAGCACACTAAAAAGTATTGGAAAAAACAACATGCAAAATAGAGGTAGAAGAAATACCAACTACATAAACTCCAAACAGGGAAGGCTCACATGAAGCAGTAGAACAGAAAAGGGAAAATGCCATACAGATCATGCCAGACTTAGGGCAATCAGACTCATTAATGCAGAAAAAGTGGCACTAGTGTGGACCTGTTATGAATATGGTTGCTGAATTATAGTAAACAGTCTCTTAAATAGTAAGGATTTATTATATACAACTCATACATCAGGCATGTTCAATCCCTCTAGTAAGACACACTGTAGCATCTATCCAAAGTGAACAGTTTCAGACTCTTCAAGACATTCTTACAGTAGTACAAGAGGTGGACAGATTTTAAGTATATAGTCAAACAGAACAGAGGAAGCACTGGACCTACCTACATTACCTCACTGCAGTATCAGCAATGCAATATGAGAAATCTAGGCAATAGGAAGCACAATATGTATAGACTCAATGTGGAATCAATGAGGCACCAGTTAGTGCACAGGGATACCTATGACAACTGTTTGACTACAACTACCATCATGCAGAGCCATCCAACACGTATCTTGCGGTCAGACAACAACTGCAGTGATATACCCATGCCTCCCAACCACCCTGAATTCAGTAGGTGCAGTCCCGATTTTTGGGTCCTGTCCCGCCCTCCCACTTTGTTCCCTAGTGTCCGGCTTTTGAATACACAAAGGAACTGTCCCCAAAAAGTGTAGCACAAGAGCATCATTAAACATGTTCAAGCTGCACTCAGGGCACTAGGACCCTGGAGAGAGAACTCAAACAGTGCTCTCTGCAAGTCCTGGCCTCAGTGAGCAGGCTTGCTTGATTGGGAGGCTAACCTGCATGTAATTTTCAGGTGGGTCGACCTCCTTTGGGCTCCCTGAACCCTTTACCCATCTACCACCACTGCTGGAGGGTATAGATATACCATTTACAGCATGGCAGGACACGGGATTGGGATGGTGCACAGTATAACAGCAGAAATAGCTTGACAATACGTAGGGGTCAAGGATAGATAGAGAGGAACAAACTTAGTGAGAGAAGGAGAAGTCTATATACATCTAGCTTGTCAATATCTATGAAACATACAGAAGACGGGTCAGCGCCGAATAACATTATGAATTGAAGTATGTATTTGTTATGGGTGTCTCTGGTCTAAAGCATATCATAACAAACCAGATATGCCTTAGCAGTGAAGGTAGGAATTCCAAAATCTCTTGGAAGCTTGCACAATGTCATCTGTGAACTGGAAAGCATGCTGGCCTTTCCATTAACAATTACTCACCATTAAACCCTGCAGTCCTGCTGAAACATCCTCAAAGTGTCCAGGAGATGAGCAGAAGAATGTACTCTCTAGGTCTGACAACTAATTGCCCAGATACCCTATCTTTAAAAAAAAATTTTTCCATGCCTGAAGGAATTGAAGGGATAATTTAAATCACAATGCTGTATGACCCCTTTTAAACACAAAGCAAATCTACAAAACAGAGACGTGTAAGCGTTATGACATTAGCACCAGCTGCCTCTTATTAAAGGGGAACTGTCAGGTCTCTGGAATTTACCATTGAATAAAACATGGATACTCACCTATAAGTTGTAACCTGTCACCTTTTCCTTCTCATGAGAAACTCTTTTAAATGTATATTACATAGTTAGCAGATTACAGCATAATCCAGTTCACACAAAGTGAAGCCAAATCAAACCGTGCAAATGAAGAGGAGACATTTTATTTTCTACAAGTTTCCTTTATGCTGACTGACAGGTGCAAAATAGTCTGTAACAATGCATGACAGCGGGCTAAGATGGAGGTGCCTTGCTGCAAGATGAAGAGGCATGGACTACTATATTTACTTTTATTTTTCACACATCACAAATACATATTTTTTCAAAATAGTGGATAAGTAAAGGTATTGTAAAAATCTGATAAAGTGACAACCCTTTAACATGCACCCAGCAAACAATGAGCAGAAGCAATTAAATCAAGCAATTGGATAGTTAGTTACAAGACCACCGGCAGCATCAGACCCGACATCTACATCCACTATTTCAGCATAAGTAACTCCAACACATACCCCGACTACACTATTCTTAAAGGGACAGACACTGACCCAAAATGCTGTCCTGTTCTACTCCTCCCGGCACTACCCCTTACAAGAAGAAAAAGAGGTGACCTATCTGATAATCTGTATTGCAAATCAGGTACACTGAGGGTTTAGGCTTTTGAAAGAAAATGTCGGTCCTCTATTCAAAGCATTGCATCGATTTAGACAAGCACACAGTGACTTAAAATTTTTATTTCCTGACATTAGGCCTTGTCAAGCTATCTAGCACACTGCTTCAATGTTATATAAAAAAGTGCAAACAAGTACATGATGTCATTAAGGGGCATACGAATGATGTCCATACAGAGTCACATGAGATATGACATACCTTGTAAACAATGTTTTGGTGATAGATGTAAATATATAAAAAATTCAATTAAAAATACGATGACTAGTTATCCTTTTCGTTTGTCCTTTAATAATCCTTATTTCACACTCTTTATTTAATGTCATTATCTAGATTTTTAGAATTCAGGACCTGAAGTCTCCTGTGTTAATAAGTAATTAACAAAACCAAAGATTGTTAGATCTAAATGAATAGGCAAAAGTTTGGAGAAACTTAATAGTGTCCCCTACGGTAATAAGTAATACTTAATACGACTTGCTTCAATTTGTTCAATTTAGATACACACAACACAATATTAAAATCATAGTTGCTCTAAGTTGAGGATATTTAGCTGTAAATCAGTATTTAGATAACATTAATGGATGTTTGACAAAGAGGGAAGCTATAGTGCCAGGAAAACAAGTATTCAAACTAGACTGGGGACATGTAGTTCCAGGTTTCCAGGTGTCAGGCAAGCAGAGTTTTGTGGCGCAAGTGGTGCAACTGCTGCAGGAAGTTTGGTGAAGTCTTATCCAGGGCAGAGATCATTTGATCTGCACCATGGCCATGGAGCAGACCACAGTAATCTCACCCTCATGGCCGGCCGGCCGGCCTGCCTCACTAATAGATGGAACCTGTAAAATAAAGGTGGGGCATAGTCTTCCCCAACCATGAGTACTGGGTGGGGGATTTTAAAATAAATAATGGGGGTGTTGGGCACATCACTCTCCACCCCCTGCACCACCAGTGGCCATTTATTTAAAAAAAAGGGGAGAGAAAATGGGTGGGACTCTAATTATAATATCCAGAGGTGGACCTAGAGTGTTGCTTAAACCACATTTTTTGGCTGTCATGGGGCTGTATGAGCCTTATGTATCCGACAACCCCCACCCAGCCCCTAGTAATCCTCTGCCATTTTATCACAGGCCCCATTCTCATGGGGGCCTTTTTAGCAACTGTGCAGCAATGCCTTCCCAATCACTAGTTTTATAAGTTTAGTAGATATGCCCCCATCTGCTGCATGGCATTAACACCTCCTTTACAGTAATATGGAGTAATATGTCTTACTGAGCTCCATATGATTTTCATTTATTTATTTATTCATTCATTATTTATTTATTTGTTTATTTTTAATTATTTAATGTCCTTAGTCAAAAAGGGCTAGCCAGCAGCCACATAATTAACCTTTGCACTCTCAAGGGTTTTTAACTATTTGCCCACTGACTGCTACCAAATTCAGGCCTGTTTGTAACCTGTATTGCAAAATCCAGACATTGTTCATTAGCAAGGAGTAATGTCCAGATTTTGCAATCCAAATGGCTTGCAGCCTGCTCCCCCCCAGAACAGCCAGCTCCCCCAGAACAGCCTGCTCCCCCAGAACAGCCAGCTCCCCCAGAACAGCCAGCTCCCTTCAGAACAGTCAGCTCCCCCAGAAGAGCCAGCTCCCCATGGGGCCCCCAAAAGAGCTTCCTCTGCAGCCGCCAGCAGACCCAGCTGTCTGCCCGGCCCCAGGTGCCGACGGCCCACCGGGAAATTTCCCAGTATCCCGGTGGGCCAGTCTGGCCCTGCATTTAATACCGGTGAAATTACAATTTAAAAGGGTATATGATAATTTTCAGTTTAATTATTGTCAATAACATAAGTAAAAATGAAGATTTTGTTACTTAGAGCTTCTAAGCAACTGAAAACTTCTAACTAATCCTTTCACCTGCTGTTAATATTGTAGCTGCAAACAAACATGACAAAAATTATGACGCTAATAATATCACATACATGTTTAGCCTGAAATCTAAATAGAAGAAAATGTTTCAATATTTTATTTTACTTTCAGCAAATTAGCTTTTTTCTATTGTTTGTTATTGCAGTCATAGTTCAAACACCTATGTATAAACAATCCCATACTTTATAATAGGACAGTCATGTTCAAAGCACAGCTTGCAATAAAGAAATTAGCAAACTAGAAGCTGCAATTTCACTGAAGCACTCAAAAACAAAGAGGATTTAAAGTGACAAGATCCAATTATATTTAATTACCTGAGCTGTATTTTCATTTAACTGACACTTCATATTAAGAAGCCACATGCACTAACTTCAGAAACATTGGCTAAATTACAGACTAGTAATACGGTTATCTCATACAAAATTCTTACTATCTAATTTTATATTGCAAAATTATTCATAGAGCATTAAAACAAGACTTATGTTTGCTATTGCAGGACATAAATTACAATGTGGGTCTTTTTTATTCATACCGCACACACACTGTTCTGTTATCGGACTTGATACCTTTAGGGTGGGATTATTTCATTATTCTGTTAGCTCATCATGATGCAAGGACAAATATCCCCAACTTAAATACTTCAGAGAATCTTTTACAGTACTTACAATGGATAATTCTAACTATATAAATATTCAGCTTGTTGGCAGAATTCATACACTCTGTCTAGTCAGGTGTACTGGAGGTATTTAGCTTCCAGGGCACATTTGCCTATTGGCAGAGTTTTCCAAATTTAAAGGGGTGCTACAAACACAACACCAACTACAGCTTAGTTTAGTGACTCTCGTGCCAGGAAGCTATGGGTGCGGTTCTTCTGTTTGTTATTCAACTGTTTTCAAAGTCCACTATTTCTGATGGCAATATTTTAGGACTTTTCTCTTCCTCATTATTTGTTGAAAATATTCATACAAGGTAAAGCAAGATTCTGCCATGTCAATTTGCAGCCCTCCCAGTGTGACCAGATTACCTTTAATATGTAATCTTTTTTCCACACACACAGTCCCTTTAATGTTATTTTAGTATGTGTGGTTTGAGTAAGATTGTGTGTCGTGTGTGCGTGAATCTTGACATGTATGTATGTGTTTCACAAGTTTGTGTGATCCTGAATGTTTCTACCCTCTCTCTAACTCACACCCCCCTTTGTGTTCATCTACCATTTCTATCTCCTACTTGTGTCTCTATCAACAATTGTGCTACCATTGCTATCTCTCCATTATTTATGTCTCCATCTTTCCCCACTTGTGTTTCCCTTTTTACTTGTGCCCTTTCCCCATGTTTCTCAACCATATTTACCCAATTTTCTTCAACTCCATCTCTCCCCCATTTATGTCTTCCTTTCAAGCTATTAATACCTATGTGTCCCTTAACACGTGTCTCTCTCTCCTGTATCCCTTCTATGTCTCCCCATGCATATTTTGTATGTGTGACTGCATCCATGTATTCTAAGATTATATGGACTTGTGTTCTTGTGACATTTTTGTAGAAAATGTATGTCTAATGAAAGTTGTTTGTGGGAAGACTGTTTGGATGTTGGATGTATGTGCTGGGATCTGTTTATGGTGTTTTGTGTGTGGAGAGACTGGTTGTGGTGTTGTGTGTGGTGAATTCTTATGGTGTTGTATGTGTATAGGTAAACTGCTTGAGGTGTTGTAGTGGATTTTAGGCTATTTGTGGTGTTGAGTGTGGAAGAATGATTGTAATAAGTGAGAGCAGGCTGCTTGTGGTGCTTTATGTATGTGTAGGGAAAATCTGCTTGTTACATTATGGGGTTTGTATTGAGGAAGACGCATTTGTGACATGTATGTGGGGTAGCTGCTTATAGTATGTGTGTGGGGAATGTGAAGAACAAATAATGAATTGAGAATAAAACGATGGAAAAATAGAGAAAAAACTAATTTCTATAAGTATAGAGAGCAACGGTGAAAAGGTTGAGGGAGCAGTGGAAGTGAGCAATAAGTGCATATATAAAAGAAGGAAGGGATGTTGGCAACAGAGAAAGTGGAGAAAGTATTGGGAGAGAAGCGGGAACAACACAGTTAATGGAAGAAAAGACAATAGTGGGAAGAGATATAAAGACCTAGACCTGAAGTGAGACCAGGGCAATTTGTGACCTAAGAGACATAAGGACTGTGTGTAAAAGGTAAAGGGTTTGAGGGTAAGAATTCTTGAGACTAAAGATGAAGAGTAAGATAATTTGGGAATGGGAAGAGTGAGGGGAAAGGACCCAACCTGCCAACATGAAAGCCTTGGGATTAAAAGTAAGAGGTCAGGGAATTGAGGTTCAAAATATTAGGAAGTGGAGATGTCACCACGTTTTTGGAGGATCATAAAAGTATTTCATGTTAAAAAGGTTGCTTTTACCATGTCAGCAAGGATTTTATGTCTGAATGAGCTGTCACATTGCTCTGAATGTTTCTCATGGTCTATTTTATTTATTTCAATTAATTTTATTTTATTTTTTTCTGAAAATAGTTTGTTCATTTTTCAGAAACTTATTGCTGAGCATCCACGGTGCTATTTTATCTAAAATGCAAGGTTTGATTCAGGTTAGTTTAAAGTTTGTTTAGTTGGATTTGCATTTTGAATTAAGTATAGTGAATTTCCTCTTCACTTTGGCTCCTAAACATTTAGCCATTACTTTTACTGTATTCACTGCTGAAATAAACCTTAAATGTGTTTTCAGTTACTGGGATAGTTAATGTTGTGTAACTTGTTTCAAGAACATTCTCCTTTATTTTCAGAAAATATAGTGATAGCATTAGTGTAAGGTCACAGAAAGTTAAAATTCTAAATTACCTGAGAGAATTTAAAAATTTTGGTTTTAAAAAAGACCGTTATACACTATACAGTACTTAATTTTTTTCCTCTGAGAAGCCAAAACATTCTCATAGATTGGACCTATGTGTTTTTTTTCCCAAGAATTGCCTCCAGGGCTTACCTTGAATACAGATTAGCTTCATTTTGATTTACTTGTTGTTGACCTATTTTTGATTCTTAACTGACAGTAAAAAGATGGCAAAGTACTGTTATTTATTAGTGATGGATTGCAAATTTTATTTCTGGAAGGCACTCACAACAAATCTGTGTTTGTATTTTTATAGAATAAATATGTGGGTTTCTCTCTTCTACTCAAGAGGATCCTTCTAGAAGGATATTGGATTCCAAATACATTCAACTGTTCTTCCAATAACAAAGATAAGCAAGTATATATAATTTACATGTTTTGTGCTGCATCTTGCTAAGTTGCGCGGGATGCAGAATGACATACCTTAATACCTGCAGGAAAACTTGGGGGTCACTCCTCTTTCCATTAGCATTTTCTTATTTGTTAGTTCCCTTGATAGGGGAAGTCTTTAAAATATGTCCAGTCCGATGTCGTCTTTTGGGGGGGCAAGGTGGGGCATTTACCTTTCTTCAGTACATCCTTTCTGTATTTCCCTGTTGATCCCTTAACTCCATCCTCCTCCACATTTCCTCAGTAGAAAGGTTTCATCAAACGCGGATATGACGTGTCGTAGATCCTCCCAACACGTCAATTCCGTGAAATTAATATATTCTACTACTATTACGGATAGTTGCTTAATTGTATAATTGTTTCTGATTTAGTATTGTTTCATAATTTGTATGATGTCTGGGGAGTACAACACCTTTTGAAGAAGGAGTTCACTTTTCACTCCCATATCCATAGTTCATACTCATGGACTGACAGGTTCCTGCTCTCTTCCATGCTTTTGGGAAGAGCTTGTGCCTCTGGTGTGAGTTTCCCATAGGAAATACTTTTCTCTGAAAAGCCATTGTTTACATTAAAAAGCTGTAGTTGTTCTGGTGACTATAGTATCCAATTAATATACATTATGGTCAACAAGAGGGCTACATTATCAGAAGGTTGAAATGTAAACAGTGCACCCAAGGCAACAAAGCAGGGCTTCTTCTAGCAAACAACTTAAACTTATACAAAACAATTCATTTTGAATGACAATTGTCAGAAACTTTATAATCTCAAACATATAATTTCAGCCTTTGCAACTTTTTATTCAAATGTTATCACATGATAGTAGGCTTCATATTTTGCATAACTTTCTTTACTTTATGCCTCCAGCAGCACAAGTCAATCAATAAACTTTAAAGCAATCAGTAACAGGCATTAGTGATGTCGCGAACCCGAAATTTTCGGTTCGCGAACGCGAACTTCCTCAAATGTTCGCGAACCGGCGAACCGCCATTGACTTCAATGGGCAGGCGAATTTTAAAACCAACAGGGACTCTTTCTGGCCACAAAAGTGATGAAAAAGTTGTTTCAAGGGGACTAACACCTGGACTGTGGCATGCCGGAGGGGGATCCATGGCAAAACTCCCATGGAAAATTACACAGTTGATGCAGAGTCTGGTTTTAATCCAAAAAGGGCAGAAATCACCTAACATTCCTAAATCACAATGGATATGGATTGACACCTGACATATGACATATGGACACCTTGACATATGGATTGACACCTGTCTTCAGAGCCCCTGATGCACACGGACACAGAGCAGAATAGAGACTGTTCCCCTTACATATGGTCACTTGGCAGGTATGGATTGACACCGGTCCTCAAAGCCCCTGATACACACTGACACAGAGCAGAATAGGGACTGTTCCCCTTACATAGGGTCACTTGGCAGATATGGATTGACACCTATTCCTAAGGATCCCTGATACACACTGACACAGAGCAGAATAGGGACTGTTCCCCCTACATAGGGTCACTTGGCAGATATGGCGTGGTCGTGGGAGGAGGAGGAAGATGACTTTCACCTCTTCCCTGTTAGATTCCCGTTGTGCTGTGACATCACCCTTATACGCTGTGTAAAGCATACTTTTTAATTTATTTTGCAAATGCTGCATCCTTTCCGACTTGTAATTCGGTAACATTTCCGCCACTGTCTGCTTATACCGGGGGTCTAGTAGCGTGGACACCCAGAACAGGTCGTTCTCCTTAAGCCTTTTATACGAAGGCACGACAGCATGAAAGACCCCATTTGCACAAGGTTGGATGCCGAGCTACTCATTTCCCGTTCCTCCTCCTCACACAGAGCAGAATAGAGACTGTTCCCCCTACATAGGGTCACTTGGCAGATATGGATTGACACCTGTCCTCAAAACCCCTGATACACACTGACACAGAGCAGAATAGGGACTGTTCCCCCTACATAGGGTCACTTGGCAGATATGGATTGACACCTGTCCTCAAAACCCCTGATACACACTGACACAGAGCAGAATAGGGACTGTTCCTCCTACTTAGGGTCACTTGGCAGATATGGTGTGGTCGTGGGAGGAGGAGGATGACTTTCACCTCTTCCCCTGTTAGATTCCCGGTGTGCTGTGACATCACCCTTATACGCTGTGTAAAGCATACTTTTTAATTTATTTTGCAAATGCTGCATCCTTTCTGACTTGTAATTCGGTAACATTTCCGCCACTGTCTGCTTATACCGGGGGTCTAGTAGCGTGGACACCCAGAACAGGTCGTTCTCCTTCAGCCTTTTTATACGAGGGTCCCTTAACAGGCACGACAGCATGAAAGACCCCATTTGCACAAGGTTGGATGCCGAGCTACTCATTTCCCGTTCCTCCTCCTCACACAGAGCAGAATAGAGACTGTTCCCCCTACATAGGGTCACTTGGCAGATATGGATTGACACCTGTCCTCAAAACTCCTGATACACACTGACACAGAGCAGAATAGGGACTGTTCCCCCTACATAGGGTCACTTGGCAGATATGGATTGACACCTGTCCTCAAAGCCCCTCATACACACTGACAAAGAGCAGAATAGAGACTGTTCCCCCTACATAGGGTCACTTGGCAGGTATGGATTGACACCTGTCCTCAGAGACCATGAAACACACTGACACAGAGCAGAATAGAGACTGTTCCCCCTGCATAGGGTCACTTGGCAGGTATGGATTGACAATTGTCCTCAAAGCCCCTCATACACACTGACAAAGAGCAGAATAGAGACTGTTCCCCCCTACATAGGGTCACTTGGCAGGTATGGATTGACACCTGTCCTCAGAGACCATGAAACACACTGACACATAGCAGAATAGAGACTGTTCCCCCTGCATAGGGTCACTTGGCAGGTATGGATTGACAAATGTCCTCAAAGCCACTGACAAAGAGCAGAATAGAGACTGTTCCCCCTACATAGGGTCACTTGGCAGGTATGGATTGACACCTGTCCTCAGAGACCATGAAACACACTGACACAGAGCAGAATAGAGACTGTTCCCCCTACATAGGGTCACTTGGCAGATATGGATTGACACCTGTCCTCAGAGACCATGATACACACTGACACAGAGCAGAATAGGGACTGTTACCCCTACATAGGGTCACTTGGCAGGTATGGATTGACAAATGTCCTCAAAGCCCCTGATACACACTGACATAGAGCAGAATAGAGACTGTTCCCCCTACATAGGGTCACTTGGCAGGTATGGATTGACACCTGTCCTCAGAGACCATGATAAACACTGACATAGAGCAGAATAGAGACTGTTCCCCCTACATACGGTCACTTGGCAGGTATGGATTGACACCTGTCCTCAGGGACCCTGATACACACTGACACAGAGCAGAATATGGACTGTTCCTCCTACATAGGGTCACTTGGCAGATATGGATTGACACCTGTCCTCAAAACCCCTGATACACACTGACACAGAGCAGAATAGGGACTGTTCCCCCTACAAAGGGTCACTTGGCAGATATGGATTGACACCTGTCCTGAAAACCCCTGATACACACTGACACAGAGCAGAATAGGGACTGTTCCCCCTACATAGGGTCACTTGGCAGATATGGATTGACACCTGTCCTCAGAGACCATGATAAACACTGACACAGAGCAGAATAGGGACTGTTCCCCCTACATAGGGTCACTTGGCAGATATGGATTGACACCTGTCCTCAAAACCCCTGATACACACTGACACAGAGCAGAATAGGGACTGTTCCCCCTACATAGGGTCACTTGGCAGATATGGATTGACACCTGTCCTTAGGGACCCTGATACACACTGACACAGAGCAGAATAGAGACTGTTCCCCCTACATAGGGTCACTTGGCAGATATGGCGTGGTCGTGGGAGGAGGTGGAGGATGACTTTCACCTCTTCCCCTGTTAGATTCCCTTTGTGCTGTGACATCACCCTTATACGCTGTGTAAAGCATACTTTTTAATTTATTTTGCAAATGCTGCATCCTTTCCGACTTGTAATTCGGTAATATTTCCGCCACTGTCTGCTTATACCGGGGGTCTAGTAGCGTGGACAACCAGAACAGGTCGTTCTCCTTCAGCCTTTTTATACGAGGGTCCCTCAACAGGCACAACAGCATGAAAGACCCCATTTGCACATGGTTGGATGCCGAGCTACTCATTTCCCGTTCCTCCTCCTCACTGATGTCATTGAAGGTATGTTCTTCCCCCCAGCCACGTACAACACCACGGGTACCAGATAGGTGACAACAAGCACCCTGGGATGCCTGTTGTGTTTGGTCTTGCTCCTCCTCAAAGCCACATTCCTTCTCTGACTCCTCTTCCTCACAATCCTCTTCCAGCGTTGCCGCAGGTCCAGCAAGCGATGCTGATAAGGCTGTTTCTGGTGGTGATGGTGACCACAACTCTTCCTCTTCCTCTTCACGCTCATCTACGGCCTGATCCAGCACTCTTCGCAGGGCACGCTCCTGGAAGAAAACAAATGGTATGATGTCGCTGATGGTGCCTTCGGTGCGACTGACTAGGTTTGTCACCTCCTCAAAAGGACGCATAAGCCTACAGACATTGCGCATGAGCGTCCAGTAACGTGGAAAAAAAATTCCCAGCTCCCCAGAGGCTGTCCTAGTACCCCGGTCATACAAATATTCATTAACAGCTTTTTCTTGTTGGAGCAGGCGGTCGAACATTAGGAGTGTTGAATTCCAACATGTAGGGCTTTTGCAAATCAAGCGCCTCACTGGCATGTTGTTTCACCGCTGGATATCGGCAAAGTGAGCCATGGCCGTGTAGGAACGCCTGAAATGGCCACACACCTTCCTGGCCTGCTTCAGGACATCCTGTAAGCCTGTGTACTTATGCACAAAGCGTTGTACGATCAGATTACACACATGTGCCATGCAACTTCAATGCCGCTAACAATTTTTTTCCATTGTCACAAACCACTTTTCCGATATCCAGTTGCTGCGGAGTCAGCCACTTTTCCACCTGTGCGTTCAGGGCGGTGTGACTCTCTGCTTTCAAGCAAGTCAAACCCAAGATGGCATGACACTGCCGTATCCGGGATGTGGAATAGTACCTGGGGAGCTGGGGGGGTGACGTTGATGTGGAGCAAGACGCAGCAGCAGAAGAGGACTCAGCCGAGGAGGTTATGGAAGAGGATGGAGTAGGAGGAGTAGAGGAGGTGGCAGCAGGACTGCCTGCAAATCGTGGCAGTGTCACCAACTCCTCTGCAATGCCACGCATTCCATGCTTGGCAGCCGTCAGCAGGTTTACCCAATGCGCAGTGTAGGTGATATACCTGCCCTGACCATGCTTTGCAGACCAGGTATCAGTGGTCTGATGGACCCTTGCCCCAACACTGTGTGCCAGACATGCCATTACTTCCTTTTGCACAATCGAGTACAGGTTGGGGATTGCCTTTTGTGAAAAGAAATTCCGGCCGGGTACCTTCCACTGCGGTGTACCAATAGCTACAAATTTTTTGGAACGCCTCAGACTCCACCAGCTTGTATGGTAAAAGCTGGCGGGCTAATAGTTCGGACAAGCCAGCTGTCAGACGCTGGGCAAGGGGGTGACTTGGTGACATTGGCTTCTTACGCTCAAACATGTCCTTGACAGACACATGACTGTGGGCAGATGAGCGGGAACTGCTCAAGGCGGGAGACGGAGTGGCGGATGGTTGAGAGGGGGCAAGGAGGACAGCAGTGGTTGACGTGGCTGAAGATGCTGGACCAGGAGGAGGATGGCGGCTTAGAGTAGGCATGCTGCTTGTACTCATGTGTTGATCCCATAGGCGTTTGTGATGTGAGATCATGTGCCTAAGCAAAGCAGTTGTACCTAGGTGGGTGTTGGACCTCCCACGACTCATTTTCCTTTGGTACAGGTTGCAAATGGCATCGCTGTTGTCAGAGGCAGACACACAAAACAAATTCCACACTGCTGAGCTCTGCAATGACGGCATTCTGGTGGTGGACACAGCATGCGTTGATTTGCGTGCTGTCGGGCTGACCCCTGGTGCCGATGCATGCTGTCTGACTGTGCCACTAGCTCCTTGCGACGACCCCCCCCCCCCCCTGCTTCCAACTCGTCTCCTCCTCCTCTCTGTCTCCCCATCTGAACTTTCGCCCTGTTCTTCTTCTTGCCGAGCGGGCACCCACGTGATATCCATGGACGCATCGTCATCATCAACCGCTTCACTTGTATCTGACAACTCAGAAAAGGAAGCAGCAGCGGGTACAACATCATCATCATCACACCGTACCTCCATGTGTTTAATGCTGCCTGCCTGAGACATATCCCTGTTATCTACATCCTCTGTCAATAATGGTTGTGCATCACTCATTTCTTCAAACAGATGTGTGAATAACTCCTCTGACATACCAAGTAAAGCGTCTGTGGTGCTAGTTTTGGTGGTGGCGGCAGGCGGGTGAGTGGAATCTTGAGAGGTGCCTGAAGCTAAGCTGGAGGAGGATGGTGCGTCAAGGTTCCGAGCGGAGGCTGTACAAGATTGGGTGTCCTGTGTTAGCCAGTCAACTATGTCCTCAGAACTTTTCAAGTTCAGGGTACGTGGCTTCTGAAAACTGGGCATTATTCTAGGGCAAAAGGGAATCACAGCACCACGACCACGACGGCCCCTGCGGGGTGGCCTGCCTCTACCTGTCAGTTTTTTTGGGATTAGTGGTACTATGCGTGCAAGCTACTGTGAGACCAGATATGAGTGGCAATGTGCACTGGCAGCGGTCTGCAGAGCACACGCTGAAGGAAGGCCTGACAGAGCCGCTTGAAGGACACTGACTGGCTGCTCTTAGCTTACACTGGAAACCTTTTTTTATTTGTAAAAGCACGCTTCAGAGACACCAGATAACTGGCAATGTGCACTGGAACAGTTCTGCAGAGCACACACTGTAGGCCTGACAGAGCCGCTTGAAGGACACTGACTGGCTGCTATTAGCTTACACTGGAAACCTTTTTTCTTTGTAAATGCACGCTATAGAGACACCAGATATGAGTGGCAATGTGCACTGGCACCGGTCTGCAGAGCACACACTGTAGGCCTGACAGAGCCGCTTGAAGGACACTGACTGGCTGCTATTAGCTTACACTGGAAACCTTTTTTATTTGTAAAAGCACGCTATAGAGACACCAGATATGAGTGGCAATGTGCACTGGCACCGGTCTGCAGAGCACACACTGTAGGCCTGACAGAGCCGCTTGAAGGACACTGACTGGCTGCTATTAGCTTACACTGGAAACCTTTTTTCTTTGTAAAAGCACGCTATAGAGACACCAGATATGAGTGGCAATGTGCACTGGAACAGTTCTGCAGAGCACACACTGTAGGCCTGACAGAGTCGCTTGAAGGACACTGACTGGATGCTATTAGCTTACACTGGAAACCTTTTTTCTTTGTAAAAGCACGCTATAGAGACACCAGATATGAGTGGCAATGTGCACTGGAACAGTTCTGCAGAGCACACGCTGAAGGAAGGCCTGACACAGCCACTTGAAGGACACTGACTGGCTGCTATTAGCTTACACTGGAAACCTTTTTTATTTGTAAAAGCACGCTATAGAGACACCAGATATGAGTGGCAATGTGCACTGGAACAGTTCTGCAGAGCACACACTGTAGGCCTGACAGAGCCGCTTGAAGGACACTGACTGGATGCTATTAGCTTACACTGGAAACCTTTTTTCTTTGTAAAAGCACGCTATAGAGACACCAGATATGAGTGGCAATGTGCACTGGCACCGGTCTGCAGAGCACACACTGTAGGCCTGACAGAGCCGCTTGAATGACACTGACTGGCTGCTGTTAGCTTACACTGGAAACCTTTTTTATTTGTAAAAGCACGCTATAGAGACACCAGATATGAGTGGCAATGTGCACTGGAACAGTTCTGCAGAGCACACACTGTAGGCCTGACAGAGCCGCTTGAAGGACACTGACTGGATGCTATTAGCTTACACTGGAATCCTTTTTTCTTTGTAAAAGCACGCTATAGAGACACCAGATATGAGTGGCAATGTGCACTGGAACAGTTCTGCAGAGCACACACTGTAGGCCTGACAGAGCCGCTTGAAGGACACTGACTGGCTGCTATTAGCTTACACTGGAAACCTTTTTTATTTGTAAAAGCACGCTATAGAGACACCAGATATGAGTGGCAATGTGCACTGGAACAGTTCTGCAGAGCACACACTGTAGGCCTGACAGAGCCGCTTGAAGAACACTGACTGGCTGCTATTAGCTTACACTGGAAACCTTTTTTCTTTGTAAATGCACGCTATAGAGACACCAGATATGAGTGGCAATGTGCACTGGCACCGGTCTGCAGAGCACACACTGTAGGCCTGACAGAGCCGCTTGAAGGACACTGACTGGCTGCTATTTGCTTACACTGGAAACCTTTTTTATTTGTAAAAGCACGCTATAGAGACACCAGATATGAGTGGCAATGTGCACTGGAACAGTTCTGCAGAGCACACACTGTAGGCCTGACAGAGCCGCTTGAAGGACACTGACTGGCTGCTATTAGCTTACACTGGAAACATTTTTCTTTGTAAATGCACGCTATAGAGACACCAGATATGAGTGGCAATGTGCACTGGAACAGTTCTGCAGAGCACACACTGTAGGCCTGATACAGCCGCTTGAAGGACACTGACTTTCTTCTATTAGCTTACACTGGAAACCTTTTTTATTTGTAAAAGCACGCTACAGAGACACCAGATAACTGGCAATGTGCACTGGAACAGTTCTGCAGAGCACACACTGTAGGCCTGACAGAGCCGCTTGAAGGACACTGACTGGATGCTATTAGCTTACACTGGAAACCTTTTTTCTTTGTAAAAGCACGCTATAGAGACACCAGATATGAGTGGCAATGTGCACTGGCACCGGTCTGCAGAGCACACACTGTATGCCTGACAGAGCCGCTTGAAGGACACTGACTGGATGCTATTAGCTTACACTGGAAACCTTTTTTCTTTGTAAAAGCACGCTATAGAGACACCAGATATGAGTGGCAATGTGCACTGGCACCGGTCTGCAGAGCACACACTGTATGCCTGACAGAGCCGCTTGAAGGACACTGACTGGATGCTATTAGCTTACACTGGAAACCTTTTTTCTTTGTAAAAGCACGCTATAATCCCCCTCCTCAGACCACTCCCAGGAAATCTCTAAGTGGTACTGATTGAAACAATTCTGGGTGACCCCCAGTCGTACGTGGAGGCCCACTAAGTGGCAATAAGTGTTCTGCCGTACCTGACACCTGTTCGGTACCCCACAGACCGAAAGAGTGTCCCAACATGCCATAAGAGACATACATACAGGGGTGACCCCCATACACTGGGTGACCCCCAAGCGAGTCTTACTCCGGTGCTAGTGGCATAGGTACAAATGGGTGACCCCCCCTGCTGGACTGGGTGACCCCCCGTGCCCTTTCTAGGGTTTCTACCTTCAGAGTACACTCTGTCATTGTATGCACAGACCAGGGTGCACTAGATGCATGTATTCTGACACGTCTATGCTTCAACTGGAGGATCCGTACGCTTGGATTGATGGAGATATAGTGATGGCCATGGCTATTTTTATCATCTGTGGTGGTTATGTCATCTCATACAACAGTATTAGTCTCAAGTACACATTCATGTGATTCACATTCACAAGAGTATGTGGAGTATTTTCTATTGCTAATTCTTCCTCCAAACATTTATCATGCTAACGCTGGCAAGTGGGCACACTTCAAATTATCTTTTGCTTGCAAAACGCTAGTGAAAGCTAATTTACTAATATACATCCTACTGGATGCATTCAGTCACAATTGTTTTATTTTTTAAATAGTTTTTTTGTTCATATTCCAAATCCCATACTTTGTGTAGGGTTCTGATACAAAAAAACACAGATTTTGACCCAGATACCAAATGCATCCAGCTGATTCGTGCAGATTTGGTCGGGTTGGTCAAATTTTGACTGGAATTAGATTTAGTAAATATTACAAAGGATTGCCATTGTAGTCTGAATTTAGCCATTTTCATTCCAACAGATTCCAGTGTTTAGTAGATAACTCTGTTATTTTTTTCTACTGTTTACATCATCTTAAACTGTATAAAAAAATGTGCAGATGGATAAATAGATTTCACTTTTTACTTTTCATTGTTTTTCCTTTCCTTGCTAAGTTTCTAGGCTCTACTCTTTCTCCAATTTTCTGAGTATCTTGAATGCTAAACCAAACTGAAAACGCAGTGTCAGTACACAGGTCAAAGAGGTCAGAAGTGACAACAACTTTAAGTGTTATTAGTTCTGATACCATGACAAGACAGATACATTGTGGTTTGACTAAAGTGATGCATGTTAAATTTGTTGCAAATTACAGACATGATAGATATATGGATGGCTCATTGCAGCTGTCACTGTGTTTCTATCAGTCTCTCAGCTTTGGTTCTCCTGATGTTTCGTACCATCCCCCTTTTGAATTAAGCCATGTACAGTGGAGTGGATACGGGAAATGAGACATTCGTACAAGACAAATTGATTCTTTGCTTAACTATTACATTTAGAACAGAAACCAATAACATATAACTTCTAACTTGTTTAATGTATGCATTACATATACTTTTATTAAAAAAAAGTTACAAAGAGCAAATAACCACTGAGATGGGTGTTAAAACTAATAGTTTTTAAAAATCTTGTATATTAACATGTGCTACACTTATATATGTATATGTTTAAAGCTGAGTTAATTAAGGTGAGGTAACAAAAAAGTTAGTATAGGCAAAAATATTTTTATTTCTTAATTATTTTGACCTAAAAGTTGCAACTCAGTGTTTCCTTAATAAATGATTTAACTTCATGTTTGTCCTTTTTACTACCAAAAACATGTTGAATCATGGAAACATCATTGTCCCACTGTCTTGATGCACTGAATATGTGAACTGTAATGACCCTTAAAGGTACACATAGGATATAAATAATTTATATACTTTAGTAGAACTGTGTCTGTACTGATCCATAAGCTGTATATGTTTACATAATTTTATGCAATAACTATTAACTATCTCCATTAGCTTTTAAAGGAACACTCCAAGGACCATAACCACTACATCATGGTGCAGTGGGTATGGTGTCAGGAATACCCTGACATACTCCAATGTAAGTAGTCAAACCATTTAGTAAGTGACAAGGGAAGCATGAAGTTTCTTATTCCTTTTTAAAGCTGTTTCTGATATTCCTGTTGATTTTAGGTATTGACCTATGGATTGTTTGACTATTCTGTTTTCTGTACCCATGACCTTGGCTCTGTCTCTCATATTGTGGCTTTCTGGAACCTTGACTTCTTCTTGTCTTTGACCCTGAGTACCCACTTGCAGGTATTTCTTATTTACATTTGCTAACTCCAGACCGGTAATATGCTGTGTGATGGTTCTCGTCATCTGTCTCAGTTTTGCTGACCATTGCACTTAGTCAATTAGCAGGTCCAGTTTTTTTTTTAATTCAAAAACTTGCAGGTATTTGACTTGCATTACTTTTATAACTATATCTTTCAGGGATCATGGTAACATGATAAAAGTAAGGTAGATCATTAACCCTGGGGATCCAGTCCAACTGACAACAATGAACCTCATTGCATTCTTCTTTTCCTCTAGAACAGGGCAGTTCTCATGCGGTATAATGTTTGAGGAAGTCCTCCTGAGGTAAGGGGCGGGTGTAAAATGCAATTTCTCAGTAATAGTCCTAATGCATAGCACTGTGAGGGAGCTTGACTGTGAAGGCAGGGAGACCAGTGCTATGCTATGAAAGCTTAGAGAACCACTATAGGCACCCAGATCACTTAAGCTCAATGAAGTGGTCTGGGTGCCAGGTCCCTCTAGTTTTAACCCTGCAGCTGAAAACATAGCAGTTTCAGAGAAACTGCTATATTTCAACGAAGGTTAATCCAGCCTCTAGTGGTTTTCTCACTGACAGCCGCTAGAGGCCGCTTCCACTATACTCACTGTGAAAATCACAGTGAGAAGATGCTGGACGTCCATAGGAAAGTATTAAGTAATGCTTTCCTATGGGTGGTTTGAATGCATGCATGCACATTCGGAGCTGACGTTGGCAGGTGGTGGAGAGTTCCCCAGCGCAGAGGGAGCCTGGCGCTGGAGAAAGGTAAGTGGCTGAAGGGGTTTTAACCCCTTCAGCCCAGTGGGAGGGGGGCCCTGAGGGTGGGTGGGGGGGGACCTAATGACCCTATAGTGCCAGTAAAACGAGTTTGTTTTCCAGGCACTATAGTGGTCCTTTAATGAGAGTGCACAACTCCCTCTCAACTACATCATATGGGGAAAAAAAACCTCAGTAACCTTGTTTGACACATCTGTAATATATGACCTTTGTTGACACTCCTGTAATATTAAGGGAACTACCAGATATGGTGGTTATGTCCTAAGAGCCATGTATTTTGGAATAGAATTAGTAGGCTGTTTTTTTTATTTGTTTTTGAGGATTGTCCCACGCTATCCTTGGAATTTATTTTTTCTTTTACCTCCTCTTCTAGAAGGCCTGTCAGGATCCGAGAATACAAAGATCTAGTTATCAGAGAATAGATTACTTGTAATGGTTATACCGATCCCCCAGCATACAGTGCAAGAGTGCCCAATGAATAGTGATGTCCCGAACGGTTCGCTGACGAATAGTTCCTGGTGAACATAGCGTGTTTGCGTTCGCCACGGACGGCAAACTTATGCGATATTCGGTCCGCCCCCTATTAATTTACTAAAAATTACTTAGTATTAGTAAATTGTGCCCCTACTCGCAATACCGTGAGTAGCGGCATGTCTATTAAACAGTGAGCAGCCTGTGGCTGCTCACTGTTAAAAAAAAAAAGGGTTGGGGGCCCTAAAAATAACAATAAGGGGGGACCTATTGTCCCCCCGGCCCTCACCCCTGAGCGGTGGGTGGGGGCCATAAAATTAACAATAAGGGGGGGACCTATTGTCCCCCCCGGCCCCCACCCCTGAGCGGTGGGTGGGGGCCCTAATATTAACAATAAGGGGGGACCTATTGTCCCCCCCGGCCCCACCCCTAAGCGGCGGGAGGGGGCCCTAAAATTAACAATAAGGGGGGACCTATTGTCTCCCCTGGCCCCCACCCATGAGCGGTGGGTGGGGGCCCTAAAAATAACAATAAGGGGGACCTAGTGTCCCCCCCCCGGCCCCCACGGGGCCCTAAAATTAACAATAAGGGGGGACCTATTGTCCCCCCCAGCCCCCACCCCTGAGCGGTGGGTGGGGGCCTTAAATTAACAATAAGGGGGGGGACCTATTGTCCCCCCCGGCCTCCACCCCTGAGCGGTGGGTGGGGGCCCTAAAATTAACAATAAGGGGGAGACCTACTGTCCCCCCCGGCCCCCACCCCTGAGCGGTGGGTGGGGGCCCTAAAAATAACAATAATGGGGGACCTATTGTCCCCCCAGGCCCCCACCCCTGAGCGGTGGGTGGGGGCCCTAAATACAAAGGGGGGGGACCCTAGTCACTCCTCCCCCCCAAAAAAAAAATTATCTCCCTACCTACCCCCCTCACCCTAAAAATAATGAGGGGGGCCTTTAACTAAAAACCTGAAAAAAATTAGATAAAAACAACCATTCGATGTTTTCTTTCTTCTACAATCTTCTTTTTTCAGCCCCAAAAAGGCCAAATAAAAAACCATAATAACCGACGCAATTAAAAAAAAAAAAAAAAAACTAGCGCACAAAAAATAATCCATCTTCACCCATGGAGGGCTGCGCGCAGTTCAATTTTCCCACGCTGTGTAAATTGACACAGAGCACTGTGATTGGATGGATTTCAAGCCATCCAATCACAGTGCTCTGTGTCATTTTACAGAGCGTGGGAAAGTTCAATTTTCCCACGCTGTGTAAAATGACACAGAGCACTGTGATTGGATGAATTTCAAGTCATCCAATCACAGTGCTCTGTGTCATTTTACACAGCGTGGGAAAGTTCTTTGGAATTTTCCCACGCTGTGTAAAATGACACAGAGCACTCTGATTGGCTTAACGCAGCCAATCAGAGTGTTCTGAGCCTAATTGCAGGGCGGGGCAAGGCTTTATAAGCCTTCCCCCGCCCTGCAGAGCTCAGTCTGCGCGGAGCCCTCCATGGGTGAAGATGGATTATTTTTTGTGCGCTCGTTATTTTTTTTTTTTTAATTGCGTCGGTTATTATGGTTTTTTATTTGGCCTTTTTTGGGGCTGAAAAAAGAAGATTGTAGAAGAAAGAAAACATCGAATGGTAAGTTGTTTTTATCTAATTTTTTTCAGGTTTTTAGTTAAAGGTCCCCACCTCATTATTTTTAGGGTGAGGGGGGTACGTAGGGAGATATTTTTTTTTGGGGGGGGGGGAGGAGTGACTAGGGTCCCCCCTTTGTATTTAGGGCCCCCACCCACCGCTCTGGGGTGGGGACCGGGGGGGACAATAGGTCCCCCCTTATGGTTATTTTTAGGGCCCCCACCCACCGCTCAGGGGTGGGGGCCGGGGGGGACAATAGGTCCACCCTTATTGTAAATTTTAGGGCCCCCACCCACCGCTCAGGGGTGGGGGCCGGGGGGGGACAATAGGTCCCCCCTTATTGTTAATTTTAGGGCCCCCACCCACCGCTAAGGGGTGGGGGCCGGGGGGGGACAATAGGTCCCCCCTTATTGTTAATTTTAGGGCCCCCACCCTCTGCTCAGGGGTGGGGGCCAGGGGGGGCAATAGGTCCCCCTTATTGTTAATTTAAGAGCCCCCACCCACCGCTCAGGGGTGGGGGCCGGGGGGGACAATAGGTCCCCCCTTATGGTTATTTTTAGGGCCCCCACCCACCGCTCAGGGGTGGGGGCCGGGGGGGACAATAGGTCCCCCCTTATTGTTAATTTAAGGGCCCCCACCCACCGCTCAGGGGTTGGGGCCGGGGGGGACAATAGGTCCCCCCTTATTGTTAATTTTAGGGCCCCCACCCACCGCTCAGGGGTTGGGGCCGGGGGGGACAATAGGTCCCCCTTATTGTTAATTTTAGGGCCCCCACCCACCGCTAAGGGGTGGGGGCCGGGGGGGGACAATAGGTCCCCCCTTATTGTTAATTTTAGGGCCCCCACCCTCTGCTCAGGGGTGGGGGCCAGGGGGGGCAATAGGTCCCCCTTATTGTTAATTTAAGAGCCCCCACCCACCGCTCAGGGGTGGGGGCCGGGGGGGACAATAGGTCCCCCCCTTATTGTTAATTTTAGGGCCCCCACCCACCGCTCAGGGGTGGGGGCCGTGGGGGAACAATAGGTCCCCCCTTATTGTTAATTCTAGTGCCCCCACCCACCGCTCAGGGGTTGGGCCAGGGGGAAAATAGGTCCCCCCTTATTGTTATTTTTAGGGCCCCCACCCACCGCTCAGGGGTGGGGGCCGGGGGGACAGTAGGTCCCCCCTTATTGTTATTTTAAGGGCCCCCACCGCTCAGGGATGGGGGCCGGTGGGGACAGTAGGTCCCCCCCTTATTGTTATTTTTAGGGCCCCCACCCGCCACACAGGTGTGGGGGCCGGAGAGGGGGAGGACAGTAGTTCCCCCCCTCATTATCTTTATGGCCCCCACCCGCCGCCCAGGGGTGGGGGCCGGGGGGGGAGTACAATAGGTACCCCCCCTTATTATCATTATGGCCCCCACCCGCCGCCCAGGGGTGGGGGCCGGAGAGGGGGAGGACAGTAGGTCCCCCCCTCATTATCTTTATGGCCCCCACCCGAACCCTGGGGTGGGGGCCGGGGGGGGGAAGGAGAGTAGGTCTCCTCCCCCGCCTTCAACCACTATTGTGGCCAGAAAGAGTCCCTGTGGGTTTTAAAATTTGCCTGCCTATTGAAGGCTATGGCGGTTCGCCCGGTTCGCGAACCTTTGCGGAAGTTCGCGTCCGCCGTTCGCGAACCAAAAATTTTATGTTCGCGACATCACTACCAATGAATAAGCAATTTATACAATCCTTACCTTGCACGAATCTAAATATATGTGATTACGGGCCAAATGTATTCTGTAACTTTTTTTCTGTATAGAGGACTACATTTATTTAACTTTTGTTTTGCAAATCAAAACTGTTTCCTTTTCTGCAATGGAAATCAAATTATCAAATTATTTTTTTCAGGTTGTAAACTGGTTTTGTTAGTCACGAATATGCAACCAATGATGGTTTATTAAATTAATCTCACTTGTTCCACACATAGAATTTGCAAGCCATGAAATCAGTAAGGCATCTTTCATTAAACAGTATATATTTTTGTTTTTGCTTATGGGCAAGCAGAACTCAAAGCCACTTTGAGATTCATAATATACAGTTTATTTCCTCATCCACCTATCAATCCTGTCTAAATTTGTAATCGTTTTTTGTAAATTGTTGTTAAATCCTCCCTTTATAACATTGTAAAGCACAGAATAAGTTGATGTTATATAAAAATCAATAAATAATAATTGGATATGCCTATTACCCATGTACTCCTATTGTGCAGTGCCTAATACTGAAACCCAATTCTTCCATCTAGATTTTGCTCTGTATTCTGTTGTGTGCCTGTTTACTTGGTGTTCCTTGTACTTGGTGTTCCCTGTTGTCCATTTGCTTTGTGATTCTTACTTTGGATCAATTATTGGACGTCTGCTACTCTGCTTGTGACCCTGATCTTGAATTGCTTATTGGATTTTTGTGACACTACTTGTGACCTCAACCCTGGATTGTTTGTGAGCTTTGCTCATGCTTGTATTGTGTGCTGATTGACACTATCCACCAGTTTTCTAAATACAAAGCCCTGCTAAGGACTTGTCACCTAACAGGTCAAAACATGGAGGGCAATCTGTTGTCCAGCTTAACATACCTATAGTGCAACTGGATTGTACCTGGGCTTTAAAGCTCCTTTCACATATGGGAAGTAAATAAAGAAGTCAGAGAAAAATCTATTTAAATTATATTGTTTACAATTTTTCAAATTATATCAAGCTATTTAATTATGCTGCACATTTCAATGATTCACATTGCTACTGCATACATGTAGGACAAAACTGCAATGGCGTATATAGTATATACAAAATAAAAAAAAACCTAAATATACAACTTTACGTTTGGCATTTGTTTTTCATCCTTTATAGAAATATTAGAGGGGGTGAAGGACATAATATGCAATCCCTTACCTTGCAACATTTTAACAGTGTCTGATATGCAAGCAACTAGCCCAAATATATATTTTGTCACATATGTAGGTGTCCTTCTAACAATTTAATTATAAGGTAATACATATTAAAACTTGGTAATGGACATTTACAAATTAATGTATGCATGTGGGCAAAATTATCAGAAATTATTTAAAGGGTTACTCCAACCATTTTTGACATTTCGTGGTTTGTGATGTACATGTACAATGCCCTTTTGGGTATTAGTAATAGGTCCGCCCTTAAAACCTGTAAAAAAAAAAAAAAAAAAGTTTGAAATTTAGCAAACCATTCCTCCATCCTTAGTGCCCCCTGACGACAGACATACATTTTGCACAGAATTGACACTTGGCAGTCTGGTACAAAGTTCTGGGCTTCCTAATCCATGTGAGGGGGGTGTAAATAGTCCCCTGGCACACAAATGCAATTATGGTGATCGCAGTCTGGATGCTGCACATCCAGACTGCTACCACCATGATAACTTCAAATCACTGAAGTGGTTATGATGGTTGCAGTAACCCTTTAAGTTACATCACATGCTACTATGAAGCGCATAAGTTACATCACATATCTGCTCTAGGCAGTTTGCAAATAATAGAGAAAAAGATGAAAAAAACTGTGTACAAAAGGCGCTTATAAAATATTGAAAATCGTGTAGATGCTACAACACTCTTGTGGGGGTCCCTCACACCCACCTCAAATTGTAGAAACTAGAAGAAAGGTAGAAAAGCCAGAGGCAGTTCACCTATATGAGTGGAGCATACAGTGATAATAATGGATATCTACCCTATAACAAGGGTCATCTAGTCCTGATATTGTAGCAGTATCACTTTAAATTCAGCGTATATATACATAGAAAGAAAAACATATACAGGGAAATAATAGTGCAAATCTGTATGGTAAATAACCGTTGTGCAGTGATCAAAACAGAATGCTAACTCACATTTTTTAGAGCCTAAGATGGGATAGGCTCAAATCACTTGCGCTTTAGTACCGTCTGGTGGTACTTGTCCCCTTTTTTTGAAGCGTTGGTGGAATCCCTCAGAGATAAGAGATACAAAGAAAACGTAATAGGAGATAATATAGTGTAGTAACTTAGGTTATAAAGGTGAGTATACTGTATCTTTAAATAGGTGCTCACCTTATTCAGAGCCAGGTACTCGGCTCTGAGTTTACCAGCTTGAGTGTCAATAAGGGAGACACTTTCCCTTCTTGGAGCAGGTTTGGTGAAGATCAGAGGAGACTTGAATTAAAAATAAAAATTTATTTTGCCAGCAGGCAGTAAAATACAAACAAATAAAACAGAGTAAAAAATGTCCCATAAATATCCTTCACTTCCGAGACGCGTTTCACCCTACTTGAGGGCTTTCTCAATCGGTGTTCACTGCTCTCCTCCTCATTCTGGTTTAAATATGCTGGTCCGGTTCTTCATTGGTAGATTTCCTCATTGGTTAGCCAATCACATCACTCGTTTGGGGGGAGTGTACAAGCCACACTACACTCCCCCCAAACGAGTGATGTGATTGGCTAACCAATGAGGAAATCTACCAATGAAGAACCGGACCAGCATATTTAAACCAGAATGAGGAGGAGAGCAGTGAACACCGATTGAGAAAGCCCTCAAGTAGGGTGAAACGCGTCTCGGAAGTGAAGGATATTTATGGGACATTTTTTACTCTGTTTTATTTGTTTGTATTTTACTGCCTGCTGGCAAAATACATTTTTATTTTTAATTCAAGTCTCCTCTGATCTTCACCAAACCTGCTCCAAGAAGGGAAAGTGTCTCCCTTATTGACACTCAAGCTGGTAAACTCAGAGCCGAGTACCTGGCTCTGAATAAGGTGAGCACCTATTTAAAGATACAGTATACTCACCTTTATAACCTAAGTTACTACACTATATTATCTCCTATTACGTTTTCTTTGTATCTCTTATCTCTGAGGGATTCCACCAACGCTTCAAAAAAAGGGGACAAGTACCACCAGACGGTACTAAAGCGCAAGTGATTTGAGCCTATCCCATCTTAGGCTCTAAAAAATGTGAGTTAGCATTCTGTTTTGATCACTGCACAACGGTTATTTACCATACAGATTTGCACTATTATTTCCCTGTATATGTTTTTCTTTCTATGTATATATACGCTGAATTTAAAGTGATACTGCTACAATATCAGGACTAGACGACCCTTGTTATAGGGTAGGTATCCATTATTATCACTGTATGCTCCACTCATATAGGTGAACTGCCTCTGGCTTTTCTACCTTTCTTCTAGTTTGCAAATAATCCCTATACTGCACTAAGTAATATCAGAGCCCTCTCTGTTAGAAGGCAGCCATAAAGTTTGTCCTTTAGAACTTGCTATATTGTGTGACAAGTGGGGAGAAAGTTGATCACTTCCTGAAATGCAGCAGAACAGAATGGAGTCTTGACAGATTTCATTACTCTGCAGGGGGAAAACTGTCAAAACTGTAAGGGAAGTAACTTGGGTTTTATAGCCTAAATATTATTTTGCTCCGCAAAGCAAAACAAACATTAACTTGGAATTACTCGTTATTGGCAAGGAATGGGTTAATGTTCTTTCTTGCTTACATGAAAAGTACACCAAGAAAACAATTGGTGACACACTATGCCATAAAGGTCTAAAATCCTGCAGCGCCTGCAAGGTCCCCGTGCTCAAGAAAGCACATGTACAGGCCGTCTGAAGTTTGACAATGAACATCTGAATGATTCAGAAGAGAACTGGGTGAAAGTGTTGTGGTCCAATGAAATCAAAATCAAGCTCTTTGGCATCAACACAACTCGGTGTGTTTGGAGGAGGAGGAATGTTGCCTATGCCCCCAAGAACACCATCCCCACCGTCAAATATGGAGGTGGAAACATAATAAGCCAGTCTCCAGACCTTAATCCCATAGAAAATCTGTGGAGGGAGCTGAAGGTTCAAGTTGCCAAACGTCAGCCTCGAAACCTTAATGACTTGGAGAGGATCTGCAAAGAGGGGTGGGACAAAATCCCTCCTGAGATTTGTGCACACCTGGTGGCCAAGTACAAGACACCTCTGTGATTGCCAACAAGGGTTTTGCCACCAAGTCGAAGGGGCCAAATATTTTTTTCACTCATTGACATGCAAATCAATTCATAACTTTTTTGACATGCGTTTTTCTGGATTATTTTTTTTTTCTGTCTCTCACTGTTAAAATACACCTACCGTGAAAAATTATAAACTGATTATTTCTTTGTCAGTGGACAAAGGTTCAAAATCAGCAGGGGATCAAGTACTTTTTTCCCTCACTGTATAGGAAAAACTAAATTTTCTATTTTCTTCTAAAAATAGTGAGCCTCTAAATCACCCATCTTAAAAAAAAAACACACAAACAATAAAAAGAAATTATAATGTTTGCATGCATACTAATACATTTTAAAATTTTTGGTTTACACTTTTTTGTTATCTTTTCTCCACAATATCCAAAGACTATTTATTTTTCTGTGTTACCATTAGTTTGTTACATGCTTTGTTATTTTGTTTATTTGCTGTAAACTATTCGTCCGATTGCCAGCACAAAATGTAACTGATTGTGACCAATGCTTTGAACATTTGGTATGTTTTCCACGAGATTAAATTTTCAAAATGTTATCTTGATGCAGTCAGACAAAATGAAAGGTAATATTCCTTATCTGCCATAAATTGCTGTAGATCAACTGCTTTCATATGAACTTAAATAAGATTTAGTGTTTTCTGTCCTTCAAACAGTTACAATTGAAAGTGATCAGGATCAATATCTTTGCCCCTGAACACAGCCTGAGCTTTGTGCTTCACAATAGACAAGAGGTCTGTATTCAAATATTTCGGTGTCAAATTAATTTCCATGTTATCTCCAAATTCAATTAACTAGGAATCCTGTGGAACTAAGAAAAAAAAAGCCCGACACCCGGTAGTGACAAATTGCAGTGCTTAGTGTGCATATCAAGGTGAAGTGTTGAGCCTTGCTAATCTTCTCACTAATTCTCAATTACCGTAAAATGAAGTCATAAATCACCGAGACAAGGGATCGATGGAAATGTTGTTTTCAGGGTGATTGGCAGTCTAGCTTTAGATTTTTTTTTCTTTTCAAGATGTTTTAAGGTTACCATTTGGAAAAGGAACAGAGGGAAGGAAAATGAAGGGATTCAGAATAATATAGGCCCACAGGCCTCTGGGAATAGCGTGGAGGGACCACACCAATTTCAGGCCATCAGACATCAATTTTTCTCTTTTCATACCTGCAGTAGTAAATGAGAAACAAATTAAATTTCCTTTCGCTATTTTCACAGAAACGATTTAAATTTTTCATGGAAACTAATTTGCCCCTAGATAGATTGCACCTCATTCTATGAAAATATACAGTGGCACAGCAGAAAAAAATAAATTTGTGTCACTCCAGATTTGCCATTCTGTGAAATGTCATTCATAGCAGAGCGATAAATGAGGCCCTTTTGAAGCACAATGGCAGTACCTTGTGCTCTGGTGAATTAGCATTGTGCTCCCTACTCCATGGCATTCTCATATTCTCCCTGATATTAATTTGCAGTCTTTGGTTTTACATTCATGAGACTGAGATTGAAATGTAAATGAGGCACAAAATAAGTAGTCAGCACTAGACCTGGCCAAGCAGCCTATGTCATAGACTCATGGACGTACATGAAAATAGTTATCATTCTGAGAGATTAGCAGCTCGGAACATCAATCACTTCTGCAAGGAAACAATGAATAGAAAAAAAAACTCAACATGAGGGAGGAAATTACAACAGCTTTAAACTGGGAAAGGAATATGTAATAGGTCCAACCTGTTGTTGAAGCATTAAAGTGGTTGTAATGAAAAAGGAAAAAAATATTTTGCATTTACACTTTCTGGCTCTGTCTGCTGGTATCTTGTATTCAAATTATTCCATTTTGTAATCTCGATTTATCTATTAAATGAATCCAGCTTCTATATATAAAATCCCGCACAGAACTGACAAATACAGCAATGCTGTGTTCAGTGTGTCATTTTTCTTTTACTGAATTTCAAAGCACTGAAACTTTGGGGGGGTTGGGCGGGGGGAAAGATAAGCATATAAGTGAATTATGAATAATACCTTTTAAGGCACCCAAAATTATACTTTCTATTCTTACTATAATCTATTGATTAGGCTATTTTAAAGGTTGATATTAATATAACTAAAAAAGGTAAACATTGAGGGAATTACAATGGAATGTTTATTATATTTTTCTTTTGTCCTGGCACCGGCATCCCATTATAATAAGTGCTGGACGTGATTTACTTGTGTTTGCATTACTTCCCGGAGTGGTAGAATCAGAGTTCATGCACCATTTATTAATTTTCTTATGTGCGTACCCTCCCCCCAGTTTCATTATTTAATTCATTTAATGTTGACAGTTATAAAAATGTTTCAATGACGCCATGTGAAAGTAACAGAGAAAAATGAACTTTTATTAACAATATGAAATTCTTCCCTCCATATAATAATTGTGAACAATTCTTACAATACAACAAATCAGTTTAGTTATCTGCAAGAATACAGTATAAATGAAAATATAAAGAAATAAAATGCAATAGAGCACTATGCATGGCTAGAAACTTTAATCCAGTTGACCAAAGAGTTAAAAGAGACACTCTGGGTTACATACTTTATGATCTCTTCTCTTTTTTCTTTTTACTGTCAATTAAGTTTTTATTGATATGAAGGCATACAATACACAGCAAGAAATAAAAAAAAATAAAAAAAACAGCTTCTGACGCATAAATTTAGTGATAAGGAAACAACATTTAGCCTAGGCCAAGCTGTTAGAGGAGAGCGTCTCATTTTATAGGATATACATGTTTGTCGAACATAAAGTAAGAGAACAAATTTGGCATTATACTGCATGCATAAACCCTCAGGAGTGAATGCCACTGGGTGATAGGGCATAAAGAACACCATCCTGGTCTCTCCAGATTACATGTTGTCCAGGGCAAAAGAAAAAACTAAAGCAAATAAAATGTTAGCACGAAACGATATAACAATAAACGTAAAGGAAACATAGCAGAGTACTCTGTTCCCAACTGCTGTCAGCCAACCCCTGACTGGGGTAGATTTTTCGAAGTACCAATCCCCAGGTAACTCCACAAGCCCTGGGTCATGACCAGAGCCGTAACCAATTCCCACTGATTCAGCTGCTTATAGCACCGTAACTGTTATCTCTGAAAGGTGCAGCAGTATGTTCTCGCAGATGCCCCTTCAGGTCTCTCCGAGGGTGTGAACTGTACTGAGGGAATGATACCCCTAAGACTCTAGGCCTAGGAGAGTGAGAACTGGCAGGAGGTGACTTATTGAGTTGATAGCTTGACAGCACTTTGGGAATAAAATCCTGCTGCTTGTAGGTAACACATGCCTTGTGCCACTTAAATTTCGGTAGAGCTGATCAAAAGTTTGTGGTAGTGTGTCAACGTGGGAAGGCTGTTTTGCCTCATGATATATAGGAGAGCCTCAAGACAGCAGCCATCTTAGAGACTAGGCTCTGTGCAGTCAAGAGAGTATATATGTGGGAGTTTTGTTTAAGAGGCAAGGTAAGCACACCAGCAAGGACTGGTATAGCCTCCACTGTTCTGGGGTGGCCGGACAACGACTGCTTGTCTTTGTATATCCAGGTTGATAGCTAGCAGCTTCAGGTTGCTGCTCAAGGAAACTATAGGCAGAGATATCAGCCAATTCTTCAGTGCCCAAGCCACCACACAGGCTGCAAAACTACACTACCACCAAAACCACCCGGTGACATCTGCGATACCCTCACTTTGCGTTGCCATGAGCACCGAAGAGTAACTGAAGAGTAAGGTAAGTATAAAGCCAAGGTAAGTTGTATTAGTCAATTTACAATTTTCCTAAAACCTTTTCTTCTCCATTACTTTCTGCTCCATGGCTGTCTATGGTAAAATACTCTCTGAGCATACTGTATATCCGCTTGCAAAGTTCTGGGTATAGACCTGACATCTTCTGCTGAATCACAAAGCATCTTTTAAATAATACATCAGGCTTCTTTAACTGCATCCACTGTGTAAGTTCCAGAAAACAGTCCACACATAACAAAGTAATTAGGCAGATGCTTCCTGTATGCTTTCACTAAGATCCCTTGGAAAATTAATTCCAAAGTTTAAAACAAAATTGCTGGATTGAAAGCTGACTTGGAGTATGTTTGGCCTTAAATTTAGTCATTCTCTTTGAATTCACTTTGAACTCCAGACAAGTCTCACTTGTAAACAACGCTGTTAATGTAACTTCTCTAGAGAAGCCCAATTTGAAGACAATCCTTTAGGTTGTATAATTTCACTATATAATTTCAATTATAATTCCATCTAAACAAAAGGTCACATATAAAAAAAAAAAGTTATACATGGCTGGGATGAACTAACAGTATCACATATCATTATTTGCTTTGTTTAAGTGTCCTTATTCTATCTGTACTTTTGCATAGAGCTTCCTATATTGCACCTGTTAATGACAGTTACAGTAATATTTCTTGTGTTAAGTGGAGTAACTAAGGCAAAGAGGATTTTAAGGTGCATTGTTTCTCCTTGTCATAATTTGCTAGTCTTAATAACAGAATGCGGGAGAAGAGAACAGCTTTGCTACAGCTTGCGTCTAAGTTAATAATAGTTTACCAATACAACCTTAAAAATGTCATTAATTATAAACATGATCAACTAAATGATTTGTAACCCCACTTTTTGAATAGTAACATTTATTATCCAATACCTGTACTTTATTGTGAAATAGATAAACGACGATAGCCTGTTTTATTAGTCAATTCAAATGCTTACAAATGACTCATTCCTGAAAGTGAACAACTTTGAGATGAGAACATTGACACATTTTGTGGTAACTGATGGGATAAAATTGATTTTCTAGCAGATGGGAAACATATCTGATTTTGTATGATTTTATAGTGCCATAATAACTGTCAATGTCTTAAACCTTTGTGAGTACAGGAAGCTAACTGATATGCATAATCATAAATTATTTTCGTAATTAATGTCAAAGTCAGATTTCCAGATACACAAGATTTTCTCAAACAATCTCACTTTTCAAAAATACCCCATCAGTGGAATGAAAAAGCTTGCAAAGAACCCTACAGAGGTCTGCTCGTAACATATTTACTCACAATGTCTGTGTGCAAGAATGATGTGAGAGGATAGGCCATTAGAGTACTTAATTTCAAGGACAATTATGGGATGCACTTAACCAAGTAATTTTATGTTAAGTACGTTGACCACTAATAACACCAAATTTTCCTTATGATGAAATGCAAATGCAATGCTAATAGGAATTACCATGCCATCTCATATTTATTTCCTATTCACTATATTCAATTAACCTAAACAGGGCTCAACAACATTATGTTAATTAAGTAAAATGTAAAAATATCCATGTTGTCTTGATTGCTATTGTCCAAGGTAAGGTCAGCTCAACCGTGGTATTGAATAGGTTACATTATTGAAGCAAATGACAATTTGTTTTTTGAGTCTGAAAATTCATGCATTAGGGGGATATATTTCTCGAAAAAATGATTTCTTAAAGACTAAATTGTCAAAAACAAACACACAAAACAAAGATCTGTTATCGGAATAGCCAGATCTACGGGGTTATTTACTAAAGACCAAATTTAACTGGATGAGCAAAATCTGGTGAAAGTTACCAAATTCCAACCTCAGTTGTAATTCTCACATTTACAAAAGCCAAATTCAGTTGGTATTCAGTCTGCCCAGATGCATTCAGTGTCTGGATTAAAATCAGTGCTTTTGCAACCAAACCCTATACCAAGTATAGGATGTGAAAGATTAATCTGAATGCACCTGGCATTCGCTAATTATCATTCACTTTATTCAAGAGAACGATAATTAAAACCCCAGCAGTGTGAGGGTTACTTATGCGGTGGCTGACCAGTGCTTGCTAGCAAGCCGCCACATTAACAAAGTTTTTAAAAATGTTAAAAAATGAAAACCCTAAGGGGATCAGTAAGATCTCCATATTACTGTAATTGAGGTTTTAAACCTCCCTATGACCCCACCTCCCATGCAGCAGGTGGGGGCATATTTACTAAATGCCATTGCTGCCCAGTCACTAGAAAGTGCCTATTCCATGGGGACTGTGTCCCTTATACCCCTACCAATGGGCGTTATTAAAATAATTAAAGGAGGTAGACAGATTACTATTTAGTTAAGGAAATGGGAAGGAAAGGATCTTATTATAATATTAAAAGGGGGAAGATCTGGTGTCCTCTCCTGGCCCCTACCCATTTGTGGCAAGTGGGGGTTCTAACAATGATATTAATGTGAGACTTCTTTTAAGACTTATCTGTCAGATCGCATTGATTGATTGACTTACAAACCAACCAATTAGAGTGCACTTACTGTTTTCCCAAAGCATTGCAAGTTTTCCCATGCAACGTAATAGGTGACAGGGCGGAAAAGACTGCATAAGGCTTTCCTTGCTTATGAGCTCAGTCAGTGGCGAGACCTCGTAGGGCAAAGGTGGATTCATTTTATTGCTTCATGGGTTTGGATTTTCTAAGTTATTTTTTTTTTCATTAGAATCACAATGGCTGCCCAGTGGCTAGGTTTAACCCCTTAACGCCGTTACGGCGTGCTATGCCGTCACGGGTTAAGTGGGCTTTAAAGCCGTTATGACGGCATAGCACGCCGTAACGGCTTGCAGCCCCAGGAGGTAAGTTATACTTACCTCCGCCGCGATCCGCTTCGGGAGGACTGCCTCACAGCCCAGGCAGCCCTCCCACGGCAAATGAGGCCCCCGGGGGCCATGTGATCGCTCTCAAAGAGCGATCACATGGCCCCCTATAGCTGGCTGTGGATCTGCCAGCAGGGGGACTGTTTGAAATATCAGACAGTCCCCCTGCTGGTGGGAAGTATAAAAAATAAATAAAAGACAAGTGTAAAAATAAATTAAATATATTTTTATATATATATAATATGTATATATATTATATATATAATATATATACATATTATATATATGTAACGTCATACAAAGTGTATTTTAATATTAATATAAGTATATATATTAATATTAAAATACACTTAGAATGACGTTACATATATATAATATGTATATATATTATATATATAATAGATGTACATATATATATTAGATATAAATACGTATAATTAAAATAATAAATAAATTAAATAATAAAATAAATAAATAAAATATTGAAACAAAATTTAATATAAATTATATATGCATATGTAATTTCATTCTAACTGTATTTTGTTATTAATATATATATATCGGTAACAAAATACACTTAGAATGACATTCTATATATATCTATATATATATAAAATACAAATAACCGCAAATATATATATATATATAGATAAATACATATAATTACATAAAAGATTACATTAGTATACACGTAGAATTTAAATACCTATAAATGCATATATATTAAAATTCTACATGTATATTTAAATAATCTTTTAACGTAATTATGTGATTTGATTAATTAAAATTTGATTGACATGCATGACAACACAGGGAGAAAGTGCAGAGAATTTAATTCGCAAGCACTATATTTGACCCTGTAACTCTCCAAGACACCATAAAACCTGTACATAGGGGGTACTGTTTTACTCGGGAGACTTCGCTGAACTCAAATATTCGTGTTTCAAACTGGTAAATTGTATTACAACGATGATATTTTAAGTAAAAGTGACGTTTTTTGCATTTTTTACAAGCGAACTGCACTTTTATGGTCTATATTATTGTTGTAATATGTTTTACTGTTTTAAAACACTAATATTTGTGTTTAGTGAAGTCTCCCGAGAATAACAGTACCCCCCATGTACAGGTTTTATGGTGTTTTGGAACGTTAGAGAGTCACATATAAGGCTTGCATTTCATTTTTTTCACATTGAAATTTGCCAGATTGGTTATGTTGCCATTGAGAGCGTATGGTAGCCCAGGAATGAGAATTACCCCCATGATGGCATACCATTTGCAAAAGTAGACAACCCGAGGTATTGCAAGTGGGGTATGTCCAGTCTTTCTTAGTAGCCACTTAGTCACAAACACTGGCCAAATATTCGTTTTTTGCTTTTTTCACACAAAAACAAATATGAACGCTAACTTTGGCCAGTGTTTGTGACTAAGTGGCTACTAAAAAAGACTAAACATACCCCACTTTCAATACCTTGGCTTGTCTACTTTTTCAAATGGTATGCCATTATGGGGGTAATTCTCATTCCTGGGCTACCACACCGTCTCAAAGGTAACATTACCAATCTGGCAAATTTCAATTTGAAAATGTAATGTTCTATATTTGACCCTGTAACTTTCCAAAACAACATAAAACCTGTTAATGGGGGGTACTGTTGTACTCGTGAGACATCGCTGATTACAAATATGTGCATTTTTTTGCAGTAAAACCTAACAGTATTATGACATTCACAGTTAAAATGTCAGACGGAAATGCAAATTTAAAAAAAAATCTTATTTTCTCACTTTTTTTACTTTTATTCATAATAAATGATGTTCCATATATGAATAGTTAATAATAGATTAAAGCCTTGTTTCTCCTGAACAAAATGATATATAATAAGTGTGGGTGTATATAATTTGAAAGAGGGGAACTACGGGTGAACAGACACATAGCGCAAATTCCAGTTTTTGTTTACGTTTTGTTTTGATCAGAACGTGCACTATTGACTCCGTCCTGAAGGGGTTAAGCATTTAGTAAATATGCCCTAGCCTGCCATAAGGCAAATGGGACCATAGGGAGGCTTAAAACCTCTCCTACAGTAATATGGGGGTATTATTGACCCCTATAGGCTTTTAAATTATTTAGTTGTTCATTTTACTTTTTATTATGTGTCTACCAAGCGGTGGCCAACTGATACATAATTAACCCTTACACTGCCAAGGTATTTTTTAAAACTATTTCTCTATTTAACTATTTGCCTATCAAATGCCTTTTCAGTATTAAGGGCATAAAAAACAAAAAGATTCCCGTTCCTATGCTTGATGTCCATTAAATCAAGAACATTGTACTGTTAGATACTTGTTTATGGAGCATGAACCCAGCATATTCCTTGGTGGTCCAGTGGTGCTGCAGAGGCTCTCTCCCTTCACCTCTGCCGGATGAAGGCTCTTTCTGTGAGTCCCGCCACCACGTGTAATCGAGTGTGCCGTGGTTACCGCAGCAACGCTCAAAAAGCCGGGACTCAGCACGCAGGTGAAGGCATAGAGCCTCCTCCCCTTCCTGCTGCGCAAACTCTGCAAAGACTTATAGAGGGAGATCAAAAGATCTCCCTGACTGGGTCTGTGTGCTTGTAAATGGTCCGGGCTTGCAGGACCCTCAGGTGGCCTGGGCACCTTACTAGAGAAGTAACTGTACCCCTCCTGGAGTGAGGGGCCTGGTCGCAGCTGTGTTAATTCTTTACAGGAATATCGGGAGGATGAAATGTTTTAGGTACTAAATGGATACCATTTCACACAACTTTTGAAACAAGGTTTAAATGTTAACATAGATGCAACAATACCATTTTTGTCACATTCAGTCGGTGTTGCAAAAATAGATAAAATAACAATTGTCCTACTTCCTGCTGTTGGGTATTTATAATGATCTTGATATACATTTTTATTATTATATTTTAAGCATATTCAGCATCAATATGTGTTGCCTTAAGTGCTGCAGCTGTGTGGTGATTTTCCAGTATATACAGCAAAGCTATTAGAGTCAAGAAATTACTAACTAGAGCTTGGGCCTTAGAGACTGGATTTTTCACCAATTAGAGAACTACAACTCCCATGAAGCTTTGCATGCCCTATGAATGCCTTTAGAATGGCAAAGCATCATGGAAACTGTAGTTTTGAAACATGCAGGGATCTACCTTTTGGGCACCCCTAATTTAGGCCTTAATTCTACCAGATTTTGGTGTCCACTCCAGGATTTGAAAATTACTTTTTGCATCCAATAAGCGTTTGTAACTTATTTGTACATTCACTCATTTATTTTATGTGGTTAATAGTTTGTTGTCTGTTTGCTTTTAACTTTATTAATGGGTAAATTGGGCTAGTTCAACACACATCATTTTATAATCAATTTTCTAATCATGATTTTTTTGATACTCGATGGCATTAAATCACCCAGTAGAAGTCATAGCATAAACGTTGCATTAATGTTTCAATGATGAGCCATCTCCAATATTAACCACACAGAGCATTGCGTTACCTATATCATCATTACAGTAAAATAGCATACAAATTCTAGATTAAAACAAATGATTTCATTACTAATTGTGTAAACATAATAACCTAGTTTAATAAACGAATATACCATGTGTTTCTTCTTACAAATGTTTAGACAATCTAAAACGATTTATCAGTAATTTGCAATAAAAAGCTTTGTACTCTTCAGATTTCTGCAAACCACCCCTAGAGAAACAGATGCTTGACTTACGTTCTATAAAATCAAATTGAGTTATTTTTTGTAGCAATGTTTTCTACAGTATATTAATGTTAAATGAATAAAAATGACATTAGTGGGAAAGATCTACATGGTTACAACAAACTCCTGATGCAAGACCAGATGGTCACTTCTAACTGATGTAATCTAGCAAACTCTGTTGAGAGTCAAGCTATTGATTGAATTTCTGAGTTTAAATGCAGGCCCCATATCTACACATGTCTACACTGATATCACTTGCTTGAAATTCAATACAGAGGTGTAGATTGGGAGAGGATGTAGCTGCAGCCTATTAAGCCTGTCAATTCCATCAGCTGTCTAATACTTTAAAATGCTGTGTGTAGTTTTTAATAGAATGACATTAGATTTGGAGAACATATATTTAGGCTTTGATTGCTTGAGGTGTGAAGTGTGGGTATAATTAAATTGAATGCTGTCCAATAATACTGATAACAAATATTTAACATATTTTGTAGGCTACATTATAATTGAATAAAACATAATTCACCATAATGAGAGTAATTATTCCCTAGATATGAACAATTAATGAAAGTCTGTAAGACACTTCTATACCGCAAACAGAAATATACTTAAAGGGACACTATACGCACCCAGACCACATCATCTCATTGAAGTAGTCTGGGTGCAGGGTCCCTGTCCCCTTAGCTTTAGCAGTTTTAGAGGAACTGCAATGTTTATATTACAAAGTTAAGACTGCCTCTAGTTGCTGTTTCTTGGGGTGCTTTCTGCAATTGAGTTTAACTTAAGTTTAGCTTTGTATGAAGAGGTCCAGCATCTTCAAAATCCCCATATGAAAGCTTGTATTCAATACATTAGCTTCTCCCCCATTGTCGCCGTCAGAGGAGGCAGAGATGAATCCAGTGCTGGGGGGCCTCAATGCTGGAAAGAGGTAAGTGTAAAAGGTTTTTTTTAACAGCTTTCAACAAACAGGGGGGAAGGGTCAGACAATAGCCTCATGGATGAGGAATACTATAGCGCTAGGAATACACTTTTGTATACCTAACACCATAGTGTTCCTCTAAAGGGACATTATAGGCACCCAAACCATTTCAACTCTTTAAAGTAATCTGGGTGCAGTGTTTTTGTCCCCCATAGACCTGCATTATAGGTTTAGAGAAACTGCAACGATTACATTGCAGGACTAAGACTGCCTCTAGTGGCTGTCAATCGGACAGCCACTAGAGGCACTTCCTGGTGGCTAGGCGACTTTTGGTCGCCTAACTGAGGCTGGAAGTCCTCACGCTATGCTGCATCAGCTAAATCCCTGTAGGAGGCATTGCTTTCTTATGGGGAGGGCCTAATGTGCTTGCGGAACTCGCTGCGCATACGCATTTGGCTCCCCGTTGGATGATGTCAGAGGAGGTGGAGACTTTTTAATGCAGGGCCATGAGAGAGGGGGTGGGTAGAGGGAACTATAGTGTAAGGAATACAGATTATAAAGTATCCCTTTAACTAACTGAACATTTAAGACACTTGAGCTGAAAATGCTTTGAGAAAGCACGTTATATATATTTTAATCCTGTCTCATCTCCCCATCTCACTAACTTTCTTCTATTGCTTGTCCATCTGTTTCATACAGTATTTATAGATCTTATTATATTTTGTAAATTAACTTTGCAATCAATTAAACTTAAAGGTGCACTATCAATGCACTATCAATGTGCAGGGTGTTTAATCATGTTTTGCTGCTCTACTTCACCTAATTTAAGAAAAAATAAAAAAAATTCCCAAGTTTTTTTGTTTGAAAAAAATGAAAAAAAGAGGGATGCCTTTTTCTTATGGGGAGTATGATCTTTGGCAATTATTGGAAATAGGTGGAGCTTAAACAAATTTTCATTTTAGTTGCAAGATAATTTACCCACAATTCATCAGACAAGAATAGCAAATCTCAGACATCATGGACAGAGGATAACAAAATGGAAGCACCTGAATATTAAAGGGACACTATAAGCACCCAGATTACTTCAGCTCATTGACATGGTGCAGTGTCTCAGGTCCCTTAACCCTGCAAAGGTAATTACTGCAGTTTTTAATATACTGCAACAATTACCTTTGAGGGATAACTCCATCTCTAGTGGCTGTTTAGAGGGACGTCCGGATCATTAGGCGACTTTTGGTCGCCTAACAGACACTGGACGTCCTTACGCTATGCATGAGGACATTCAGCATCACCCAAAATCCCACAGGAAAGCACTGTAGAATGCTTTCCTATGGGTGAAGTCTTAATGCCATCGCATGTGCATTAGGTTTCCCCCGGAGGCTGATGTTGGTGGGGGAGGACGGAACGAGGGCAGAGGAAATCAGATAAGTCACAGAAGGGGTTTTTTTTTTTTTTAAATTCTTTATTTTTGTTGTGCAGGCAGGTAAACGACATGTCATGCGCCACAGTAGCTTGCATAAGTAGTTACAGAGATTGAGTAGTGGCGATATTACGTGCACATTTTTTTTCTTTTTGTTGAGAAAAACAAACCGTTTAACAAGTTTAACATTGATGAATATTGCTGGACCTTTGCTGCCAAGTAGTGTAGTATATAGAGGGGTCAGCTTTACTTAGTTGAACACTATTGCTGTGTAACGAATGCTGGAACAGTTAAGTCTGCATGGAAAACCAGGCTGGTAGTACAAGTGTAGGGTATTGCAGATTTGCGAGTTTTCTTATTCAATGTGTTAGGTATGAAGAGAAACACATGCTCTTCATTTTGATCAAGCTTATCTATGTAGTGAGTGGTGTGATCAGGGTATATATGCCTATCGTAACACTTTTTTGGTTGGCAAGCTATTGCCGAGTCGTGAGCCGGTGTAGGAAGTATTAAGGGCGGTAGGCCTCTCACTAGTGGCGGCTGTCGCCTAGCGTACGGATGGGGTCCCTGGCAGTAGGCTGTGCTGTATAAAAGTGGTAGCACATCTAATTAAACACATTAATACCGATTATAACCAGTATGAGTTTTTCCTTGGGACTGGAGTGTCCACCAATGTTGCCCTTACGGTAGCCTTAGTTCCAGTCTCGAATGGGCCAGCCCCGAACAAGTGCCCTTGTGGGTAGACAGCCACTAAAAGTGTTGTGAGTAGGGTAGTCCGTCTATGCTGCATGTCCCATGCTCGCCTAAGCGGTTAGGAGTAATAGGTCTTATAAAAACAACATAGGGGGGTATATAAGGAAATAGGTTGAAACCAAAAATGCAGTGCTCGACTTTGCGTAGCTCTGCTTGTGTGGCCGTTATGCTGGAAAACTCTGAAAGCGAGTCTACGCTTTGGTCAGGGTACCTCTGGGAGAGTCTCCCGTGAATACATCAAGTGCCATGCCTAGTAGTCCTGTCTGTTAGTTATCATGTCGGTTATGTCGGATTTATTATAGAGAGCGACTAAGGTTTGCGCTTACCTCTTAAGTTGCATTCTGTTTGCCTTGTGGGTGCTTAAGAAAATAACCAATGGTAAAATAATAACCTATACTTGCATGAGAGTAAAACTAGGGGTTCGGGTGTCTATCACAATATGTCCTATGTATTCTTCCCTCTCTCTCTCTGTCTCCCTTGCACCTGTCATGTTATACCTTTTCCCCTCCCTCAAGTTTTGCACTTCAGCTGTGCAGTGTATGGTGTCTCTACGTCGTGAACCTTATCAGGGCAGGGTTGGGCCGAGTGCATCCTAGCAAGTTGGCAAGATGCTGCCGTTTGTGCCAGGGGGCGAGTGAGTTCGTCTAACGTCTAAGTGTCTAAGTGTATAAGTGTCAAGCGCTGTAATACTGTGTATAAGTGTATAAGTGTCAAGCGCTGTAATACTGCTCGGCTACGCCGAGGCGACCTCATCACCACCTAACACTCTGGTGACCTAAACATGGCGGTGAGGTGCAAACAATTAGGTTAGTCGGCTGGGTAAAGAGGGATAATGAGTGGCAGTCTTTGTAAATGCAGTCCTTTATGGTGGGGAAATGTCCCAGGAACTCGCATAGTCCCGAATTGTCTTTCAGGTTGTGGCAATGGTGGTGGTTCCGGCCTGTCTTCTGGGCACGAAGTCGACGATGTTGGCAGTTTCCCAACTTGGGGGGTACGGACGTCTTTCCTTGGGTATCGCCAGTGTTGGTATGTTCGGAGGGAGGCCGAGCAGCCCCAGGATCGCTGGCGCCTCCTGCAGGCTGTGTAGCTTGTGCGTATCATCGCCCTTCGTAACCAGCAGAGTGTGAGCTGGGCCCCATCGATATTTGATATGTTGCTCCCGTAGGAGTGATGTGAGCTGGTGCAGGGATCTCCGCCAGGCTAGCGTTGCCCCTGAGAGATCCGCATAAAATGTTAAAGTCATGCCCTCGAAGGGGTAGGTCGATTGTGCCCTGGCCGCTGTCAGGATTGCGGTCCTGTCTTTTTGAGCTTGAAACTGCAGAATTACATCCCGGGTGGCTGATTCCGGGGCCTTAGCCGGTTTTGGGATGCGGAACATTTCATCCAGCGCCACCATTTTGGCTTGCTTTGGGTTAAGCAGTACTGAGAGGAGCCTTCGTACAAAATGGGGCAATTCAGAGTCCGTTATAGTGTCTGCTATGCCTCTTATCTTGAGGTGCTTCAGCCGACGCTTATCCTCCATCTCAGCATATCGTAGGTCATTCTGCGTAGACATGTTCCGCAGCGCCTTGACCTCCTGTTGTAATTCCTTGATTTGTGCGTCTTGGGTTTGCGCGGTGTGTTCCACAGCCCCGAGACGTCCGCTGAGGCCCGTCAGAGTGTCCCGAATCGAGGCCACGTCCGCCGATATTTTTTTATGGTGGTCGGCCATTAATTCTCTGATGGCCTCCATGCTAACCGGTGTAGGGGTAGCGGTAGGCGGAGGGGGCTGTTGTCGGGTCAGAGGCGATTGAAGGGCGGCCTGTGTGGGCTCCTCTTCTGCCTCATCTGATGAACCACTGTAGAAGTCTGAGCATCCCCCATGGAGGGACGCCATGTTAAGGGTGGAGGCTTCTTGGGCCTTCCGCCACAGCTCTCCAATATGTGTGCCCGGTTTGATTTTGTCAGGCTTCAGTTTTTTCGTTTTTCGCCCCATCCCGTCGGGCGAAGCAGCTGGGGCTGTCCGGGTCGGGTTTAGCTCGATTATATGGGTTTTTAGTAGGTTTTTCTCGCTGTCAGGCCCGGAGCTCGGCAGACCTGCGACCGTCCGCTTCTGTAGTTAGGCCACGCCCCTCAGAAGGGGTTTTTAATGCCTTTTGCACCATGGGTAAGGTGGGAGAGTAAATCTTTTTTTTTTCCAGGCACTATAGTTTCCCTTTATGATCCAGTGTAAGGAAGAAAAGATAATAAACATAAAAAAGGCACATAGAAGGAGTGATGTATAATCATTAAGAGAGAAAGGAATGGAAAAGCAAAAAAATTAAAAAAGGACAGTGCTGCTTTAACATGATATTTTATGTAATGAAGACTTGTTTGATCATAGTCTTCAACACCATTCGTCCTAATATCTCGAGCTTATTAGGATGCAGTTACTTATATGTTTTTGTATATCTATATATTGTAGAGCAATGCAGAAACATTAGTGCTTTAAATAATAATAATAGTAATATTTTTTTAACAATAAAAACGGTACTTAAATTAATGAAAACAAGATGTCAAATACGTGATATTATGGAAACATACAGTACATTTTGATGTCTGACCATTTTGGTATTTACCAGAAACATCATACATATTTATAAAAAGAAAAAACACTCCTAATATGATGGAAATTAAAATGTAGCGTAAGAAGATAAACCATTGAAAGGCAATTCCAGTACATCATAAAACCAGATATGCTGCTGTTTTCTGGGAACCAAGGAATATTGACAAATTGACATTTTTGACATTTAATTTTCTCTCCTTCCTATTACCATTATTTTTCTCGTTGTGTGATAGGATAAAAAGCATAATAATTTGCATGGCAACAAGGAACTTTCTAAGAAAGTGCTCAGTTTGCACTAAAGGCTAAATGATAATGTGAAACTCAATCTAAAACTCTACATATTATAATACAAAATATAGGATGAAAAAAATAATTGTACATCTTGAACCTCTTTTGGAGACCTCCAATTGGGAAGTATGTGTTGCAGCTTAGTGTAGAACAGTGATTCTACACTAACCTAGTTCTTAAGACACACCAATGGTGCAGAGTTTTGCAATTTTGCCATAGGAATAGGATGTGCAGATGCCTAAATCTTGGATTTTTGATGCCTTATAGCAGTATGAAGTCTGAAACACAACCTGTCGTTGCTCATTAGCATGTCAAGCTGGGAACTCTGTGATAGTTACGGAAACATGACTTCTCGAGTTTCTATACCCAAGAAGGACTTTTCAAAGTCCACCTTGAGATATGCAAGTAATGCATACCACTAATTTTTATTTACACTGGGGAGAATTAGTTTTTTTAATACGAATTTTATTGATTTTTTTTACAAAAATAAACCAATAAAAAAAGTACACATTATACATTAAGACATCAATGTAATATTATAACTCAAGGCCCTGAGAGAGACAAATGTACATACGTCGATAAAAGATTCTCACTTTTGTCATTACGTTGTTACATGCTTGCTACTGGGCTCCAATCTACCTTATAGGATTTCCAATTTACTAACCTTGACAAGCCCAGCTCAATCTTACATTGCTAGATAATTTGTTCTCACAACCCGTTCCAATGCGGGATATTGGGAGATTTTCAATTTCTGGCTCTCAAGACACTGAGGATATTCTAAAATGTTTGGTCTCATCACAATCTTTTTGGTACCTTGCTATATATATGTGGGGGGGGGGGGGATAATGATTATTTTGATTAAAATTATTATTGTTGGTAGAATTAAAAGTAATGCAATCTGGAAATTAATGTTAGAAAGTGATTGTCCCTGATAAAATCTTACCTAGGAACAGAAAAGGGCAGATCATTCTTTACATGTCTTGGATAACAATGGCAACTAGTATACAACATTTTGAGATTTCAAAGAGCTGTCTCTTTGAGAGATGTCTTTATATTAAAGGGGCACCCTGAGGTACATGGACATCTTCCATGCATATTAAAACTTTTTAATAAAAATAAAAGTATCTATATTAAAATAACACAATCATCAAATATTTTGAATATCTTAATATAGTAATATATTTATGCACAAAGATGCCAATATAGATGAATTTTAAAAACAACATTGAGATGGTATTGTATAGCATATTATTATAGTATTATATTAGGATATACAAAACATTAATGACTATATTCCAATAACATGAATATCCTCTTTTACCAATAAATAAATACTACATTAAATTACTGCAGAATTTAGCTATGCAACACTGCTGAAAGCAGTTAGAATGTTTGATGTATAGTAGCAGTGTGAGTGCTTGCATTTAGGTTAGGGTAAGCACATGAAGCACTACTGGGGTTTCCAAAATACTATCATGCATGTCATGCTGGTTCAGTAGAGAAGAAGAGGTCCAGGCACTCCAATTGCTTAAATGGCAATGGCATGTTTATTGGAACCAAGGGAACACTGCAACGTTTCAACCCAAAATTGGACATTTGTCAAGCTTGTAGTGTTCCCTTGATTCCAAAAAAAAGTGCCTAAAGCAATTGGAGTGCCTGGACCTCTTCTTCTCTACTGGTATCTACAAACTTTTTTTTATTGTAAATGCAAGATATAATTGACAATGCATGCATCAATAATAAGCAAATGGGACTCAACAACAACAGTGTCATTAGTGCATAGGAAATATTTTACATTCACATTTTCAACAGTAAAACAGGGCAGATAAATCAAAGTAAATACAAATAAAAATAAAGAAATAACTGACCAGTCTAACTAAGGTGCATATAATGCTCGGTTTATGTGTAGCCGCTATAATGCCCCAGGTAATATAAGGGAACATACCAAATGATATGGGAAAAAAAACGTTAAATATCATCATATTTTTATATAGAGAAGAGGGCATTAGAGTTAATATATCTTTCCTAGTAATGCTCTTCAAAAAGTATGTGGGGACAGAGTACATGTTCCTTGCAGATGAAATGTGAGGAATTAATTTTTGTCCCCAAAATAACTGAGTAGCAGGCTGTGTTATCATCTACTGTTTAATGTCATTGAGCAAGGCAACAATATAGCACACTGCTGCCACATGGACATCATTAAAGTCACCCACTGGTGACTTGGCTCACAACCACCATATCCTATTTCAAGGAAATACAGGTGTGTTGCTGAATAAACAAGGATACAATTGATAGGAAGCTCAACAACCCCTAAGAAATTAAGCAGGAGCATAGTGAACAAACCATAGAGTCAGTTGTTGATCCAAGAGTGCATGAAATAGGTAGACTGGACAAAAGTAAAAACTATGGTAAACTAAACTAAATGCCGTCTTGCTTCGGCACCCCACACATGATTCCCAAGTCAAGAAAAAAAAGTTTGGCAAGGAGTTCTTTATTGGTTAATGTAGTCAGCCAATCCTGGTATCTACACTTTGTTGGGCTGGTGCAGGCCCATGTTAGGCACCTTTTTGCGTATGTGAATGGAGCGCAGTTCCTATTGTTGTATTGTAATACATGTTAATCCAGTCCTGTTCCAAGAGTGGTCTGACTACTTGGGCATATCAGGCACTGGATTGAGGGCCAAGGCAGTCAGGGGCCTGGAAGAACAGCAATGCTCTTGTTGGATAAATCAGAGCTCTCCCCAACTGGAAAGGTAAAAGTCAGAGAAATATTTTCCAGCAATAGGTTGCAAGGCCCCTGATGGCACGGAGAACCCCTGCAACCTATCACACTGTAAGTGACTCTCACGCAACACTCTGTGTGATGGGGAGAGGTGAGGATAGGAAGTGACATCACATTCTAGGGTCAAAAGAGGAAGCTAGGATCACAAGAGGGATGATGGGAAGGTAATGTGTGAAAGGCAAAAGATTGGGTAATGGGAGACAAATAGATGGGTGTTGTAAAGACATAAGTATTGGATGGTAAAATATATAAAAAATCTGGGAAGGAGGTTGGGGAGTCCTAAAGATTATAACAAGATGAAAAACATGTACTACATATAAATATATACCTCATTCACACTCACACGCATTATGCTGTCACTCCTCATTTACAAATGCTTACACTCTGAACATATATACCCCGGCATGCACGCTCACACTGACATGCCTCACAAATAAAGTCCTCCATTCACACACACTGCTCAAACATACTACTCTCTCCCTGCAATCATACACAGACACTCCACTGTTTTCAAACATGTAACCTCTTCACAAAATACACCCCTGCATTCACACGCAAATATTACATACAAATACTCCATTGTTCACACACATCTGTGCTACTCATTTGTGGCATTCACACACTTAGACTACAAGCAAATAAACCTCTGCATTTTATACTCTCTGGCACTACACAAGTTATTCTTTAGTATTTACACACACCAACATTACACACACAAGTACTTTGACACATTGAGTGATATTATTAAATTAAATACAAATACTTCATTGCTTTAATATATTTGAAAAAGACAAAAATACATTCCTCCATTCACGCACGATTTTACTACATTCAAATGCATACTCACAGTCATACATTAACGCTCTGCACAGATACTCATACATTCATGCTGAAATAAAAATAACTAAGTAAAAGAAACCACACACACAATGCACAAGTGCATTCACATTAAATGTACACACTCAAATTCAATCATGAATTCATACTCAGATCTGCACACTAAACACATTCAAAGCATAACGCTGTGTTATATGAAAGTTTTATTTAATATTTACTTAATATATGTGTATTTGACCTTCAAATGGCCTAGGATATAATTTTACCCAAGGGCCCAGAAGGCTGTCAGTTTATCAGTTCTCTTGTATTTTTATGATAGAATATGGTTTATGCATTTACTTCATGCTGCTGAGCATAATTGCACATTAGTAATTATTTTTGTATTTGTTTTGTTTTAATCTTAAAGTATATTTTAATGACATTTACTAAATATTTAAAATGCAACAAAAATAAGAGAACTTCAGCTTAGAATGTCCCTTTAACTAGTCGCAAATATGTATAAGTCCCCATTGTACAAAGCCACGCGATTAGTTTGCATTAACAAATGTTAGATAGATAGACAGACAGACAGGTGGGTGGACAGACGGCTGGACGGGCAGGCAGGTGGACAAACAGCTGGACGGGCAGGCAGGTGGAAGGATGGATGGACGGGTGGACAGGCAGACAGGCAGACAGACAGACAGATGGACAGAGGTATGGACAGGTAGAATAGAGTGAAATAAAAAGGTAAAAATTTGCTACACACAGTTATTTTCAAGACCATGAAGAACTTGGAACTGACCAGGCAAATTAAATATTTAGCCCAAAACTGCTGTAGTGGAACTTTTTCCTTTTTAGTTCTGGGCTTAGTGAATAACACTATAGATACTGTACAATAGTTAATTTAAACATACTAGAAAATTTAGATGAAAAGGAATAAATAATACATGCTTTCAATTACAAACAAAAGTTAAATTTTCCTAGGATTAGTAAAGCAGTTTTTCTTGTTTACGTTTCATAGAATATAACAAAGCATTTGATGAAACTATAAAATAAATTTGGTTAAAAATGACTTTCCACATCAAGTTGACAAAGTCGATATAATTAAATATATTAAGAAACATCCCCTAACGCATTTTTCCAGTCATTAATGATGTACGGTTTCTTTTTCTGCTTCATGAAACCCCACAAATTAAATTATATTATAATATGATATTTAGTTTATTAACATTTACAATATTAACAAATATAAAAATATGCATCCAGTTGGTTCAACTGACTACAAAACATACGATAAAACAGTATTTTGTGGATAGTGCACTATTGTTTGTTTCCAACCACACTGCAGTTTTAAGACAATGAAAAAAAAAATCAATTTACATTTATACATTTATAGTTTTAGATAGCTGCATGCATTTTTTAAATATTAAATTATGTGTATCAGCTACACCACTATCTTCTATGTCAGAATAATAAAACCCAAATTTAAAAAACAAAAAACAGAATGTTTTCTTCTCTATATTGAAAACATAATAAATATACCCTTGTTATTTAAATTAACAGCTTTTAAAATTGGCTTTGGTTTTATGGAATCATTAAATAATTCATATAAAAAAAAAAAAAAAACCTGAGTGATTAAATACAATAATTATTCTGATGATGATGTAATCCCAAAGGAAAGAGATGATTCATATATAATACAGTGCCATCCGGAGTCTTGCATCTATTACAGCTGTATAAAAGGGCCCTATCTAGCATTGCTTTAATCTTATTGGGAAATGCATTACTCTGAAAGCAGAGGTCATCTTTCCAAAATTGATGACTGGGGGAAAGCAATCCCTGAAAAGCTTTAGTTGGAACATATTTACCAACATTTAATTGAAAATATATTTCCATCAATAGTCCTTTCAAACAATCCTTTTCTTTCCCAGAACCAAATGCCAGGAGAGGTTTATTTTTATTCGGACAAGATCCTTTGCTGGAATGGTGACCCTCAAATATTAAAGTTAAACTCATAGATAAAGAGTTTATTATTCGTCTAAAGTTACAATATTCTGTTCTGTGTAATTATTCATTAGGGATTTTTTTTTTGTGGATTGAAAAGAAAAAAGGCTAAACTACGATAATATAAAATGTCAAAATATTACATATTTTCCATATAACTAAGAATCATCTGTCATATAAGAGAAATAGGTTAAAGAGATGTTTTCTTAATTTCTATAAGAAATATATCTAACTCAAAATGAATAATGAAGCAATATGTTTTCTATATTCAATTGATTTTAAGTAACTCTTGGGTATAGACATGATAGAAAAATACTAACCTTTTGTGAACATTGTGACTAATCTTACTAGTGACCGAATGACATCTTCGGTACCCATAAAAAGAAATGTCATATTGAGAAATGGAGTGTTCTTTGTGACTGAGCTAAGAAAATAAACTATTAACATGGGAAAAGATTTTTTAAAATAGCTCATACAGAGTGGCAGGGGATATGCAACACAGAATAAATGAAATAATTAATTGTGTTTTTAATTATAGACAATGGATTTAATTATTATTGGGGGGAAAAAAAGGAGAAAAAAACCCACTATGATGCGCTTTTGGACCCTCCATAGTGAACAAATATAATGTTTTGTTTTTTTTAAAAGTCACCTTCAATGAATCTTGTTAATTTTTTTACCATACTTACCTCCTGCTCATCAGTCCCAGCACAGCCATTAGCCCACTTCCATGTGAGGCAACTTCCTTTGGTGCTGCCCCCACTTTATGAAGCATAGTAACACTTACAAACACCCGGATCAACCTTCCCTGATTGAAGCCAAATCTAAAGATGTGCTCTGTTGCAGTCAGTCAGATATCAAACACAGAGTCAATGCTCATAGTCTGTCTGATGGAGGGTGTGATTTTAACAGCGGTTTAATACAAAAGCTGTACAATGGCTAGCAGTTTCGCTAGCACAATATATAGACAGATTGATGAGAATATTTGATGTCTGTAGAGAACAAAGTGACATAACAGGTATCCTTTAAATAAAACTTTGGTTCAGTTTGTGTATTGTCCATGTTTCATGGAAGTTTCTGCAATAGTTAGAAGGTGACTATACATACTGGTGGCTTACTATATAAGCTCAAATAAGCAAACATTCCTAGAATAAATATTGCTACATATATATATATATATATATATATATATATATATATATATATATATATATATATATATATATATATATATATATATATATACCAGTCTCATTCATTGTGTAAGATGTATATAATATTTGTATTGTGTATTGTGTATTGTGGTTTTGTGGTATACATATTTCCAGCACCCTAGATTTACCACATTCTTTTTTTTAGTTATTGTTTATTGAAATTTTCAGTTCCAAGAAAATAATGAACCATCATACATGGCGACATACATGACATACATATTGATACAGTAATACATTCACATTATAAGTGTACATTGCTGGGTTATATCAGCCTTCCACAGGTCATCAATTCATACAATGTATTTGCTTAGTCGTACCAGTACCAGGTGTATCACTATAACTAAGTACATAATGATGGTAGAAGAATCATTGCTGCAACCATATCGGCAATGAAAATTATTATTATTGGTATTATTATTATTATTATAAGTATTGTGCAATTAACAAAATACAAATACAAAAAAGTACAGAAATTATACAACAAATAATACAATTTAAGCACTAACTCGTATATGCCTCCGTGTACCCTGTGGAGCCATCACATGTCTCCTGTAGGACATCTGCCCTGGCTCTGCTTACCGAATAAATCCTTTCCTACACTCTTACTCCTCTGCCTCACTCCTTCTGCACTGTATGCATTAAGTTCACCCAGAGCTTATCAAATTTGACTCTCTCTTCTATGTAATTATGTTATGGTTGACAGAGTTGGGCATCCTACCTGTTTCCATTGCAAAGCTATGAGTTGTCTTGGTACTAATGTAGTCTGACAGATTTCACATGTCTTGGGAGAGTAAACGGCAATAATAATAACAGATAACTCGATGGGATAAAAGATACAAGGTCCAAACCCAACTTTCCACACAGTGTAGGAACCTCCTTCTATAGCGGTTGTATTATACAACAGGCTACCCAAATGTGTAACATGGTACCATCTGTCTCCCCACACCTCTAACACATATAGGAAATTGAGCTATTTATTTAGTTGAGGTGACTAGGGGTGAAATACCAATCATATATTAATTTTCTGTGTGCCTCCATCAATATGTATCTATGGGTCAATCCTCTAAGGGCATTTATAGCAGTTAACGAAGTCTGATCAGATATCTGCATTTCGCTATCCTATTCCCACATCCACAAAAATAAAGGTTTTGAATTGTGGACATTACCTTCCAGAGCTTCATTGATCTCCTCCTACACCTATTGATCAAGAGCCCAAAGTCAATGTCCTTAGAGCATGTTTAGTCTGAGGGTGTAATCCCATGCATCAGGATTATACTTGTAATTTGTAAGTATGGGAAAATTTGATTTGGCATAAGTGCAAATTTAATCTGCACCTCTGGAAATGGCAGCACTTGACTCTGAGGTAGGAGAGAGTCTATATAAACTGCCCCCGTCCTGGCCCAGTGCCTCAGCAACAACCAAGGAGAAAGGGTCGGCAGCGCCGACACCGGGGTGGATGACAGAATTTCCTCCATATCTCATTCACGAATGTGCCTGCCACTGACTTGGGGTTCATATAGAGTTCAACACTACAAGTGTCGAACCTTGGGACATCTCCATATTCACCCACTGAAGCATACCTCTTTTTTTAGTTATTGTTTTTTTTTATTTTTATTAGAGTTGCATGAGGCCATAATCCTCTGCCACCAGGAAATTATGTTCAAGAGCTTGTGCATATTGTTGGATCCCTGCCTATGCTTTGCAAAGCCCAATTGTTCATTAGCTATAATGCATTGCAATATTTGGGATAAGCAATTAGCAAAGAGCTGCGCATGGAGTTTAGTGTCACTGTTAAGTAATGAGATGGGTTGGAAATTGGGGCACTGATCTGGAGTTTTGCCTGGCTTCGGGAGTATGGTTTTAATTGCTCGCAGCATCTCTGAGGGTAATTTTCCCTCAATTAAGCCAACTTGGAGCAATTGCGGAGCCAAGAAATATAGATTTCGTAACCCATCCTTCCCGGTGCTTTGCAGGCTGGCATCTGCACTATACTCTTAGTAATCTCTGCTCGGTCAAATGGTCTCATCAGGTTTCATGCCTTACTAGGGAAATGAGTGATAGCCTCTGGGGAAGGGACTGGGCTGGCTGGGCTGTCCTGCAGATTATACAGTTCAATATTATTTGAGGTTCTAAAATTTATTCACGGTTTTCAGAAGATTTGATATGTGCAATCTTGGAAGGTGGCATACGTCTTTTTAGGCTCAAAGCCAGTAACACCCAAGCGTTATTGCCAGAAATTGAAAATGTATTAGTATGTGTCCCCAGTGATGGCTGGGTTTTGTTGGTGTGTGTAAGAGCTGTAATTTCTGCCAGTACAGAGGTGTTCTTAGGTGTTCTTTGTTTTTTTGCAAAACGTGCATGTTTTATAAACTGGCCCATAACTACTACCTTATAAACCAACCAGATAGTGCTATCTTGCATCAAGCATTCAATTGGTTTGAAAGTAACACAATTACTTAGTTACCTCGTTGACCACCAAGGGGTTCATTAACACATGTTCGTTTAACCTCCACGTGCAACTCCCTGACAGGTTATAAAGATCATCTAGAAAGATCGTTATCACAGCCTGGTCAGACTATGTGATAAACCCAATGTTTTTTTATTTAACCCTTCTATTCAAGAATATGTGTTACATGCAAAGGAGTGGTATGAGTAATTTATCTCTGTAGGATAGAGTATTCACCACGAATCTATAATGTCTTGATGTAAAAGGATATCTATGCAGTTACAAGTATCTTTGCTCCTAGAGAAGCAGGTTCAATGTAAGCTGGGGAGGAGAAATCCACAGCAGGGTCCAACAAGAAGTTAGTGTCACCTTCTATAACCAGCTCCCCAAACTTGTAGATTACAAAATGATAACATATAGTGAGGGAAAAAAGTATTTGATCCCCTGCTGATTTTAAATGTTAGTCCACTGACAAAGAAATTATCAGTCTATAATTTTAATGGTAGGCATATTTTACCAATGAGAGACAGAATAAAAAAAAAAAAAACACATGTCAAAAAAGTTTTAAATTGATTTGTGTGTCAATGAGTAAAAAAGGTATGTGATCCCCTATCAATCATCGAAATTTCTGGCTCCCAGGTGTCTTTTATACAAGTAAAGAGCTGAGATTAGGAGCACTCTCCTAAAGGGAGTGCTCCTAGTCTCAGCTCATTAACTGTATAAATAACACATGTCCACAGAAGCAATCAATCAATCAGATTTCAAACTCTCCACCATGGCCAAGACCAAGGAGCTGTCCAATGATGTCAGTGACAAGATTGTAGACCTACACAAGGCTGGAAAGGGCTACAAGAAAATCGCCAAGCAGCTTGGTGAGAAGGAGACAACAGTTGGTGCGATTATTTGCAAATGGAAGAAACACAAAATTACTGTCAGTCTCCCTCGTTCTGGTGCTCCATGCAAGATCTCACCTTGTGGAGTTTCAATGATCATGATAACGATGAGGAATCAGCCCAGAACTACATGCAAGGATCTTGTTAATGATCTCAAAGCAGCTGGGACCATAGTCACAAGAAAACAATTGGTAACACACTGAAGGACTGAAATCCTGCAGCACCTGCAATGTTCCCCTGCTCAAGAAAGCACATGTACTGGCCCGTCTGAAGTTTGCCAATGAACATCTGAATGATTCAGAGGAGAACTGGGTGAAAGTGTTGTGGTCAGGTGAGACCAAAATCGAGCTCTTTGGTATCAACTCAACTTGCTGTGTTTGGAGGAGGAGGAATGCTTCCTATGACCCCAAGAACAACATCCCCACCGTCAAACATGGAGGTCAAAATATTATGCTTTTGGGGTGTTTTCTGCTAAAGGGACAGGACAACTGCACAGCATCAAAGGGATGATGGACGGGGCCATCAAACCTTGGGCGAGTACTTCCCTCAGTCAGGGCATTGAAAATGGGTTGTGAATGGGTATTCCAGCATGACAATGACCCAAAACACACATCCAAGGCAACAAAGGAGTGGCTCAAGAAGAAGCACATTAAGTTCCTGGAGTGGCCTAGTCAGTCTCTAGACCTTAATCCAATAGAAAATCTGTGGAGGGAACTGAAGGTTCGAGTTGCCAAACACCAGTCTCGAAACCTTAATGACTTGGAGAGGATCTGCAAAGAGGAGTGGGACAAAATGACCTCTGTGATTGCCAACAAGGGTTTTACCACCAAGTACTAAGTCGAAGGGGTCAAATATTTATTTCACTTATTGACATGCAGATCAATTCATAACTTTTTTGATATGTGTTTTTCTGGATTTTTCTTTTTTTGTTATTCTGTCTCTCTGTTAAAATACACCTACCATTAAAATTATAGACTAATTGTGACGGCCCGCCTGCCACCCCGACTGGGTACCTCCATCTATCACTGCTTCCTAGTACTTGCAAGTACCATAATCCCTGCACTGGAACACCATAACCACCGTAGACCCCACAAACCACTGCAGCTTGGTTGGGGTCTCGCCGTCCTCCACCTACCCTGGACCCAAAACCAAGATCCAGCTTCCAGTGGGTAGACCTCTCCTAGTCCAGAGAGCGTAGCAGGAACAGGGGACAAACCGCAGCACTTTTGCCCACAGTCGCCGTGGCTTGACTGGGGCCCTGGAACCGCTCCATCCTGGAGCCACATGGGGAATTAGCTCTAGTCCTTACAAGGACTTTCCCCATTGAATCCCCTGCAAGCTAGAACAGCAGACACAGGAATAAATCTCCTTTCCCTCCAATAACAGGACAACACACAGTTTTGGAGTGTAAGCTGGAATAGCAATTTAATGGAGGTACATTGGCCTTTTTTTCAAGTTTTCCAACAAGGGTGACACCCAGGTGAACCTTGTTGGGCACAGGGACACAAACGTCCAAACCAATAACAACACATTTACAATATAAGGCACTCCCACACATGGCAAACAATCACTCCCCTCTGCTTGGAAGATAATTGTGTTAATTACAGTATCAACTCAATTATCTCCAGGCAGAAAAAACACACTTTTCTGAAAAGTCCCCAAAGTACCCCAAAACACACCATATCCCCATAAAAGTCACATCCCCTGAGAGCCCTGAATTTCCTGTAAGTCATAGTTTTGACTGACCGTGCACATGGTCCAATGCCCAAAACAATTCCTGGGAAATCAGTGCTAACAGTCGGTCAAGTCTGGTAGTCTTTTACAGGTTTCCCTGCAGGGCCCATAGTCTGTGGGCCGGAGGCTGGGAAGCAGGCTCCTCCAGGAACTTGTGGCAAACTCACTTGGAGAGGGGAGTTTGTCACACTAATCATTTCTTTGTCAGTGGGCAAACGTTCAAAATCAGCAGGGGATCAAATACTTTTTTTCCCTTACTGTAAATGGGGTTTTAACATCACATTAATAGCAGCAGTTGTGAATATGGTGGCACTGCAGACATCAATAACAAGGCAGTAAATTTAAAAACATAAGAATTCCAAACTTAAAAAGGAAGAAACCATGGCAATATTGGCCAACAATTTTTGGGTACTAAAACGATTGTTAGGGAAATTAAATTCAAGGTCTATCCCCCTCTCCAGATTATCCCCATAATACCGCTTGCTGGAGCTAGACCAAAAAATTAAATTAGGCTGATATCCTAGGCCAATATGGGATGCCTAGTAAGGATACTGTGGAGTATAATCATAGACCCAAACCTGGAACTGTGAGCCCCAAACAAGGTACTGTATATCTGTTGGAAGGCACCTCATCCCCTTCCCCTGCATTGGAGAGACATAACCAAAAGCACCAGAACTACTATGTGTGTTGCATGGTGCAGTTCTTTGACTGCCAATACTTTCGAACAATCTTCCAAGACTTTTGTGTAGCTCGTCTCTTGTCTCTTTGTCTTCGGATGTTGTTCTCCATCGAGATATTCCATTGTAGCTATACTTTGGAACCCTCTTCTGGGTTGGCTATTTGTCTGCTCCATTCCGCCTCACAATGAGCTTAACTGGGAACCCCCACTTAAACATTATGTTGGCTTCACTCAATTACTTTGTTATCAGGACAAAAGCACTTCTCTTATTCAGGTCCACAAATAGCTCCAGATCCAAAAACCAGACCAGCAGCTCCCTGTGTTTTCTTGAAGCTTACATGATATTTTCCTTCACTAGGTAGTAGTGCACTTGAGTTATGACGTCCCTTGGTACGGTAGCATGCAAGTATTGTGTGTTTGGGTGCCTGTGAGTGTGATCTAGCATAAGCTCCATCTGCGTCAATTCCAGCGCCAATCCTTGAAACAGTTGTGTCACAAATTATGCCCGATATCTAGGGCCCACCTCCTACAGGATGCCCTTGATTCGTATCTTACAAGAGCAGTCCCTGTCCTCTTCATCTGCTAATTGTCTTCTAACCTCTGCATTTTTTTTCCATCTCTTCATATGCATCTGCCATAGTTTGTGGGCCGCAATTCATTCCTCAGTTTTTTTATTCCAAATAAGAGTCTCCCATTGCCTGGAGGTCTTGCTTTATTTCATGTGCCAATTTTATGAAGTGTACCCTCAGGGATTTTTTAAGCTCATTGAGCATTCTATGTATCGATACTTTATGGCTGGAGTCGAGGGTATTGCTTCCCTCCGAGCATGAGGCCAGAGAAGACAGCTCTATGGAGCCATCTTGGTCTGCTACCTCCGGGAGAGAGAGGACCTGGATTCGCCTATGAGCCACAGTAAGCTTATACGTCATAGCAGCTTTGTGCGTCATTATATTGACAAAGTGTGAAGCACCTGTTTAACGCTTTGTAGTCGAGTGAAATCTCTGTGTTACATGCTGTATACCTCTTCACCAGGATGGAGCGCCAGACACACACGTCTCACTCAATGCAGCTCCAAACTATGATCCCTAGATTTACTTTTTTATTACTCATTGTTTTTTACTTGTACCATATGTTTCCTTCCATATGCATAACAACATATCTACTATCACTCTGTAGTTATAACTGAAATAGTCTCAATTCTTTGTTGGCAAACATATGGAGTCAATTATGTTTCAATATATTTGCTAATGAAAAAATAATGCTCTCAATACTTATTTCAATCTTCACTAATCAGCATGTCCAGATTTTATGAGTACTAACAATTTGAAATTACTTTTGACTCCAGATAATTGTAATTAGTTTTATCATCTCACCCATTCATAATCTTTTTTCCACCTCTACCATTCGGTATATTCGAAACCATGAACTAATCTTACAATGCCCTAAGAAACACTACACTCATTTCACACTATATTTACAAATAATATCATATTGATTCTCTGATACCAAAATAACTTTAGATAAATTAAATTGTTTATATCCATTCAACTACACCTCCCCTGGTGGAAACAAAATGGATATTAACTTTCTGAGTTTTTATATCCTGCTCTGTAAATTGAACTTTAATCACACACATGATTGCAAGGTCTAGCAATCTAGTACCAGAGCAGGAGATAAGAAATTCTAAATTAAACAGAATTTGCAATAATGTTAGTGTAAACATTAGTTCTCTCCTTACAGGAAGTGTTTAGGAAGGCTGCATAAATCAAATGCAGGGAGGTGTGACTCGAGCTGTATAAATAATTAAAATAACTGAACTTCTAAATATCAGAGATTTGAGCAGTGAGACTGCAGGGGGATGATCTATACACCAAAAGTACTTCATTAAGCTAAAGTTAAAGAAGATGATTATTTTATAGTAAATGGATAAAAGCTAGAAATCACCTATTGTTCTATTGTTGTTGTGTAGTCATATAGTTTTTTTTTCTAATTCCTGATCATGTTTGGCCCATTGTTCCTGCAAGGGCCACTTTGGCTCCCGTTGCATTGGAGCAGCCCTGCTAAGTTCCTTGAATTCTGAAACCTAAATATTTTGACATCAAGTAAAGTGATCCCTTTTATGTTCCTTATATGGTGTTTTAATGTAATGAATGCAGGTGGCATTTTGTGACATATGGATTTGGTGCCACTTCTACCACTCCAGACCCTTTTTAATCAATTTCTGCTCTGCTCTGCTCTACTTTTTCTGGATTTATATATATATATATATATATATATATATATATATATATATATATTGTCCTAAAACTCCTTGTATGCAAATTTCCCCCAACTGTCATTAAAGGGACACTCCAGTGCCAGGAAAACAATCTGTGTTCCTGGCACTGCAGGTCTCCTCTCCCTCCCACCGCCCATCCCCGGTTGTTGACTGATCCCGCCCGCCCGCCGGCCGGGGAGACCTAATGCGCATGCGGACGTGCCCTCTAGTGGCTGTCTAGTAGACAGCCACTAGAAGAAGAAGAGTTAACCCTGCAAGGTAACTATTGCAGTTTATAAAAAACTGCAATAATTACACTTGCAGGGTTAAGGAGTAGTGGGAGTTAGCACCCAGACCACTCCAATGGGTAGAAGTGGTCTGGGTGCCTGGAGTAGTCCTTTAATGGAAAAAACTAAATTTTACCAAACTAGCAAATTCTTAAAAAAATATGTACTTAGAAAATGTAAGCTCTTTTTCTAAAGTTAAAACAAATCTCGTAGGTAAATCCTAATACAATATGGATTAAAAACATTATTAATTTACCTTGGCTCACATTCAGCCCAAATATAAATCTCTAACGAGAAAGAAGGTTTCTTATATAACTGTGAACACTGGTTAACCTATAAATAGGGAAAACATAAACATGCGCAGCAATGGTTGTAAAATACAGGAGCAAATACAACCAGACAGCAGCAGATAACTTACCATTAACTGATAGGAGTAGTTGTATTTCCATTAGCTGCATTTAAGGTTGGCACACTACTTACCATTATGTAATAGAAATTCTACTCACCATATACTATATTTTCTGTGGCCTTAACATCATGTGACAAGGACATTAGTGATGACATTTTGCCATGTCAACATAGTAGCTTTCATGCCAGTGTTTGCATGTTCTAGTGTTTATTGTTATCACTGCTAATTATATTTGATGACTACTCTTTGAAAAGTGCTTTTGATAATGGCAGTATATAAGAAAAGTAAAATAAATGGTCAAAATATACACAGAAAAGTACTTTCATTCCATTTCCATGCCCCTGCTTAGGTACTCATTTCAAAAGAATGATTCATTTGATCTAATGTTAACTACAAGTGTATTAGTTAAATATGTGATAGAGGCCAATTTTAATAACCACTGATATTAAAATAAAAAGTGTTTTGGAAAAATAACAGTCCCATAAACATTGTAATAGTGCAATATATCTCTCAAATATTCTAAACAATAATACAGATACAAAAAAAAAAAAGATCAAATGAATATTTTTTTTCATGAAGTGTGCTTTGTAGATACATGTGATTGTTGTAATATGTGTATATCAGCTCCAAGACTAAAAAAGGTCACAGCTGGTTACACTTTTAATTTAGCATAACTGAAGCAGGTGGAAACCACAAAGCAATATTTGGGAAGGCAAAAGGAACTGGGTCATATGTTATGTCAGTCAGGGTCACTAATTAGAATTAAAGCATTTCCAGGACAAAAACAGTTTGTCGGGTTTCTCAAAAGAGTTCCTCCCACTGACCAAAAGTCACAGACTGTTCGTCAATATATTGTGATAATAGCTTTAAAGCAGATAAATACAATATACAATCATATTTCTCATTAAATTATGTTACTTGCTTTGCAAAATAAAAACTTGTTATATATATATATATATATATATATATATTGTTCTGTTAAAAATATGTTTATGTGTAAATCCATAACCATCCACATAGGTATCCATAGTATATAAATATACATATAGTTGTCAAACATTTCACAGAGAAAACTGCTTTGCATCATGTATTCCTGCTAAATGAAATTATTTTTTGTTAGCAATTAAAGCACTTAATTCATGCAGTGTTTACATCAACTCAAAGTTCAATTTAAAAAAAAAAAAAAAACAATTGTTTAATTGTAATTTATACCATTGTTAGCACTTTCCATTTATTTCTATATAATTATTCAGGTTGCAAACTATTTGTAATGAAGAGTAATTTAAACTTAAAAAGCTGTAACCACCAGCTCCATATTGAAAAGTACATCTTTGCCAATATCTTTCTATACTTGTCCTTATGGCATATACTCTCCATTCCATATATACTTTCAAAGACTTGAGATGGACCACTCCTCCACAGGTTGCCTTCGATTTAGTATTAAAGGTTGGGTTTATGCTCCTACGCTAACAAGTTGGAAATCTCTGGAAATTCTAAGTAAATTGTCAGCAGTTTTACTGCATAACTAATTGGGTCCGTCATCTCAATACGCTGTGAACTATACCAGACAGCAAATAGGCTCTGAACTTAAAACCTCTGCAAGAACCCATCATCCATTATTTAGTATGTGCTAGAAGCTCGCATTTTCTTTCTACCCCATGTGAAAATAGTTAACCATGAAAAGAGTCCCACCCCTCTACTTTACAAAATAGTGAAATTAAGTTTTCCGTACAGCTACCAGGGGACGGTAGTAAATCACCGTGGTAACAGAGTTTACTTTGATTCTGAAAAAAAGCACTTGTCCATATGTAACAACGATAACCTTTTAGAAGGTTTGGAAAACAAATCTGACACCCCATTAAAAGGCAAATGATTTTTTCCCCCCGACAAGGAAAAGAAACTTTTTAAAACATAGAAGACTATTAATAAATAATGGGCCTTTTTTTTATAGGAAAAGCTGACATGAAAGCTTAAGCTATAAACTGTATCAGAGGCAGTGTTTTGACTTGTGTGGTTTATTTATTAAAGTAGTGAGATTGAAGCTCACTTTTATTAGCTGCACAAAAGATATTTTATTAAATGTCACATTGTAAATTGATTTTTAAAAAGTACAGAAAAAAATTACATTTTCTCGGATGTGTAATGCGGCAAAAACCTGATCTTCATGCAAACCACTAAACCACAAAGTGAAGTTGGTTTGTAGCTTAAAGATCTGTAAATGTATCTTTACTGTGATCCATTTGCAACATAATTACTTTATGTTTATTTACGGACTTCTTTCTGAATGCTATACTTGCCTATCAAATGCTCGATTAATGCTATAAGCTATTGATTCCAGGGTAATTCAAAACATAAATTTTTATTATATAAAATGTGAGCTCACCTTATTTTACTATCTGAAATGTTTTGTCATTAATAAAATGTACAGATAATTATAAAAATGCTATATAATGGAAGACAACATGATTATTTAGACATGCATATGAAAGTCTATAAGACTGCATACCAAACAGGCTATTAGAACTGTGGCAGAAAGCAAAACCACAAGTGAAATACTCTAGCATTTTAACGTTATATCTTTCATGTCGAATCAGTTGGCTTTGTTTATTGAGCAAAATTGTTGACTATATATTTAAAATAAAATAAACACTACATGCATAGTGTTTATTTTATTTTAAATTATCAGTTAAATTGCTTTTGCTGTCTTAACAGCTCAAGCTTGTTCTTTCTCCTAATTTGAGTTGGACTTAGGAATGAGCCAAGGGTAATACAAATCTGGCTTGTGTTTAGTTGCTAGTTACCTAAATTGGTGTCCTTAAATATGGCAATTACACATCCGGGGGTACCATATTGCCATATCTAATGATACTGAATAAGGGAGTTATATCTGCTAAACTGTTCCCTAACTTAGTACCTTTAAATATGGCAATCACACCTAAGGGTACCCTTTTATATATGTAGTTATCTACTAAACAGTGGAAAGATCAAATATAAAAAAAATAATAAAAGCCCTTTTGTTAATTTTGATCTTTCAGTAGCTTAGTAAATAGCTCCATGATGTTGTATCCTTATGTGGGATTGCCATATTTAAGGATACCAAAATAGGGAGCAATGTACTATACACAGCTCCCTCCCTAATTCGCTTAAATAAGACAATCGTATATAAGGATACTGGATACTAAATTATGGACTTTTAAAATTGTATTTCTGAAATGAGAAATTAGACATATTTCTTCCGAAACGAAATGATTAATAAATAAATGAAATTTGTTTCAAATGAAACTAAATTTATTTTTGTCCGAATTCATTCAGATAAACCAAAAGTTTACTCAATGCACATAACAGTACTATGTTCATTAAAAAAAAAAAAAAATGCAAATAGCTACATTTCCAACTCCTGATATATTACTTCTCCCCAACCGGTATTCCAAATGTCCTGACTGACTAGAGCCAGACCTATTCCAGAATGAATAATTAACAACTCTATCCCATGTATATCACATAACCTAGACTCGTAATGGAAGAAAATTGTCCTTACAATTCATCTTTAGAACAAGAGATCTAATTTTTAAACAGCTATTCTTGCTCGATGTGTTTAATTTATAAGTTATTTTCTTCTCTGTGAAGTCTGAAACACAATGCCTGTCTATGCTCATTAGCATGTCAAACTTAGAACTGTGGGATAGTTGTGTAAACGTGATTTCTCAAGTTCTTTTTTGAGTGGTATGGTTATTAATATTAAAAACAAAATATTCTAGAAAAAGATATGTCTTAGAAAAAAATTAAAAGTAAGACAATAAATAGAACTGCAAATAAGAAAATAAATAAATGGAGATTACTAAAAAAATATTTTCATTATTTGGTGTATATACATTGCAGTTCTGTACAATAGAGGCAACAAAGACAAATAATAAACACATACTGATAAAAAAAAAGGAAAAAAGAGCCCTACCCGTGACGTTACAAACTAGCAATTACAGTACTTTTATACAAAGTGCTTAGCACTGCGATAACAATCTAAAGGTAATAATGGGTAGCTGACACAAGCATTACAGGGGGTGTTTCACCAAAGTACTGACCAAAGATCAGAAACAAACAAACATGTATTCTTTGTTGTAGAGTGAAGTCAGTGTTTTCATAGGCGTAAATGAACATAAAGGAATATAATTTTTAGAAACAAGCAACAGGCTTTTCTGTAGAGAGATAAAGAGGAACAGTAGTTTGGGGTGGAGAGGGTTATGTGATTTTGTGGCATTTGTTGGTATAGTAAAAACATACATTATACCTTACCTCCTTTAGATTGTAACCTTGTTTGAGTTAGGTCTTCATCAACCTCCTGTAATAGTTTGTCTTATTTGTTAAATTCACCTTTTTATAATATGATAAAGTGATATGGAATAAGTTAGCAGTATATAAATTCATATAATAATAATAATAATAATAATAATAATAATAAAATAATGAAATAAGTTTAAATCATAAAAATGTATATCAAATAACTATGAAAGAAATTAAGTTGAATAAAAATAAAAGAGAAAACATTTATAATATTAAATATGAGGATTTCTATATAAATGTAGAAATTGCTTTGAGTTTCCTAAAATGTTTACTATTTGAATAAAAATTTAATATACATCTGTAAGTTTTTAAATGAATGCTCATATATATAAAATATCAATGCAAACAATTATTTGCACAAAACATCTAAAGTCCTTATCACAAAAGTATCATAATTTCAGAAGTCCATCAAAGGTAAAACATTTTATTCTAGAGAAAGTAATAGACCTCTAAAAAGATTAAAGGAACAACTGGATGCTCAAAAGTAATCTGATGTTCAAAATCGCGAATATTAATCTAATGTAGACTGAATTTGAATAGTAAAATAACATTCTATTCAGATGGAATTCCGTTAATCGAATTCCAACCTCAATTAGCTTTATTAAAAGGTGTAATAACTATTATGTATATATTTTGCAGTGCAATGATAGGCTTATTTTTTAGCCATTGTTTTGTCGGAAAAGTTTTCCACAAATAATTTGCATGGACAAAATGTGATCAATTGAATATAAATAAATTGCCAAAATACATTGATTCAGCCAAACCAAATTTTCTGTTTTGCACATGACTAGGAAATACACATAAACACATCACTTAACGGAATACTGTAGATATCCCCTTGAGGACACAGCTTCAGAAGCTGGACTCACCCTTAAGGACACAAGCAATTTTTCTATTTTTCTACTGTTTGTGTTCAACAGCATGTCTCTTATTTATTGCACCAACACATATTACATACTGGGTTTTTTTTTAGGACAAAAAGGGCGTTAATTTGATGTCACATTTACATATGTAAATTATCATGAATTATATAAAATAATGCCAAAAAAATGAGTGGAAAAACAATAAAAAAATACTTTTTTTTGTTCCAGATTTTTAGCAATAATAACGTGTGCATAATATGTCCAGCTTAGGAAAAGTAATTCAAAATAAATTCATTGATGTGTCTTCACTTATAGAGTACATAATATGTATAGGACTTCAGCTTATGTTGAAAGTTACAGGTCACAAAATACATGGACTAAAAAAAAAAATATCAATGTGACAACATTTTAGAAGTTGTTATGTTTGTATTGTTAGTTTAGTAGCCGTCACAAAGGTATATATTTATATAAAGTAGACATTACAGGCTATTTACCTAAGGTTAGTTTGACACTTTTTACATAGCCATTTCATTGCCAATCTCTGCTAAACATTGGAATAAAATTGTGTTTTTCCTCTATTTTGGCATATACACATATAATGGTTTGTTGAATTTGTATTTCATAAAGCTGGTCTATGCTATTCCTGTACAGAACCCCATATTGTGTTCAGATACATCTTCTGAGTACAACAATAATCCCATTGTATGCATTTGGCAATATTCTGTAAAGCTAGAATGCCAAATAAGAGACAAGGCTTTTTAAAGGGACACTCCAGGCACCCAGACCACTTCTGCTCATTGGAGTGGTCTGGGTGCCAACTCCCACTACTCCTAACCCTGCAAGTGTAATTATTGCAGTTTTTTATAAACTTCAATAATTACCTTGCAGGGTTAACTCCACCTCTAGTGGCTGTCTACCAGACAGCCACTAAAGGGAACTTCCTGCTTCATAGCACAGGAAACCTGTGCTAGAGCGTCGCTAGACATCCTCACTCTGTGTGAGGACCTCCAGCGTCGCTCAAATCCCCATAGGAAAGCATTGAAATTCGTTTTCAATGCTTTCCTATGGGGAGCGCTAATGCGCATGCGCGGCATTGCCGCAAATGCGCATTAGGTCTCCTCGGCCGGTGGGCGGGATCTGTCTCGCCCACCGGCCGACGGAAGCACAGGGAGGAGGGTCGTGGAGGAGGGACATCGCCGCTGCCTCAGGAAAGTCACTGAATGGGTTTTCACCCCTTCAGTAACTGGGGATTGGTGGGTGGGAGGGAGAGGGACCCTCCAGTGCCAGGAAAACGGATCATTTTCCTGGCACTGGAGTTTCCCTTTAAGTTTTCCATAGTTAGAATTTTCATAGATGGATTTGATGGGCCTATATCTCATTTTGAGGCGTTATAACAGTTTGACTGTTCAAATAACCAGGTGAGGGAAATACATGTTGCATCTTTGCTGGGTATTTCTTACACGTGATATGTGCCACTGTCATAAAATCCCCCAAATTATCAGTTACATCTTTTAAGTAAAACAATATGCCAAATGTATGACCTAGACAATATTTTGTGAAGTTACAGTGCTGTAAAAGAGACTTTCAGGTTTTTAAGTGTAAATTTTCATAGATGGTTTTGATGGGTCCGTGTTCTATTTTAGAACACTTTAGCAGGCTTCATATATCAACTACACCATAAAGGCATATCATTTCTTAAAGAAGACATCCCAGGGTATTGCTTGTGACCCATGTTAAAGGGGGCGTGGGATTTAACTTTAACTTTTTTTTTTTTTTTTTCAGGGAGAAGATCAGCAGCACTGATCCATCTACCTGCATTTCACACTGAACACAGAAGTACAGGGATGCGGATCAGGAGTCCCTGCAGCAAATGTGCGCATTCCGGTGTACACTATGGTCATTGCTTTCACCTAGAAGTAGTGGGCAAAATGATATTCTCGTCCCGAGAATGAATGCCCTTTTTCATGCTTGACAATACCTTACTGGCCTTGGCCACTGCTGATTGACATTGCACATTGTTGCATAGTTTGTTGTCTATAACAATTCCCAAGTCCTTTTCGTGTGTTGTTATCCCTAATTCGCTTCCATTATGGGTATACGTTGCTTGTGTATTCTTTATGCCGAAGTACATAACTTTGCATTTTTCAACATTAAATTTAATCTGCCATTTGAGTGCCCAGTCTTCCAGTCTATCTAAATCCCTCTGCAGCAAAGTAATATCTTGCTCACATTGTATTATTTTACAAAGATTTGTGTCATCTGCAAACACTGAAACATGACTTTCAATGCTGTCTTCAAGATCATTTATAAACATGTTAAATAGAAGGGGTCCCAGAACAGAACCCTGAGGGACACCACTTGCCACCTCTGTCCAGCTTGAAAATTTACCATTAATGACAACTCTTTGTACTCTGTTTTTAAGCCACCCATGTTCTACCCAAATCAAGCATTGTCATCTAGACCAATTTCCTTGAGTTTGAACACTAATCTATTGTGTGGAACTGTATCAAATGACCTGGCAAAATCCAAATAGATCACATCCACTGCAACACCCTGATCTATACTTCTACTTACTTACTTCGTAGAACGCAATTAAGTTATATAACAGGATACACTTAATTAAAAAAAATTAAACCAATATAATAATAGGTGTAATATAAATAGTTAAAAAGGTAAAGTCAATATTGAGATTCATGTGGATGAAGAGTGTTTAAGTTAAAAACCCATTCCATTTTGTATTTGCCTAATATTTTTAATTTGTTGCCACCACACCAGGAGGGAGTGACTTTTTTGATAGCACAGAATTTTAACAAGCTGGGGTCTTTATTGTTGATTAGAAAGTGATAAGATACTGAGTGATTGGTAAATCCTTCAAATATATTTCTACATTGTTCTGCTACTCTTGTTTTAAATTTTCTAGTGGCCATGCCTACATGTTGTAGATGACAAGGGCCCTCCAATAAATATATAATGTTTTTGGAGTAATAAAATTGTTTATTTTATATATTTTTTGAGATTGGTTAGATTTCAATTCTAGTGTTCAGGGATTATTTTTGTCTGTGTTTCTACATGCTTTGAAAGTTTTACATTTGTAGAACCATTTTAAACTTGGGGGCTGTAAAGTAATTTTTTCTTCAGAGTTCTGGTATTGGATGAGTTCATTTCTATTTAGTTTACCTATTTTAAGGATGAGGTTATCTATATATTTTTTTCTCAACCAATTTTTTTTTTTAGAGAATTTTTTTAGAGAATAGGCTTGCTTTGTAAACATTTCCTGATCGGTACAGTTTCTTTTTATTCAAATTAATTGACTATCAGGAATGCTTTTGAGCCATAGCGAGTAGCAGAAACTTGTAGAGTCACTAAAAATATATATTTTTAAGAGGTTTTTGTATTTAAAATTTTCTTCTCAAAAGCAATCTCCAAGACTAAAAAATGTATTTTCGTTTTACTAAAATCTAAATTTTAAATAATTCCCCAATTATTAAGGTTTAATTATCTTTTCAAATGTGTTAAGATCTGTTTCTGTGTGTAACGGCACCCCCAGGCATAAAAGGGGTTAAACCGCCGTTTAGGAGATCTTCCCCTTCCAGAAATCAGGCACAGCTGCTGCAGAACACCAAACTCCCGAACTGGATACAAAATAGCACTCCAACTCCCGAACTGGAACCTCACAAATAGCTGCTAGCAGACGAACAGATAAAGCAGACAATCAGCTTACACTCCTGGCAATCAGTCTCTAACAGCATACAGTAAATCCCCCGAAGAACGAGACAAGGCTCCGTGTTGAGAGTCAAGCAGTGGTCTGTTTTAATTAACACTCACAGACTTTTATGCAAGTCCCCATGCAGGGGGACATCCCACAGGGAGGGACAACATGTAACCAATCCCGTACAGTAAAACATAAAACATACCCAGCACAAACACATAAAATCCTCCCCTCTGCTTGTGATATAATTACTTAACACAATGGGTTAATGTAATTTATCACAGGCAGGAAAAATACAGTTTCTACAGCATATTCATAACTTCTAAAATATAAATCACATTCACATAAAAATTATATATTCACAATTAATCCATTTAGGGGAACAACATATCAAAAAAATTGCATGAATCAGACCAGGGGTTCAGAAGTTAGTAAAGTATCTTTTGGGGCCTGGCTGGCAGCATGGCTATCTGGCCCAAACCGGTTTTACAGAGCCCTCTATCCTGGAGACAATGGGGAAAATAATCCAATTATATCCAGGGATAGAGGCAGACTCCATTGAGCACATGTTACCAGTAAAACACAAAAGGATACAAAAATACATAACTCCTATCATACTGAATTGAATGGGCCAAATCTCCCAGGGTCCATAGTCACAGGGCAAGAGGCGGGCAACCAGGCTCCTCCAATGCAATATGGCGAGATTGGTCTCATCACATCCTGTCATTTCAATTAAAAATAAATCATCAATATACCATTTGTATAGGATCAGGTTTGCCATCCATTGGTGATGGGACCATAAGGTGGAGTTCTCCTAAACCACCATAAAAAGATTTGTGTAGCTGGGGGATTATTTAATTTTTTGTGTATTTTATGGATAATTAAATTATGGGGATAGTAGGATGTGTTATATTAATATAAGTGTATTATTGTTTTCTTAAATGGATACATCTTTGCCTTTCTCTCAAACTTCAGTTCATTTTTCTTTTAATATTTGAGGTTAGGTCAGATAAAAGTTAGATACAAACCTCATTATCATTGAGTTGTTTGTATGCCTCATAAATATACATTTCTGCTGGAAGAAAGACTAGGCCTCCACCTTTATCTGCCGGTTTGATGGCATTGCTCTCATCTTCTTTGAGGGCTTTTATAGCCAACCTTCCCTTCTTTGTAAAATCATTATGGTCAAATCTATTGTTTTTAATTTTCTTTAAATTCTTTGTGACCATCTACTCAAGTCCTTCTAAACAACTGGATGTATAGGTGGAGGGATAGAACATAGATTTGGGTTTTAATTTTGTATGCGTCTAAGGTGAGCTAGATACAGGGAGTGCAGAATTATTAGGCAAGTTGTATTTTTGAGGATTAATTTTATTATTGAACAACAACCATGTTCTCAATGAACCCAAAAAAACTAATTAATATCAAAGCTGAATATTTTTGGAAGTAGTTTTTAGTTTGTTTTTAGTTATAGCTATTTTAGGGGGATATCTGTGTGTGCAGGTGACTATTACTGTGCATAATTATTAGGCAACTTAACAAAAAACAAATATATACCCATTTCAATTATTTATTTTTACCAGTGAAACCAATATAACATCTCAACATTCACAAATATACATTTCTGACATTCAAAAACATAACAAAAACAAATCAGTGACCAATATAGCCACCTTTATTTGCAAGGACACTCAAAAGCCTGCCATCCATGGATTCTGTCAGTGTTTTGATCTGTTCACCATCAACATTGCGTCCAGCAGCAACCACAGCCTCCCAGACACTGTTCAGAGAGGTGTACTGTTTTCCCTCCTTGTAAATCTCACATTTGATGATGGACCATAGGTTCTCAATGGGGTTCAGATCAGGTGAACAAGGAGGCCATGTCATTAGATTTTCTTCTTTTATACCCTTTCTTGCCAGCCACGCTGTGGAGTACTTGGACGCGTGTGATGGAGCATTGTCCTGCATGAAAATCATGTTTTTCTTGAAGGATGCAGACTTCTTCCTGTACCATTGCTTGAAGAAGGTGTCTTCCAGAAACTGGGAGTTGAGCTTGACTCCATCCTCAACCCGAAAAGGCCCCACAAGCTCATCTTTGATGATACCAGCCCAAACCAGTACTCCACCTCCACCTTGCTGGCGTCTGAGTCAGACTGGAGCTCTCTGCCCTTTACCAATCCATCCATCTGGCCCATCAAGACTCACTCTCATTTCATCAGTCCATAAAACCTTAGAAAAATCAGTCTTGAGATATTTCTTGGCCCAGTCTTGACGTTTCAGCTTGTGTGTCTTGTTCAGTGGTGGTCGTCTTTCAGCCTTTCTTACCTTGGCCATGTCTCTGAGTATTGCACACCTTGTGCTTTTGGGCACTCCAGGGATGTTGCTCTGAAATATGGCCAAACTGGTGGCAAGTGGCATCTTGGCAGCTGCACGCTTGACTTTTCTCAGTTCATGGGCAGTTATTTTGCGCCTTGGTTTCTCCACACGCTTCTTGCGACCCTGTTGACTATTTTGAATGAAACGCTTGATTGTTCGATGATCACGCTTCAGAAGCTTTGCAATTTTAAGAGTGCTGCATCCCTCTGCAAGATATCTCACTATTTTTAACTTTTCTGAGCCTGTCAAGTCCTTCTTTTGACCCATTTTGCCAAAGGAAAGGAGGTTGCCTAATAATTATGCACACCTGATATAGGGTGTTGATGTCATTAGACCACACCCCTTCTCATTACAGAGATGCACATCACCTAATATGCTTAATTGGTAGTAGGCTTTCGAGCCTATACAGCTTGGAGTAAGACAACATGCATAAAGAGGATGATGTGGTCAAAATACTCATTTGCCTAATAATTCTGCACGCAGTGTATGGTTTGATTATTGGCATCTTCGTTGGCGTAGCAAAAAAATTTAATTTCTTCAGAGCAACCTGTCTCACAAATTTATTGATGTCAATATACACTGCAAATTGGTTACATTTTTGAGTGGGTCGTATTTTAGATCTTTACTAAGAACAGCTAGTTCTGTGGCATTTAAGATGATATTTATACATTTTGGGTGGGTAATTATTATGTTCTTCCTTTTCTCTTCTATTTTTCGGTGTTGGTTGGCATTGATTTCCAAAAAATGGTCCTCTATGTCTGATGTATAATTAATTTGGCCATATCCTGGTGTCTATCTTTACATTTTTAAATCTCCTGCCTTGTCCACTCATTGTCAAAATAATATATATTGCAGTTTTGTTGTTTTGCATAAAGGGACACTATAGTCACCTGAACAACTTTAGCTTAATGAAGCAGTTTTGGTGTATAGAACATGCCCCTGCAGTCTCACTGCTCAATCCTCTGCCATTTAGGAGTTAAATCCCTTTGTTTATGAACCCTAGTCACACCTCCCTGCATGTGACTTGCACAGCCTTCCATAAACACTTCCTGTAAAGAGAGCCCTATTTGGGCTTTCTGTATTGCAAGTTCTGTTTAATTAAGATTTTCTTATCCCCTGCTATGTTAATAGCTTGCTAGACCTTGCAAGAGCCTCCTGTATGTGATTAAAGTTCAATTTAGAGATTGAGATACAATTATTTAAGGTAAATTACATCTGTTTGAAAGTGAAACCAGCTTTTTTTTCATGCAGGCTCTGTCAATCATAGCCAGGGGAGGTGTGGCTAGGGCTGCATAAACAGAAACAAAGTGATTTAACTCCTAAATGACAGTGAATTGAGCAGTGAAATTGCAGGGGATGGAATCTATACACTAAAACTGCTTTATTTAGCTAAAGTAATTTAGGTGACTATAGTGTTCTTTAATCTTGTTTATCCCTGATGTCTTTTTTTATTTTGATATGGTTTGTTTCTGTCTTAATTTTGCTTTGTGTTATAATTTAATTGTATTTATATTCTTGACTTTCTCTAATGGAAGATACTGTTTATTTTAGCTGATAATTTTCATTATACCTAACAAACTATTTTCTAATTGTTTGTATCATTCTTCCATAACTTGTTTGTAATCTCTATCAGAGGTGGGCATCTTAAATAATCTTAAACCTCTGGAAGTGATTTTTTTCTTCAGTTTGTCTTAGCCTCTCTACTGACTTACCAAAACTAATTTTTTGTTCCACAGTTGTGAGTACCTCTCATATATTTTTTTATACTTTTACCTAATACAGTGAGCACTATATTTTAATTCTCTGTTTTTATATATCACACCATGAGAGCCTCTGCAAGCAAATTCCCAGATTTTACTATTAACATGACATAAAGTCATGATTTTATTAAAGACGCGGAGGCGAGTATTATGCATATCTATTTCTTTATTACTCTCAGCAGCAAAGAAATAGAGATAAATAAATAACTGAAATGAACAAAAAAATACAGTGCTCAAGCAACCAATCACATAACACAGGAAGTGACTATAATATGCTTGAATAACATATAACATATAACTTGCGGATAACGAAGACCAAAATGTAGAACATCCAACTTCAGCTAACGTAGCCAACAGCATCTCCAACATGGAAAATCACGATGAATTCAGGCTAAAGGAGACACAGAAAAAAGAAGGTAATATCTGGGCTCACAACTACAACAAGTAAATAACTAAGTCAAACCCAATGCTTCACACTGAAATACGGTAATACATCAAGTGGCAGCATAAACGCATTCCCCAATACATAGGACGTCAGATACTGAACCATAAAATCAAAACTTCAAATAGAGAACTTACCATACTTACCCACCATACCAGCCAATGTGCAACCCCATCCGGGTGGGTGGGTGGGAATAATACTCGCCTCCGTGTCCTTAATAAAATCATGACTTTACGTCATGTTAATAGTAAAATCTGGGAATTTTATTAAAGACACGGAGGCTCCTATTATGCAAGTTCAAAGCTTAGAAACCACTTGAGATGCAAAATGGTCAATCGGTCTGAAGTAGAAGTCACGAAAAGTCGATTCCCGTGACCAATCCGCTGCACGTAGAATATCTTCCAAGCAGCAGCCCATAGCCGAAGCCTTAGAGGCCATAGCTCCACGGACAGAATGAGGGGTGAATCTGGACGTATCGATCCCGGCCAGAGTCAACAACTCTCGTACCCATCTTGCCAACGTAGGTGTAGACACCGGAAGGTGTGGGGCTCGAAATGAAATGAACAAGGGGCCTAAATCCGGGGATCTCAACGGTCGAATAACCTCGAGATAGGCCTGAAAGCATTCGACCGGACAGAGAGCAGGATTATCTTGGAATCTAGGATAAACGAACACTTTTGAAGCCGACTTCGTCCTTTTGGATATGTTAAAGGAGATGCCTTCCAGGGTGAATGCATTGGCATTCCAGTCAAGTGCTCGAACATCCGACACCCTCTTACAAGAAATTAGACATAACAGCATGACCACCTTAGCCGACAGCTGTTTCAGTATCAGATCCTGGTACCAAGATGACAAAAATCGGAGAACCACATTCACGTCCCAAAAGAAAGTGAATCTCGCACAGGGCGGTCTAGTGAGACGAATCCCTTTGAGCAGCTGGCATACGAAGGGGTGACGTCCCACAGGCGAACCATTCAAACCTTGATGCCCAACTGATATAGTGGAACAGCATAGATTAATGGTGCGATACGCTTTCCCAGATTCAAACATCCCAGTAAGGAATTCCATGATCATATGTAAAGGGGCAGATACGGGATCCACTGACCGTTCCACGCACCAACAAGACCAGATTCGCCAGGCGGATCGGTATGCCACTCGAGTACCTGGTGCCCATGCATTGTCGAGGAGGTCGAGAGTTGACTGCGGAACTCTCGCGATAGTCCAGGGTCCCCTGAAATGGGCCATGCCATCAGATGTAGGAGGCCGCGATCCACTAACTCGTGCAAGTTGCCATCCGGATCCTTCAGGAGATTCGGGAAGGTCGGTATTAGACGTGGGTAATCTGCGGTCAATTCCATTAACCGAGGGAACCAAGGTCGAGGCCGCCACAGTGGTGTGATCAGCACCATTGAGCAGCCGTGTCGAGTCAGTTTCGACAGCGTGCGAGCTATCAGATTGAACGGGGGAAAGGCATAAAGCCGAGCATTCGGCCAATCCTGAAGGAACGCATCCGTTGCCACTGCTGCCGGATCTGGTCTCCAACTGAAGAACTTGGACACTTGTGTGTTGAGACGGGACGCGAAAAGGTCCACTTTGAATGGGCCCCAAATTAGGTCCAATCCCTGGAAGGCCGCAGCTTGTAAGTGCCAATCTTCAGAGTCTCTCAAGTAGCGTGAGTTCCAATCGGCCGTTGAGTTGTCCAGTCCCGGAATATGTTCCACCTGCACGGAAACGTTGTTGCGAAGGCAGAACCGCCAGAAGTCCTTTGCCATGAGAGCTAGCATGCGCGATTTCGTGCCTCCCAGGTGGTTGATGTAGCGTACCGCTGACACGTTGTCCATCCTGAGCATCACACAACAATTCGCCCGTTCCGGTGTAAGGCTGCGAATAGCGAATGCTCCCGCCAATAGTTCCAGGCAATTGATGTGGAGCGTTTGTTCTTGATCTGACCATCTGCCTCCGGTAGACGCGGTACCACAACGTGCGCCCCAGCCGTGTAAGCTGGCATCGGACTCTATCACGACGTCCGGGACGGAACCGAATATGGCTCTCCCGTTCCAGGCATCCATGTGGGCCAGCCACCAGGTCAATTCGTCTCTGGACTCATCGTCGAGCCTCACCCTCTTCTCGTAAGAGTGGCCTGCATGCAGGTGAGAGCCCTTTAACCGTTGAAGGGCCCGATAATGGAGAGGTCCAGGGAATATCGCTTGTATTGAGGCGGCTAAGAGGCCGATCACTCTCGCCAGATGTCGAATAGAGAGGTCGTCTGCACGTAACGTACGTCTGATCTCTTTCTTGATAGCCTTTATCTTGGACTCCGGCAGGAATAGGAACTGTAGGATGGAATCCACCGTAAACCCCAGAAATTCTATCGATAGGATGGGATCCAACACTGATTTCTCCCAATTGATGAGAAAACCTAGATTCTGGAGCAAGGACATAGTCCATGAGACATGGACCTGTAATTGCTCTTTCGATTGTGCCATCAGTAAGATGTCGTCCAAATATATGATCAGACGCACTCCACGGCTCCGGAGGAAGGACACCACCGGCGTCATGACCTTGATGAAGCACCAGCGGGCCGAGGAGAGTCCGAATGGCAGACAAGTAAACTTCCAGCGCTCCCCTTTCCAGGTGAACTGGAGGAAATCTCTGTGGGCCGTGGTTATAGGCACTGTCAAATAAACGTCCTTGAGGTCCAGTTTGGCCAACCAGTCGGACTCTTGAAGGAGGTCTCGAAGGCAGTGGATGCCTTCCATCTGGAAATGACAATACTGGAGAAAGGCGTTGAGGGGGCGGAGGTTGATGACTGGACGGACACCCCCTCCTTTCTTTGGGACCAACAATAGGTTGCTCGTAAACCCCGGCTGAGTAAACGGGACCTCTTGTATTGCACCCTTGGTGCGAAGTTCCATGATCTCCGAGGAGATCAATTCTTCTTGATCTCGAGCGAGTGAGAGTTCCCTGGGGACAAGGAGTTGGACAGGCATGGATACAAAATCTATGTGGTAACCCCGCACTGTTTGGAGAACCCAAACATCTGTTGTCAAGGCAGCCCACGCCTCGTAAAACTGGGCCAATCTGCCCGCCACCCGCTCTTGTGTATGAGGGAAAAAAGGGGTACTCACCATAAGGGCGTCTGCCCATCGAGGCACCTCTCGGATAGCGGGAATTCCAGGGTCTCCCTCTGGAGGGGAAGAACGGAGCCGGTCTTGGCTCTTGGAAATTCCTGGCAGGGAAGAAGGAGCCTCTCTGGGCTCGAGACGAACCCCGGAATCCACAGCCGGGTGGACGGCTCCTGTTGCGCCCGGCCCCTCCAAAAACCCTAGGGGAAAACACCCTCTTCATATTAGCCTGGGTCTTATCAATGGCTGTGAAAGCTTTTACGTAAGACCCCAGGTCTCTGACAAAATTATCGCCAAACAGCATCCCCTCAGCCGAGGGGCCAGGTTCTGATATGGCCATGGTAGCCAACTTCGGGTCGATCTTAAGCAGGATTGCTTTCCTGCGTTCAGCGGAAATGGCCATGTTGGCATTGCCTAGCAGGCAAATGGCACGTTGCACCCAGCCAATCGCCACATCTATGTCAAGCTCCGCCTCACCTGCTTTGGCGGCTTCCAATACCTCATAGGCTTTAGACAGAGGGCCAAAGGTGTCCATTATCTTATCCTGACAGTTTTTCAGGGAAAAATCCAGGCCTTTCTTTTGTTTCCAGCCTGATTTGTTAAGGAATTGGGCAATCTGAGGATCGACCTCTGGCGTCTTACACGGCGATCCTGGGACCGAAGGCCTAGGGCATTCAGCCCGTAACTTACTGCGACTCTCCTTACAGAGTGGCGTACGCATCCTGTGCGCGATATAGCGGGCGATATGCTCGGGGGGTTCCCACTCAGCGGAACGAGGATGACGCAAGTCGTCCGGATCAAACAGGGGGTTACCCTGCGGATCCAGAATCCCTGCGTCACCGCTCGCCCCCTGGGCAGTAACACCCTTAGCAGGGAAAGCGCCCCCAGGATTGGGTGCTATGGCAGGGGGAGCTCCCTCCTCCGAGCCAGCTCCATCATCGGAAGCATAGTCCAATTCCTCATATTCATCCTCCTCACTCCGGTCGCTCTCCGACCTTTCCTCACGGGATCTAGCCCGTTTCCATGATCTGGCTGTTTTTGCCCGACCAGGGGCTCTTTTGCGCGGTGGAAGCGCGCCATCTGTGACTGCCTCAGGCGAGTCTGTCAGGGCAGGTAAAAGTGGGAGGAGTGGGTCATGGAGTGGGAGGAGAGGTGTTTGGCCTTCACCTTGGCCTTACGGGCAACGGGTGAGGCAGGGGCAGGGGCAGGACCCGCACCCAGTAGGATAGGGTTAGCTACAAAACAAAAGAGACTGCGCTAAAGTCTGGGAGAAGGACGAGGACATAGCCCCCATAGCGGAGGCGAGCGCTCTCTGGAGAGAGGACGCCATGCATAGAATGCAGATTCAGGTGATTTATGCCCTTTATGGATTAAAACCAAACATTCCTAAATTGTTTTGAATAACGTGCTTTAAAACATCAGGTATGATGTTGTATCGATCAGGTAGTGTAAGGGTTACGCCCGCTTCACAGTGACAGACCAAACTCCCCGTTTAACGCACTGCAAACAACCGCAAACAGCACATTTGCACAACCGCAAACTCCCCATTTGCACAAGGTTGGATACCAAGCTAGCCATGTCCCGTTCCTTGTCCTCACTGATGTTATTGAAGGTCTCTTCCTCCACCCAGCCACGTACAACACCAAGGGTCCCTGAAAAGTGACAACAAGCCCCCTCTAGTTTTTTTTTAAATGTACACTACTGTTACACCAGATATGAGTTGCACTGGTGTGACACTGTGCCCTGGCAGGCCCTGAAACACACATGTGTGAAGGAAACTGACTGCTATTATATTACAGTCAAAAAATTTTGTTTTTTTTAAATGCAAGCTATTGAGACACCAGATATGAGTGGTGGCACTGGGCAAGTGGGCACAGTATACCCTGTGAGCCTGACACACACGCTGGCAGGCAGGCAACTGCTATTAGATTACACAGGAAAAAGAAAAAAAAGAAGACTGATGTTATAGCCCTAAAAAGGGCTTTTTGGGGTGCTGTCCTTACAGCAGAGATCAGATGAGTCCTTCAGGACTGTAGTGGACACTGAATACACTAGCCTAGCTATCGATTTCCCTATTAAATCAGCAGCAGCTACACTGTCCCTCCTCTCACTAAGAATGCAGCTTCCGGGGGGCGGGGCCTAGCTGTCATGGAGGAAAGACGCACTTCGTGTGAGCTCCCTCAATATCTCTCTTTAAGCAGCTATCAACAAGCAAATTTCACCCCAGAAGGGGATGACCCAGCAATGTTGCTCCTACCTGACCGACCCGACATGCTTAATAGCGGTCAGCAACTCAACAGAGTCTTACTTTCCTCCGCGTGGCAAGTGTGGCCTGGTGCTCACCGGGCGGGAGAGGCGGCCGATCTCCTGATCCTGGGATGCCCAGGAGCAGCTACTTCCCAGCAGGAGCTCTGTTACCCCCCCCCCCCCCCTCGGACCCGTGGGGGTTATCCTGGTCCACCCCTGAGAGGCTGTCTGGAGCTAATGGACGCACAGAGCACAGCCGTCCAGGCTGACATACTCATCTGCGACTCTCCCAATATGGCGGCAGCAGTGTGTCCTCCTGGTACCAGCAAAGCATGGCAGGATATTGAGTCTAAGCTGGACAGACTCTTTAATCAATTTTGAAAGCAAATAACAAGCAGGAAGCCCCAACAAGCTCCACCACAGCCCCAACAAGCTCCACCACAGCTAAGCAAAGCAGTCCCCATTAAAATCCACCAACGCAAAAGGCGTCGAAGACGGGACCGGAGGCACAAACAGAAATTCAGAGCCTGCCCCACGTCAAGCACTCGCCTCCACCTTAAGCCACCACAATCCCGCACCGGACGTGAAGCACCACCGGGACAGATCCGACCACCTGACAAAACAAGCTTCCACCACCTCAAGCCGCGAACCCGGCACTCAGCCAGAGACTTGCCTTTGTTGTTCCAGGTATCAGGGACTCCCAGGGTCTGCACCTGGCGCCCAGAAGGGATCGGATGAGCACAAGCAGTAAACAACAGCCTGCCAAGCATGTCCCACTATAGCCGATCCTCCACACCATGCCTTTGATCACATGAACTGTTCTCTGCACATTAACTAATCGTAAAGTACCAAGCGTTTAAACATGTCATTATTTCACCTCCTAAAGAGTTTATTGTCGTAGTTCCTTACATGCCTTTACCTTAACCGTTCATGTATTATGTTATTCACTAGTCTCATCTCATGGGGCAACTCACACTTGATTTATAACTAGTGGTGGAGCTGCTGATATAAATACACAGTTGATAACGTGCAAGCTACACCCTAAACATGACAGCCATCTTTCACAACAATTGACTGCTATATGCTCATACCCTCAGTGCAACTAGCCATGATATATGCACGTTCAGCCTAGCATGCTCAAATATAACACACTTCTGTCTAAAAAAATTATACAAAAAAAAAAGAATGCAGCTTCAGAATTAATCTAAATTGTATGCTGTCTAGGAGGTGGGAGGGTCTGGGAGGGAGGGTCTGCTGCTGATTGGCTGGAATGTGTCTGCTGAATGTGAGGTACAGGGTCAAAGTTTACTCAATGATGACGAATAGGGGGTGGACCGAACATCGCCAGGAACTATTCGCCAGCGAACCATTCGGGACATCACTAGTGCTGGAATTTAGGGATCTGATACGATCAAGGAGCCAGGGACCGCAGCTTTCAAGTCAGACAGAAGGTTTTCATTTTAAAACCGGTCCACCATGACAAGCTGCAGGCCACCTGGCAGGGCCCACACTGGGTGGTAGAACAAAAGTGTGATACCACCTATGTGATTGGCCTGTGCTCTGGCAAAGGGGGAGATGCATACTCCATGTGAACATGCTCAAACCCTACCATGAGCAAGCAGAGGAAGTGGCGGCTATCTGTGCCCCTGCCTCAGACGATTTTGAGAATATGCAATTAGGAGAGCAGTTGAATCATCAGGAGCATACATAAGTATGGTAGTTGCTAGCAGCCAGGGGGAGCTACCTTTTATAATATGCCCGGGTTCACTCCTTTGGCCACACACCGAGTAGACACCCCAGGACAGCTACCTCTATGACAGTCTCCTTACCGAATAGCTGAATCGGTTAAGGAAAACATGAGGAAGGAGATCCAGGAAATGCTTCAACTAGGCGTCATTGAGCCATCTGACAGCCCCTACCCCCCCCCGCCCCCCCCTGGCAGTACTAGTATCGAAGCGTGACGGCACAACCTGCTTCTGTGTAGACTACCGGAGGTTGAATAATAAAACCCTGTCAGACACCTATTCTGTGCCCAAGATAGATGAGCTCCTAGACAATATTGTCAGGGGCCAGTACTTCACTACAATCGATCTGTGTAAGGGGTACTGGCAGATTCCTCTGGCAAAGGATGCCATACCCAAGTCGGTGTCTGTCACTCCGTTCGGCGTGTACCAGTTCCGGGTCATGCTCTACGGGATAAAAAAATGCTCCGGTGACATTTCAGAAGATGGTAGATTGGCAATTGGACAGGTTCCAGGATTATGCGTGTGCATATCTGGACAATATTACCATTTACAGCAACACCTGGCTAGAACACTTGACCCACATAAGGGCAGTATTAGACTGCATTAAAGAAGCAGGTTTGACACTTACGCCCACTAAGTGTCACATAGAGTACAGTACCTTGGCCACCGAGTCGGGAGCAGACAACAGAAGCTTGAACCCGCAAAGGTTGAAACAGAAGCACAGTGGCCCACCCCACATACTAAGACCTAGGCTCTGGCTTTCCTAGGGACAGCAGGGTATAATTTGTACCCAACTACAGTACCCTTGCCAAACCTCTCACAGACCTAACCCGCAAGAACCTTCCTAGGCAGGTAGTTTGGCCCCAGAGTGTGAGCAGGCATTTCAACAACTGAAAGAGGCTCTAGTAAATACACCTTTATTGGCTGCTTCCGATCCAACTAAACGTTTTCTTGTCCATACAGACGCTTTTATGTTTGGATTTGAAGCAGTACTGAGGCAAGTCAGAGTCGATGGCGGTGAACATCCTGTGGGTTACTTAAGCAGAAAACGTTTACCTCGAGAAGTAAGCTATGCCACCATTGAGAAAGAATGCCTAGCCGTGGTGTGGTACCTCATGAAGCTGCAACCTTACCTCTACAGGCAGCCCTTCTACTTGTTCACAGATCACAACCCATTAGTGTGATTAAACCGGGTGGTAGGGGACCACGCCAGGCTGCTTTGCTGGAGTTTAGTGCCTCACTGTCAGCAGACACATTCCAGCCAATCAGCAGCAGACCCTCCCTTCCAGACCCTCCCACCTCCTGTACAGCATCCATTTTAGATTCATTCTGAAGCTGCATTCTTAGTGAGAGGAGGGAAAGTGTAGCTGCTGCTGTTTTGATAGGGAAATGGATAGCTAGGCTAGTGTATTCAGTGTCCACTACAGTCCTGAAGGACTCATCTGATCTCTGCTCTAAGGACAGCATCCCAAAAAGCCATTTTTAGGGCTAGAAAATCAGTCTGCTTTTTTTCCTGTGTAATCTAATTGCAGTTGCCTGCCTGCCAGCTTCTGTGTCAGGCTCACAGTGAATACTGTGGCCACTTGCCCAGTGCCACCACTCATATCTGGTGTCACAATAGTTTGCATTTAAAAACAAAAATTTTTTTCACTGTAATAGATTGAATAGCAGTTAGTTGTCTGCAAGCGTCTGTGTGTCAGGCCTACAGCGTGTACTCTGCCAAGCTCTGCCAGTGCACAGTGCCACTCATATCTGGTGTCACAATAGCGTGCATTTAAAAACAATTTTTTTTTCACTGTTATAGATTGAATAGCAGTTAGTTGTCTTCAAGCGTCTGTGTGTCAGGCCTACAGCGTCTACTCTGCCAACCTCTGCCAGTGCACAGTGTCACTCATATCTGGTGTCACAATAGCGTGCATTTAAAACCAAAAACATATTTTTCACTGTAATAGATTGAATAGCAGTTAGTTGTCTGCAAGTGTCTGTGTGTCAGGCCAACAGCGTGTACTCTGCCAACCTCTGCCAGTGCACAGTGCTACTCATATCTGGTGTCACAATAGATTGCATTTAAAAACAAAAACATTTTTTTCACTGTTATAGATTGAATTGCAGTTAGTTGTCTGCAAGCGGGTGTCAGGCCTACAGCGTGTACTCTGCCAACCTCTGCCAGTGCACAGTGCCACTCATATCTGGTGTCACAATTGCGTGCATTTAAAACCAAAACAATTGTTTACACTGTTATAGATTGAATAGCAGTTAGTTGTCTTCAAGCGTGTGTGTCAGGCCTACAGCGTGTACTCTGCCAACCTCTGCCAGTGCACAGTGCCACTCATATCTGGTGTCACAATAGCTTGCATTTAAAAACAAAAAAAGGTTTTGACTGTAATATAATAGCAGTCAGTGTCCTTCATAAGTGTGTGTCAGGCCTACAGTGTGTACTCTGCCAACCTCTGCCAGTGCACAGTGCCACTCATATCTGGTGTCACAATAGCGTGCATTTAAAAACCCCAAAACTTTTTTCACTGTTATAGATTGAATAGCAGTTAGTTGTCTTTAAGTGGGTGTGTCAGGCCTACAGCGTCCACTCTGCCAACCTCTGCCAGTGCACAGTGCCACTCATATCTGGTGTCACAATAGCGTGCATTTAAAAACCCCAAAACTTTTTTCACTGTTATAGATTGAATAGCAGTTAGTTGTCTTCAAGCGGGTGTCAGACCTACAGCGTGTACTCTGCCAACCTCTGCCAGTGCACAGTGCCACCACTCATATCTGGTGTCACAATAGCTTGCATTTAAAAACAAAAAATTTTTTCACTGTAATAGATTGAATAGCAGTTAGTTGTCTGCAAGCGTCTGTGTGTCAGGCCTACAGCGTGTACTCTGCCAAGCTCTGCCAGTGCACAGTGCCACTCATATCTGGTGTCACAATAGCGTGCATTTAAAAACAATTTTTTTTCACTGTTATAGATTGAATAGCAGTTAGTTGTCTTCAAGCGTCTGTGTGTCAGGCCTACAGCGTGTACTCTGCCAACCTCTGCCACTGCACAGTGCCACATATGTGGTCTCACAGTAGCTTGCATGCATAGTACCACTAATCCAAAAAAAAATGACAGGCAGAGGCAGGCCACCCCGCAGGGGCCGTCGTGGTCGTGGTGCTGTGATTCCCTTTTTCCCTAGAATAATGCCCAGTTTTCAGAGGCCAAGTACCCTGAAATTGAAATGTTCTGAGGACATAGTTGACTGGCTAACACAGGACACCCAATCTTCTACAGCTTCCGCTCGGAACCTTGACGCACCATCCTCCTCCAGCTTAGCTTCGGGCACCTCTCAAGATACCACTCACCCGCCTGCCGCCACCTCCAACACTAGCACCACAGCCGCTTCACTTTATCTGTCAGAGGAGTTATTTACACATCCGTTTGAAGAAATGAGTGATGCGCAACCATTATTGCCAGAGGATGTAGATAACAGGGATATGTCTCAGTCAGGCAGCATTACACACATGGACGTACGGTGTGATGATGATGATGTTGTACCCGCTGCTGCTTCCTTTGCTGAGTTGTCAGATACAAGTGAAGCGGTTGATGATGACGACTTTCTTCTTACCTTTGGTGAAAGAGGGGGGAGAGGGGACACAGCCAACCTTGGTGGTCCAGTTGTGAGTTCTGTAAAGCTTGCAGCTAATCTGGCTGCATGCTGCTTCCTGTCCTCCTGCGCGCAGAATGCTGTGTGGAGCATTGTCATGCTAACGCGCAGCAATGCTTCACACATCCTGCTTGCGGGAGGAGCGAACTGCCTTACAGGTCGGCCTCTCCTGCAGCCCTGGGTCCTAGCCACTGCCCAGTGTGCCCATGCGGAAAGACGTTCCTGACAGACACACACACTCACTTCCAGACACACACACATTTACTTCCAAACACACACTCACTGACAGACACACACACACTTACTGACAGACACACTCACACACTTACTGACAGACACACACACTCACTGACAGACACACACACACACTTACTAACAGACACACACACTAACTGACAGATACACACACAGTTACTGTGACTCACTTTCAGACGCACACACTCACAAATTAATTCTACTGCTTCTTGCTCCTACCTTTAGGAGTCCTCTGGGTCCTCTCCTCGGGGTTCAGTGGCTTTCATAATCTTCCTCCTCCACTCTGCTCCCTCGCACTGTTTAGTGATGCAGGACCGGAATGACATCATATTCCGGCTCCCGGCATCACCAGAGAGGGCGCGAGGGAGCAGGAAGATCATTAGCACAGTCAGCGCTGCCTCGCCGCACCTGCCTCCTTCCTCACCTGGCCGATATATTGCTGCAGAGTAGGCACCTGGCGCCTGGGACAAGCAGGTGTCTACTCTTGCTATGGGGGTGCCCTTAGGTGGCCAGCTGGCCACCTGCTGGGCTCCCTGTGACAGGCCATCCGCCTGCTCCTTGCGGTGCTCCCTACCTCCTTGTGCCTGGGCCCTTCAACGCGTGTTTTTCAAATAATTTAGAGTGGCCTGGGGGGCAATTGCCTCACTGCCCAACGGCCCAGCCCGCCCCTGCCCCCATCCACAACTAATGGTTGAGGGACACTAGATCCCCCTTAATGTTATGATTATAGACTACGCAACCATGGGTGGGGGCTGGGGTGGGGGACACTAGGACATTACAGTATAAAATTAGTAGCCACCAGGGCAGAGGGGAGAAAAGTAACCTACCAACTTCCCAGTAGTTTCGTTTTTTTTTTTTTTTTTTTATTCTTTATTTTTAGTGTGCACAAAAAGAACAGTAAGTCCTGATGCGCCACAACAGCGACATCGGAGTATAACTCAAAACATTCACATTACAGGTCATGGTTATCACTGGTCAGGCACATTTTTGTTTAAAAGAAAGACATAACGAGAATACAACAGTGTGGTATTTTGGTTCGTTTAAACATTCAGTTGCGGAGCGTGAAATTAGTGAGATATAGGTGTTTGAAGTGTGGTTCTTTCAGTTGACGCTGTATTTCAGACTGGTTTAATATAGCCTATGTATTCGTGGGGTTATATTATGTCCGCTGTGGGTGGGATATGTCGGGCTTAAGTTTGGCCAATATATATAGCTTTAGGTTGCTTACACTCATTTTTGAGTTGAATTCCCTTCAGCATTGGTCTCATACAGTCTGCAGGAGAGCTTGTTCCCCTCTGTGGTCACCTGTGTAAGTCAACGTGGGAGCCTCGTTAAGAGAGAGAGTGTCGAAAGTCCACTGCCTGTATAGTACAAGGGGGTTAGAGCAGGGGTGAGTAGTTAGCAGTCACATCCTCGCTATAGACTGTGGGTGCTAGTCAGCTGTGTGTGGAGCTAGTCAGTGTAGATATTTTAAGGGTCAGCGACCACTAGGTCGTCATGTGAAGTAATCTCGCTCAGTTAGTGGAGTTTACGCTGTCCCCTATGGCAGGAAGACGTTTATTCGTAATCTAAGTTCAAAACGCTCATAGTAAAGTACATGACAGTATTTGATGCGTTACAGGGGAGCGAGCTATGTCAGAGGGTAACTTGTGCTGTGTATTTGTGGGGCCGGACCGTGATAGAAGACGGGTCTCTTTCTCAGAACTATCAATGGTGACAGACTGCTCGCGGTAGCTAGGGTCTTGCGCATTAAGTACTACATGAGTATGCCCCGTGGTCCCCTACGGGCACATTAACATCTGTCTCGTGGGAGATAACTGGTATGGCTTGTCCCGGTTACGCTGACTGTCAGTATAGTCCCTACAAGGCAGCCGTTTGCACGGAGTGAGGTTTAAGAAACAATAATAACTTAACATAACATAAACAACAAAACTGGCAACTATACTTGGGTCTCACGCTATATCTTCATCATATCTGGTTGGTCGCCAACATTTTAAGCTATAGGAGGGTAGGAGAAGGCCCTGTATTACACGGTAAATTCAACATATACGATGTGCATAGCAGTGATAAAGAAAAACTAGGATGCCCCATGCTGGGTGTCCTGTACCCCGGTAAAATAAGATATAGTAAACTAGACATTTGCTCCTGTTAAGGTAACCCACCCCCCGCCATTGGTTGAGCAGAGTAAAACATGTCATGTCCCGACATACTAGATGCTACTGTCATGTAGCGGTTTCAGCCAGGGACAGGCCGTGTTAGTCTCGGTGTCTCTATGTCGTGATCGCAGCGTACGTCTCCGGTGTGGAACTCTGGGGGATGAATGGGACGCTCCTGTCCGGGTCCCATACATGAGTGCGGTTGGGAGAGCTGCGAGTGTTCGTGATGGCTGGTTCTGCCGAGGTCAGCAACTCTTGAGGTAAGTCCAGGAGCTGGAGGAATGCCGGGGCGTCTTGGATGTCCTGGATGGTGTGAAAGTCCTTTCCCCGCGTGGCTGTTAGTGTCCTGTGGGGTCGCCACCGGTATTCTACCTTGTGGGCACGGAGGATCAGAGTGAGTGGCTTCAGCGATCTACGCCAAGCTAAGGTGCTGTTAGATAGATCTGAGTAGAGCGAGATGTCCTTGTTCTCAAATCGGAAGGGGGTTTTGGTTCGAAAGGCTGTTAAAATCGCCGTTCTGTGCCCGCTGTTGCGGAGGCTCAGGATAACATCCTGTGTGGCGTTGGTTGGCACGTTCGGTAGTTTGGGGATTCTAAAGACCCCTTCTGGAGTGATCGCTGCGGGTTTTCCTTGTGGTAGGATTGGAAGGAGCATCCGATCAATTAATAGAGATAGGTCGGCCTCGGCAATGTCCTCACGTACTCCCCTTATTTTTATGTTGGACGCCCGCCTAGCGTCTTCAAGCGCCGCAAGGCGATGGTCGAGTTGCTGGTTCTGTTGTTCCAGGCCTTGTACTGTGTGTTGTAGTGCTGTTATGTCCTGAGTGTGGGTCAGGGACGAGCCCTCCAATTTGGAGATGCGGCCTGTTAGGCCCTGCAGGTCTGCGCGGAGCGTTTTGATTTCCTCATGGAAGCTGTGTTTTAAGTCCGCCATGAGCGCTTTCATGACCGCTACAGTAATCGGTTATGCATCTGCCTCTTTGCCACATTGTCGTGCCTTCCGCGGTGGGTCTGGGATCAGCAGATATCCCCCTTCTTCATCGGAAATGTCTTCGGAAAAATCCGAACACCCGCCGTGTTGGGCCGCCATGTTAGTCTCAGAGGCGCCTCGTGCTTGCATCCACATCTCCCCTATTGTAAGACCTGATGGGGGCTTGTGTGGTACCGTCTTCTTCCCCTTTCTCCCCATTTGGTCTTGGGGTGTTTGCTGGCAGGTAAGGGTAAATGTGGGGGAAATGTTGTTTGTTTTTCGCCGTTTCGGGTTCGGAGCTCCCCTTGCATGCGACTAGTCTCTTCAGCGTGTAAGCTCCGCCTCCGTAGTTTAGTGGAGGCATGGCAGGAACTATATCCCCCACCTATTATTTTATAGACCACATACCATAAGATTGGGTCTTTCAAGTGATTGGGCAACAATGACTGCTCATTTGCTTGTTTTAAACAGTTAGGAGATATGCCGCCACGTGGCACATAGCAGGTGGGGGCATAGAGAAGTTTAAAACCTCTCTCATAGTAATATGGTGGTCTTTTTGACCCCCATAGAGTTTTTATTTATTAACTTTTTTACTGTGGCGACTGGCTATCAAGCAATGGACAATCACCACATAAATAACCATTGCATTGCCAAGGGTTTTTAACTATTTGCCCGCTGGTTGCTGGCACTACTAGCGAGCAAACAGTATTTCAAAATTATCAGTTCATTAACAAACAAGCAAGTGGACAATAATTTGGAAATGTGCATCCTGCCATTCATTTCTGAATTCTATTAATATCAGTGCCTTGTGAATGTTCTCAGCAAATACTTTTTTATTGAAGATTTTAAATATTTAAAAAACAATAAAATATATAGCAACAATAACATAAAAAAGAAACTGGGGATAAAAAAAAAAGTAAACTAGTCTTCCAATTATGTACAATATATGTACAATTATAAAATAATTAAAAATTTAAATGCAATATAATACACAGTGAATACAATGAGAAGAAATCAATATGTGATCAAGTGATGGTAATGGTTATAAGTAATATTAATGTCTGAATATCCACGTCCTCCCACATTGACCATTTATATCTCAGAATATTAGTGTTTTCCGATGGTGGTTGTAACTGTCCACTTATTACTTTAAATCTTTGTTTAGCACTGACTGCCACAGGTGGAACCTTTCTGCCTTCCTCTTGTTTCCCTGGGGGAATGTTTGAGCAGCAGACCCCCTCCTTCCTCTAGTTTTGGAGGCAAAAAACTCTGTGATTCAGCATTCAGATGCAAAGCAAGTCATCTTAATATAATAGATTTAAATATAATAGATTTTAATATAATATGTCTAATAATCTGCTTTTATAACTCATTATGTGTTTATTACTTTGCAGTGTTATTTTATAAATAAATGATGAACTCCAACAAAATGGCATTAGATTGCCTTAGGAGTTAATATACTCACTTGTAGCAAGCTCTATCTCTAATAGACTCCAATAAAATGGCGCCAGTTTGCCTTTGAAGTTCAATATTCTGTATATAGACTCTATAACTTTGAAACTGCCACCCGCGGAATGACGTCATTACGGGATGACGTTGAGACGTCCTTGTGATGGAGAATGGACACGCCTATATGCACATCAATGACGAAAGGGAGAGTACCGCTCGGAATCATCAACAGATGTCCGAAAAAAGCGCCAAGACCAATAGGTTTAAAAGAGAAGAGCAGGCAGGAGGACAGTAGCAACCCACTTTTGAGAAAGGCGTTAACGCGAAACGTGTCAAGTGGACAGTGGGCTTATTTGTTATATGTGAGGGTATTTATTTTTTACCTAATAAATTTACTGTTTTTATCACCTATTTCCTGCATCCTGGAATATTTATGGTGTATGATCAACTTCAATGAGGCTGGTAAAAAGAAAACTCTGACCTACTACAACTACTATCCACGGCATCCTCCTTTACAAGCTACTAGTCTGAGCCAGCTTTTTTAAGTGGCTCAGGATCTTGTGAGTTGGACCAGTAGAAGTATATATCACAGTAGTTTTAACTGTGTATACTATATTACTCTATAGGAGTAGGTGATGTGTAGAGTCCCACAAGGGGAAACCAACATCAGGTGAGCTCCACTATATAAGAAATGAGGAAGGGAGGCCCTACCTTTAATCAATCTAAGGATAAAAAGGGATATGCAAACAAAAAGTATAACTTGGAAAAAAGGGAGATCTACTAAACGGTGCCCAGGGGATCAATTGTCTGGAGTACTAGCTAGCATCTAAGTTCCAGTTCCCCTAGTGGCCGACTGGAAGGTAATGTAAACGAGGTTAAGGAGAGAGAAGAGGCACAGGGTCCCCAGAGAACAAGGGACCGGGTAAGCAGGTCTAAACGCAGATCAAAAGCCTCACACAAAAAAATAAATAAAAAAATCTCTCAATTCACCCTAAAAGTTACCTCGACACCGTGGTGTAACCACTAGTGTCTACCTGAACCAACTCTCCCTACTAAAGTTATAAATAAATAAATAAACACCTAATAATCAATAACTATAGTGGTAACAAAAATAAAAAAGTGCTACCAAGTGCAGAGATTAAAGAAAAAGAATATATATTACTCTATAGTCAAAAGATATGCTGTATAGTCCATATCTCTGTATATAGTTTACATTCCTCAGATTTTTAATGTAATATCAATGTGTGCAGATAACTGAACCCCACATTTGTAATCCTGTTTGTAACCTCCTTTTTGGTGATCTCTGTAAACAAATGTATTATATGTCATTTTACAGTCTTCACGGTGCTCGATACTCGGTGCTTATGGTTCACGGTGCTCAAGGTGTTAAAGAGATTAATGATGGTGGTGTTCCACCATCCTGCACACCCTCAATGCAAAATAATAAAAGTACTGCACCCATCAGAAGCTCTCCTCTCGTTATTTACTCGATGCCAAAGGGGCCGCAACAGTGAAAACTCGTCACTGCGGTGGAGACTCGACGCTGCATCTCTGTCATCACTTGCAGCGTCGCTGTCTTCATAAAACTGTGAGTAAAAGCTTCCCAATGCCTCGCAGGACAGGCCCGGACACCATTATGGCAGCAAAGAAAAGGCTGAAAAGTAAACGTGTCACGTGGACTTTTAAATACAGCGGGCTGTTTATATGTGGTCTGGAAGCCGCCATTGATTAATATGGAAGCCAAATAATTAATATTTTGCTAAAGCAGGGATTAAGTTATTATATTTGTGATATAAGAGCCTAGTGTTAGAGGCCTGGTGTAAAATTGTTCACAACACTATCTCCTAAGGTCCTACTCTACTAAACTGTTGTTTAATTACTTAAAGGGTAAATTGTCTGGTTGGAAAGCATCAGCAGTATATTTTGTTTAAAATATTTTGTTGTGTTGTATGCATTGTTTGCTAATCTTTATAAGTTTACAAGTGTAATGCCTTTTTTCAGTCGTAGTTTAAATAGCAAGTTTGAGCCAACACTCATCCAAAATTGAGAGCAGACACATACACTTGAAAGGCAAAGGCACACTAACACAAAATGTTGTCACCTGCTAAAGAAACAGAAAAACCCACAGAGATGCAACAGGTGCGATACAGCTCCAGAGAATGAAGCTTAACAGAAAAGGCCAAGAAATGCATGAAGAAACAGTTAAGAAAAATGAAAAGGCATTCAACAAGGTGTACGACTCTTGGAAGGAGCTAGCAAAATAAATTAGGAAGACGTTAAGGAATTTCTGCTCAACTGAAGACCTTGATACAAGACTGAAGGAGATTAAAGCCAAAGAAGCGTAAGTACACCAACAGTATGAGTCCATTCGCTGCAATCATTCCACTACCCCAGATGTTGTTAAGAGAATGGATGCATGTGTCGCTTAAACAGCTGAATATAGACGGAATCTTTAATGATCGACTTGAGAAAGAAAGAGTGAGGGTGATACTTAATAAGGAGAAGTACGAGTCAGTCTTTGGAAACACTGAAACTGTCCTATCAGTCATTACCAGACTGCAACTCAAGCTCAAGAGCCACTTCCAGATCTTCTAGCAAATGTGCAGATGTAGAAGCTGACGTTGCATCCAAGATAGAGCAGGCAAAGGCAATGCAAGCTAAGCTGAACAAACTGGAGATTCAATTAAAGCTTAAAGAGGCAGAACTTAAACTGAAGTTGCATGAGGAAAAGACAAGGCTACAACAGCTAAGAGCAGAAAATGAAGTCAAGGTATCAACCATGTCTATGATGGTCTTGAAGATTGTGAGCAGAAGACAGACTATAAGGTGCAATACCTCGGCCAAAATAATGAACCTCAAACCTCATTAAATCCACAAGCTGTGCCATTTCAACCTTCAAATACACCACTTGAGGGATCAAGACCACAAGAAGAGATTAGCCTAACTCCAGGTCTTGCAAGTCTGCTCATCTCCAACCGTCTTACTATATCTGAACCAACTGTAGAAGATCCTTTAAAGTTCATAGATTGGAAGATATCCTTCACAGCACTGATTGATCAGAAACCACTCCCTGTGTGCAAAAAAATGTTGTACTTGAAGAATTATCTCGGAGGCAAAGCTCGTAAGGCAGTTGAAGGTTTCTTTTATCGAAATTCAGAAGATGCTTATTTTGGTGCTTGGGGAATCCTACAGGAAAGGTATGAAGGTCCATTTGTTGTCCAAAGAGCTTTCAGAGAAAGACTGACTAAATAGCCAAAGATATCAGCAAATGATCCTGTAGCATTAAGAGAGTTTGCAGATGTCCTTCAAGGTTGTGTCGAGGCCATTGCTCATGTTAAGGGCCTAGCTATTCTAAATGATTGTGAAAAAAATCACAAGCTTCTCAGGGAACTGCCTGAATGGATAGTGTGCCGATGGAGTCGAATCATTGTGAATGAATTAGATAAGTCTCAAGAATATCAGACTTTTGCTTGTTTCACAGAGTTCCTACAAAAAAAAGCTACGATAGCATGCAACACCATTGCCTCTCTCTTTCTCCTCAACATCAAAACTATAGATGAGAGACTTCCTAAGAGAGCCAAGTTGCTCAACACAAACACAAGCACTCAAATGAAATCCTCCACCTCCAGTACCCCAGAGATCTCAGCCTCAAGACCATAACCACTTTTCCTAGTCTGCAAAGATGCAACACACGGTGTTGCTAAATGTCCAACTTTTGCAGCAAAGACCATCAGTGAAAAGAAGGCCTTCATTCATGAAAACCACCTCTGCTTTGGTTGCTTAAGAAAGGGCCACACTACAAAAACTGCAAAGGGAGACACACGTGTTGCATATGTAGTCGACATCATCCAAACTGTTTGCACATACAGAGAAACATAGAGCCTGTCAAAATGACAAACAACAATCCAGTAGCAACAGGAAGTAAAGCAAACAACAACATTCCCAAAGTTATGTCCCATACATTGACAAGGCATACTTCTGCCACATCCTGCATTGTTCCAGTTCTGTTGTCAGCTACAGCTGAACCCCAGAGAAAAATCCTCACTTACGCCTTACTTGACATGCAGAGTGATTCAACCTTTATTTTAGCTGACCTAGTATCTAAGCTAAGTGTGAGCACCCAGCCTCTACAGCTAAAGCTCAGCACAATGACAGCTGTCGACAGTCATATCAAGTCAAATCGCTCACTGTCTTTAAGTGCGTGGCTTCAGTTCTGAAGCTCAAGTCCAACTCTGTCAAGCCTACACAAGAGATTTCATCCCAGTAGATAAGTCTCACATTCCAACTAAGAAGACTGCCCTCCAGTGGTCACACCTCAATCACTTGGCAAAAAAGATACAGCCACATCAAGACTGTGAAGTCGGACTGTTTATTGGGTATGGCTGCCCATCTGCACTAGCCCCCTTAGAAGTAGTTACTGGCTCTGAAAATGAACCCTTCACTCAAAGAACTGTGTTGGGATGGAGCATTATAGGATCTGCAAATCCACACCTTGGTAGACAGGGTAGCCAGAGCTTCGTACACAGAGTAGCAGTGAAAGAAATGCCAATGCCCCCAGTCACTGATATGTTAAAGGCTTTGGAAATGGACTTCATTGAAAGAAGGTATGAGGATAAGTACATGTCTCAAGATGATGTTCGCTTTGTGAAGTTTCTCTCTGAAACCATAATGAAAAGAGAAGATGGGCACCATGAGATGCTGTTACCCTTCAAAGACAAAAGTCAACCGGCACTACCAAGCAATAAGAGGCTGACCATTATGCAACGCAACATCTAAAGAAAAGGATAAAGGCCAATAAACAGTACCATGAACACTACACTGCATTCATGGAAGAAACAATCAGAAAAGGTGATGCAGAACCAGCCCCTTCATTACCAGAGGAAGAAACGGTGTGGTACATCCCACATCACAGGGTTTATCACTCCAAGAAGCCAGACAAATTAAGAGTCATCTTTGATTGTTCAGCAAAGTTCCAATGCATCTCCCTAAACAATACTCTACTGACTGGTCCCGACCTGATAAATTCCCTAGTGGGAGTTCTCTGTCGCTTCAGGAAGGAAGCAGTTGCTGTGATATGCGACATTGAAAAGATGTTCCATCAGTTCTACATCCCGCCAGAAATGTGCAACTATGTAAGGTGCCTTTGGTGAGAGAGAGGTCAGTTGGAAACAGAACCTAAAGAGTACAGAGTGGCAGTTCACCTTTTCGGTTCCAGCTCCTCTGCAGGATGTGCCAACTTTGGCCTTAAGTATCTTGCACGACAACACGAAGCAGATTATCCCTCAGCATCAGCCTTCATCGAAAAGAACGTTTATGTCGACAATAGCCTAACCAGCATTTCAACAGTCAGGGAAGCTACAAATCTAATCCTCGAAGCACAAGAATTAGGCAAAAATGCTGGTCCTCGAATGCATAAGTTCAACTCTAATAAAAGGGGCGGCCTGTCTTGTATAGCTCTTTTGGAAAGAGCAACAACTTGTGAACCTCTCCAACTTAACCCAGACTCAACACCAGGTCAAGTACTTGGCATTCAGTGGCCAATTGAAAACGACACCTTCAGCTTCAGGGTTGACATAAAGGACCAACCCACAAGTATCCTGTCAGTTGTAGCCTCTGTTTATGTTCCTCTAGGCTTCATAGCTCCCTTCATACTGAGTGGCAAGTGCATTCTCCAAGAGCTTTGCCGCATGGGCATCAATTGGGATGAAGCACTTCCTGAGAACTTAAGCCCACGGTGGGAGGCCTGGAAGAGTAGTCTGCAAGCTTTAAGGGAAATCAAGATACCCAGATGCAACCATCCTCCAGACTTCGGTAACACAGTGAAGATGGAACTACACCACTTTTCTGATGCCTGTTCGTACCTTAGGTACAAGAATGACATAGGTCAAGTCCATTGCATCTTCGTAATGGCTAAAGCAAGAGTCGCGCCGACGAATATCGTGAGCCTCCCAAGGCTTGAACTCTCAGCTGCAGTTACCGCAGCAAAGTTGAGTGTCATGTTGAAGGCAGAACTTGAAATAGAAATTGACAAAGAATTCTTCTGAAAAAGCGAGAAGATTTCACATGTTTGTAGCCAATCGTGTTCAACTCATAACAGATTAAAGATCCAACTTGGTGGCATTATGTGGATACAGCACAAAACCCAGCCAGCCATGCATCCAGGGGTCTTCACGTATCAGATATATCCTCCTCAAGCTGGTTATCTGGGCCTAGTTTCCTATGGAAATCTGAAGTACTCGCATCTCCAAGTTCTTCAGCAGAACTGATTGTAGGCGACCCCCAAGTCAAACCCATCACAACCCTTGTATCACAAGTCAGTGAACAAATTGATATTCTAAATCATCTGAACAAGTTTTCCAGTTGGTTAATGCTCGTTAAGGTGATTGCAAGAATCAAGAGAATAAGATTGAAGACATATCACTGCAGCAATATTGTGACTGTGGAGGAACGTAGGAAGGCTGGGGAGGGATAGGTTTAGTTCAACTGCAAGTTTTCCCCCAAGAGCTAAAACTTCTTCAAAGAGGATACGGTCTTCCAAGTTCAAGTCCTCTCAGTTACCTTGACCCAATTCTGGTTCAAGGACTTCTTCGTGTTGGTGGAAGACTGTCAAGATCAACCCTTATTCAAGAAACAAAGCACCCAGTCAACCTCCCAAAAGAAGGGCACATTACCCAGTTAATCCTGTCCCACTACCATGCAGCCACTTGTCACCAGGGCTGCAGCCAAACTCTAACTGAACTCAGAGCATATGGATTGTGGGTGCTTGGTGGGAGCAAGTCAGTTGCCAAGTTAATACATAAAATGTGTACAGTGTTGAAAGCTCTGGCATCCCATAGAAAAGCAACATATGTCAGATCTCCCCGAAGAATGTGCAGAAGTTTCAGCTCCCTTTACATACTGTGGTATGGACTGGTACGGCCCCTTTATCACCAAACAAGGTTGTAAGGAGTACAAGAGGTATGGTCTCATCTTCACATGGTTCTCCTCATGTGCAGTCCACATTGAGATGCTCGAAGATTTTTCTACAGACTCCTTCATCAATGCTTTAAGGTGTTTAATCAGTTTGAGAGGAGTCATTTGCCAACTCCACTGTGACCAAGGCACGAACATCATAGGAGCAAAGAACGAACTTAACCCCTTAAGGACACATGACGTGTGTGACACGTCATGATTCCATTTTATTCCAGAAGTTTGGTCCTTAAGGGGTTAAAGAAGCTCTGAAGCAGTGTGACACCAAGGCACTAGACGCTTTTCTATCTGATGAACAGTGCGAGTTTATCTTCAATGACCCCTCTGCAAGTCATGCATGTGGAGTCTGGGAACGTCAATTAGAACCATTCTTAATGTGCTAAGTGCTGCAAAAGTCCAATGTTCAAGTAGACTAGACGATGCTTCTCTTAGAACTCTATTTTATGAAACCATGTGTCAGGGTACCTGAGGTCTCTACCTCTAAAAGAGGTAGAGACTTAGTAGTTTATCCGTCCAAACGAGCTGTTTCCTTCGTTCCTCGCGGTTCATCCAGTCACTTAAACACCGACCGCGAGGAATCCACGTCCTTTTCTAGCGGTACGCTCAATACGTGACGTCATGACGCTATCACGAGCGACCTGCCACTCAAGTGTCCGATATCCAATCGGTACTTGTCAGAGGCGTGTCTACCATCCGGAGCCAGGGTATTTAAGCTTACTTCTCACTTCAGCTCATTGCCCTGTCGTGGTTCTAGCTTGTCTAGTCACTCAGTGCTCTGGTATTCTAGTTTGCTCTATTGGTTTTGACTCGGCTTGTTGTACTACCCTGCTTATCTCTGTTATCCCTTGACCCGGCTTGTCTCTCGCTTATCTGTCTTCTCGTTCCCTCGACCTCGGCTTGTCTCTGACTATTCTCTATTACTCTCGGTACGTTAGTCCGGCCATTCTAAGGCCCGGTATACGTACCTTTCCACTCTTTGTACTCTGCGTGTTGGATCCCTGTCCCGATCCTGACATTACGACAGGGCCAATGGATCCTGCAGGTACAAACAGTCAGCTTGGTTCTTCTGATCCCAGGTTTGACGCCATGGAGCATAGGATGGATCAGATGGCTCTAGCACTACAGGCACTTTTGTCTCGTGCTAGTAACCCACCTGAGGAGACACGTACTCCTTCTATTTCTCCTGCAGTCTCAGGTCTAGAGGTAGCCACTGTAGGTGCTTCTTCCCGTATTACCCCACCAGTACGTTATGGCGGGTCACCGGAAAAGTGTCGTGGCTTTCTGAACCAGATTAGCATCCATTTCGAATTACAACCCCGCTCTTATCCTACAGATAGAGCGAAGGTTGGATTTGTTATTACTTTACTCATTGAGAAAGCTCTGAGATGGGCCAATCCTTTATGGGAGAATGATAATCCACTAGTCTATAATTATAATGCCTTTGTAGCTGCGTTTAGAAGAACTTTTGACCCTCCTGGTAGAAAGGTCAATGCAGCTAGATTACTGTTGCGCCTTAGACAGGACGATCGAACACTAGTGGATTATGCACTAGAGTTCAGGTCCTTGGCGGCAGAAGTTAAGTGGAACGAACAGGCTTATATAGATGTGTTTCTGAATGGGTTATCAGATGTAATTCTTGACGAGGTTGCTACTAGAGAACTCCCTGAGAATTTGGAGGATTTAATTTCCTTTATATCTCGTATTGATGAACGCCTAAGAGAGAGGCAGAACACTCGAGATAGGACCCGTAGACCCTCCTTTAAACTAGCGCCTACCTTTCAAAATTCTGAGTTCGAGGACTTACGTATTTCTGAACCTATGCAGATAGGCAGTACTCATCTCACAGAGAGGGAGAGACAGTACAGAAGAAGGGAGGGTTTATGTATGTATTGTGGAGTCAGAGGTCATTTACGCCTAAATTGTCCTAATCGTTCGGGAAACGCTCGCACCTAAGTTTCTCTAGAGGACAGGCCTTGGGTGTTTCTACTTTGTCCTCTATTCACAACTACAAAGAGTTCAGGCTTCTGTTACCCGTTTCTTTAAAATGGGAAAAGGGAGTAGTCAAGACTATGGCACTAATCGATTCTGGAGCTGCTGAGAGCTTTATAGATCAGGGTTTTGCTGCCAAGCATGCTATTCCATCCCAGTTAAAAGAGACACCACTGGCTGTTGAGGCCATCGATGGTAGACCGTTACTTGAGCCTGTCATTTTCCGTGAGACCATACCGATTAACTTAACTGCTGGCATCCTACATAGAGAGGACATATCCTTACTGCTCATTTCTTCTCCGTCTATTCCCATAGTCCTGGGGTACTCCTGGTTGAGGAGACATAACCCTATTATTAATTGGGAGTCAGGGGAGATAGTTTCATGGGGACAGAATTGTCAAGAGAAATGCTTGCGGAAGGTCTCACCTCTCTGCTTAACCAACACCTCGACTAACTCTGACAATCCTACAGAGACACAAATTCCGTCTCAGTATCTAGATTTAAAGGCAGTGTTTGACAAAAAGAAAGCCGATACCTTACCCCCACACAGGTCCTTTGATTGCAAAATTAACCTACTCCCTGGTACCATGCCGCCCAGAGGTCATGTATACCCGTTATCTACGAAAGAGAACTCAGTTCTAGAGGAGTATATTCACGAAAATTTAGACAAGGGATTCATTAGGAGGTCCTCCTCTCCTGCCGTGGCTGGATTTTTTTTTGTTAAAAAGAAGGATGGTTCTTTAAGACCTTGTATTGATTATCGAGGCCTAAATAAGATAACCATTAAAAATGCCTACCCGATTCCCTTGATCACCGAACTCTTCGATCGTTTGAAGGGCTCTACAATTTTCACCAAATTGGATCTCAGAGGGGCATATAACTTGGTGAGAATCCAGCAGGGACATGAGTGGATGACGGCATTCAATACTCGATATGGCCACTATGAATATACAGTCATGCCTTTTGGGTTATGCAATGCACCAGCTGTATTCCAGGATCTGATAAATGAGGTTCTTAGGGAATTTCAGCAAGATTGCGTCATTGTATACCTAGATGATATACTCATACATTCTAGTGAGATTGAGACTCATCACAAGCAAGTCAGGAGGGTTTTGCACAAGCTTCTTCAACATGGCTTGTACTGCAAGTTGGAGAAATGTAGCTTTGATCAAACCCAGGTAACCTTTCTCGGCTATGTGATCTCGGGGGAGGGATTTAAGATGGATCCGGATAAGCTCCAGTCCATTCTAGAGTGGCCTTTACCCAAAGGTCTTAAAGCCATACAGAGATTTATTGGTTTTTCTAATTATTATAGGCGCTTTATTAAGGGTTATTCTTCAATTATCGCACCTATCACCAATATGACCAAACAGGGGGCTGATACTAAGAATTGGACTACTGAAGCCCTTCTTGCGTTCAAAACTCTCAAGGAGCTTTTCGCTTCCGCTCCAATTTTAGTTCACCCCGACACTTCCCTGCCTTTTCTACTTGAGGTAGACGCATCAGAGACTGGTTTAGGTGCTGTCCTATCTCAAAGGTTGGGTGTTGATAAACCATTACATCCATGTGGATTTTTCTCTAAAAAATTGTCTGGTACAGAGAGCAGATATGACATTGGTGACAGAGAATTACTAGCGGTTATCAAGGCTTTGAAAGAGTGGAGACATTTATTGGAAGGTACATTACATCCTGTTACCATTCTAACGGACCACAAAAATTTGTCTTATATCGGAGAGGCCAAGCGTTTGTCCTCCAGGCAGGCTCGTTGGTCGTTATTTCTTACCCATTTCAATTACGTTCTGACTTACAGACCTGGGTCAAAAAATTCTAAAGCCGATGCGCTATCTCGCCAATATGAGCCGTCTGCTTCAGTTGAACCACTTTTGTCCTCCATTGTACCCAAATGCAATATTATTGCTAATACCAGTCTCAAGATCCATTCTCCGCTACTTGACCAGATCTTGAAGTCACAACATCTGGCACCCGGAAACACTCCTGAGGGAAGAAACTTTGTCCCTCCTGAACTCCAACTGGAACTCTTACAATGTTTTCACGAAAGTAAAGTAGCTGGACATCCTGGTATTCGCAAGACATACTCTCTGATATCCAAAGATTTCTGGTGGCCTTCACTACGAAAAGATATTGAGGAGTTCGTCGCAGCTTGTGAGACTTGTGCCAAGACTAAGCAACCTCATACATCCCCTTGTGGCCTGTTACACCCCTTGGACATTCCTGAGAAACCTTGGTCCTGTTTGTCCATAGACTTTATCGTAGATTTACCTGCTTCCAAGAGACAGACTGTTATTCTCACGGTGGTGGATAGATTTACAAAGATGGCCCATTTCGTGCCATTACCTAAACTTCCGACTTCTCCTGAATTGGCAGAGATTTTTGCGAGAGAAGTTTTTCGCCTACATGGGATTCCTTCGGAGATTGTTTCTGATAGAGGTTCTCAATTTATCTCACGTTTCTGGAGATCCTTTTGTTCTCAAATGGGAATCAAATTGAACTTCTCCTCTGCCTATCACCCTCAGTCTAACGGAGCTGCTGAACGCACCAATCAAAAGATCGAGCAGTATCTACGTTGCTTTGTTTCCGAACACCAGGACGATTGGGTCGGTTTGATCCCTTGGGCGGAGTTCGCACACAATAACCTTGTTTGTGATTCAACTCGCTCTAGCCCTTTCTTCATGAACTATGGCTTTCATCCTTCAATTTTTCCTTCGGTTTCCTCTTCTCAGGGGATACCGTCGGTTGATGATCATGTCGCCAACCTGAAGAAATTATGGGATCAGACTCGGCAAATTCTGTTACATAATTCCTCGTTGTTCAAGAGACACGCTGACAAGCATAGAAGAGCGGCTCCGGTCTTCGTTCCTGGGGATAGGGTGTGGCTGAGCACTAAGAATATTCGCCTAAAAGTTCCATCTATGAAATTTGCTCCTCGCTACATAGGTCCTTACAGGGTTCTCACTCGTATCAACCCGGTTGCGTATCGCCTTGCTCTGCCACCTGCCTTACGCATTCCTAACTCTTTTCATGTCTCCTTGTTGAAACCTCTTATTTGCAACAAATTCTCCTCTAAGGTTTCCTCACCTCGTCCTGTTCAGGTGGAGGGTCGGGAGGAGTACGAGGTCAGCTCCATCATTGATTCCAGAATTTCAAGGGGAAAATTGCAATATCTGGTCAACTGGAGGGGATATGGTCCTGAGGAGAGGAGTTGGGTACCTCAGGAGGACGTTCATGCTTCTCGCCTTCGCAGAGCATTTCACCTCCGCTTTCCATCTCATCCCGGTTCCTTCCGCCCGGTGGGCGTATCTGAGAGGGGGGGTACTGTCAGGGTACCTGAGGTCTCTACCTCTAAAAGAGGTAGAGACTTAGTAGTTTATCCGTCCAAACGAGCTGTTTCCTTCGTTCCTCGCGGTTCATCCAGTCACTTAAACACCGACCGCGAGGAATCCACGTCCTTTTCTAGCGGTACGCTCAATACGTGACGTCATGACGCTATCACGAGCGACCTGCCACTCAAGTGTCCGATATCCAATCGGTACTTGTCAGAGGCGTGTCTACCATCCGGAGCCAGGGTATTTAAGCTTACTTCTCACTTCAGCTCATTGCCCTGTCGTGGTTCTAGCTTGTCTAGTCACTCAGTGCTCTGGTATTCTAGTTTGCTCTATTGGTTTTGACTCGGCTTGTTGTACTACCCTGCTTATCTCTGTTATCCCTTGACCCGGCTTGTCTCTCGCTTATCTGTCTTCTCGTTCCCTCGACCTCGGCTTGTCTCTGACTATTCTCTATTACTCTCGGTACGTTAGTCCGGCCATTCTAAGGCCCGGTATACGTACCTTTCCACTCTTTGTACTCTGCGTGTTGGATCCCTGTCCCGATCCTGACACCATGGCCATTGTTAACAGTCATTCTTTAACTGTTGATGGAATCAACTACCCCAAAGCACCAGAACCTCTAACTCCAAGCCATATCATCCTGATGAAATCCAAGGTTGCATTACCCCCACCCGGGAAGTTCGTAAAGGAAGATGTATATGCAGCTAAAAGCTGGCGTAGAATACAGTATTTAGCAGAACAGTTCTGCAGTCGGTGGAAAAAAGAATACCTCATGAGCGTTTCCACAAGACAGAAATGGCACACGCCTCAACATAACCTGAAAGTCAATGACATAGTTATCATCAAAGAAGATATGTCTCCAAGATGCCAGTGGCAGCTAGGATGTGTAATTGAAACCACAATAGAAAAGTCTAGTTCGTCGAGTCGATGTGTTAATAGGTGACAGAAGATTGCAAGATAAGAAGGACTATGCATCAAAACCTTTAATTATTATTCGTCCTATTCAAAAGCAAATATTTTATCCGTTCCAGTGATACACTAACACACAACACAATAGCCAGTTACAGAGGTACCTATAAGCTAATTGCGTACAACTCATGTCCATAGTGGTCAACGTTATGTTCTATAAATCACACATGACTCCTTAAGTTTTATATTCATCATGGCATGATTTGGTGGGAGTGTAACTGTCTGCTTATTACTTTAAATCTTTGTTTAGCAATGACTGCCACAGGTGGAACCTTTCTGCCTTCCTTTTGTTTCTCTGGGGAATGTTTGAGCAGCAGACCTCCTCTAGTTTTCCTCTAGTTTTGGAGGCAAAAAGCTCTGTGATGCATAGCAAGCCAGCAGGACCTCGCGGGGAGGCAATTGTCACTAAGGTTTCTTAAAGTTTAAGTGCATCCATTGGCAAGCGGAGCGAGGTACGCAGTAAAAGTGCATTGCTTATAATAGTATATATGTTCTTAGGCATAAATTGCGTCCATGCTGTTAGTCAAAATATATTCGGTGTAGTCCAAATCTCTATATATAGTTTGTATTCCTCAAATGTTTAATGTAATATCAATGTGTGCAGATAACTGACCTCCACATCTGTAATCCTGTTTGTAACCCCCTTTTTGGTGATCTCTGTAAACAAATGTATTATATGACTAGTGATGTACCGAACTGTTCGCCGGCGAATAGTTCCCGGCGAACATAGCATGTTCGCGCCCGCCACCGCGGGCGAACACATGCGGTGTTCGGTCCGCCCCCTATTCGTCATCATTGAGTAAACTTTGACCCTGTACCTCACAGTCAGCAGACACATTACAGCCAATCAGCAGCACACCCTCCCTAGCAGACCCTCCCACCTACTGGACAGCATCCATTTTAGATTAATTCGGAAGCTGCAACCATTTTTTATTTTTTTTTCAATTTTTTTTTTTTTTTTTTTTAGTGCATATAAATGTTACAAGTAGATACTACCCCCAGACACTCTGTGTTACTGCAGATACTCCCTCCAGACACCCTGTGTTACTGCAGATACTCCCCCCAGACACTCTGTGTTACTGCAGATACTCCCTCCAGACACTGACACAGAGCAGAATAGGGACTGTTCCCCCTACATAGGGTCACTTGGCAGATATGGATTGACACCTATCCTAAGGATCCCTGATAAACACTGACACGGAGCCCTCCATGGGTGAAGATGGATTAATTTTTTTTTTTGTGCTCGGGTTTTTGATTTTATTTTTAAGTTCGACGGGTATGATGGCTTTTTATTTGGCCTTTTTTGGGGCTAAAAAAATGAAGATTTTAGAAGAAGAAGACGTTGAATAGTAAGTTGAATTTTACTTTACAGGGTAGTAATTTTATTCCCCATTCACTATGTTTTAGGGTGAGGGGGGTAGGTAGGGGCTTTTTTATTTGGTTGTGTGACTAGGGGCTTGGGGACACACACTGCATACACACTATACACACACTGCACACACTATACACACACTACACACAATATACACACACTATACACACAATATACACACACACTGTACACTCTATACACACACTGTACACACTATGCACACACACACTGCATACACACACTACACACACTGCATACACTGCACACACTATACACACTGCACACACTATACACACACTGCACACACTATACACACTATACACACACTACACACACTACACACACACACTGTACACACTATGCACACACTGCATACACTATGCACACACTATACACACACACTACATACACACTGCACACATTATACACACACTACACACACTATACACACAATATACACACACACTGTACACACTATGCACACACTGCACACACTGCATACACTATGCACACACTATACACACACACACTACACACACTGCATACACACACTATACACACTCTATACACACTGCACACACTATACACACTATACACACACACTATACACACTCACTATACACACAATATACACACACTGTACACACTATACACACTCACTATACACACAATATACACACACTGTACACACTATACACACTCACTATACACACAATATATACACACTTTACACACTATACACACACTGCATAAACATACATTTAAAAAAAATTGCAGCTGTTTTTTACATTTCAAAGTTGGGGAGGGGGGTGCCAAATAAAGGATCCGCCCCGGGTGCCAAATGCTCCAGGTACGCCCCTGTATAGAGGGGAGCCATGTTACTCTGTATATAGAGAGGAGCCATGTTTACACTGTATATAGAGGGGAGCCATGTTACTCTGTATATAGAGGGGAGCCATGTTACTCTTATGGTTCACGGTGCTCAAGGTGTTGAAGAGATTAATGTTGGTGGTGTTCAACCCTCCTGCACACCCTCGATGCAAAAGAATAAAAGTACTGCACCCATCAGAAGCTTTCCTCTCGTTATTTACTCGATGACAAAGGGGTCGCAACAGTGGTCTAAGTGTCAATTCACATCTTTTACTTTCTAATACAAAGTTTAAGACCTCCCATATAGTGGGTACAGTAGCAGTCTTCCAATAGTGAGGGATAATGTAAGTAGCGTCTATCAGAAGGTGTCCTGGTATTATTTTTCTGCATCTAGTTAAATCATCAAGGAGTTTTTGAGTAAACAAAGTTCATGGGATAAAGTGATAATACTATTAACCAATTTTTTAAAATAATTCCATTAAAGTTTAATTTTAGGGCATGTCACTAAAATATGGAATAGGGTACCAACTTGTCCGCAATCCCTCCAAAACGTGTTAGTGTTTGTAAGCTGTAATTTTAAAAGTCTAGAAAGAGTAAGGTACCACCTGTATAGGATCTTATAATGATTTTCTAAAAGAGTTATACATTGGGTGATACCATTTAATGATAGTAAAAAGCTGAACCAATCTTCTATTCCAAATTTTTTGTTTAATTATTTTTCCTAAGACAACATTAAATCAAATGTTTGGCCTGGTTCTCTGGCAAAATAAGAGTAGCATGTGGAAATGGTGCGTTTCCGACCAGGAAGCAATAGATAAAATATTTTCTAAATTTGGAAATCCTGTAGTGATTGTTAATTATTTTTTTAAATTTTTCATACATGCATCACATTGTGAATCTTCTGAATCCTATCCGATGTATGGGGTTCAGATGTGAAAGAAGTGATTTTAATCCAGACACAGAATTCATCCAGGTGATTGCTGCAGATTCAATCGGTCCATATATGAGCATTGCCCTTGCGGTGAGGATTTGGTCAATCATTTTTAAAGAATATTGCTCATCCAGACAAAATAAAGTGTTTAAAGAATAATCATGTAAATAACCATGTGCACTATGGTCTCTTTGTTTCCAGAAATATGTTATATGAAAAACTTTAATGTTAAGCATTACTATTTTATCTGGGTTTTAAAAATCATAATAATGTTAAATAAGTAAATATAATGTAGATTGCAACAATCATACAAGGATATATACCATTAACATAACATTGATGATGGTGATAAAACATGAGAAATTATCTTCATAAGGCAGCTATGATTTAGCCTGTTTTGGAAATATAAAAAAAAATGAAAAAATTTCCTTTTTCAGGCAGAATTTGATTCACAATGACTATTAAAGCTGAATATGTCAAATCATTTGGCTTGAGATCTAATTATGTGTAATTCCTTTCAGTGTTCAACAGGAGGTGACGTCCCTCTAGTGAATGTATTCCAAAGTTCTAAATTGTCTGGAATGGATCAGAAATTTCCTATCAAATGAATGTAATATATGCATATGTACAGCCACTAATCTGTCTCCGATTATAACCACAGACTCAACAAAATATCCTGTAATAATAAAAACTCTAATAGAATTCTGACAGAAATTAATTAGGTCAGTATGTGTCAAAAATCTTCTTTAATCAACAGAAACTGTCAAACTGGAAAATATAGCTACATATACACATAGTTAGTTACATGGTTAATAAGAAAATAATAAGTAAAGTAAACGCAATCACATAATTAAACAAAACAGTCATAAGATTATTTTTCCCAGATAGCAGTGCCAATCAGCAATCAAGAAGAATACGTGACAAATAAGTCTTTTATTATGTCTGTAACATACAAGTTCACTTAACCAGGCTATAGTGTTTCAATTAAAACCATTTTTTCTGTCAGTTTTAAACATTAATTCTCATAAATATATTAAAAAGAATGCAAAAATATGTTTTTTGTTTAAAGTTCTTATCCTATATAAAAAAAAAAGAAAAAAAAAGAAGAAGCATGACAGCCAAGGTAGCCTCGCCTTACCCTTAAAGGAACATTGTTGCTTTTCTTAAACTGTCATTCTATTTCACCTTTGAAATTCTCCTTAGTCTTTTAGTTATATAAATACTACATTTTCTTAAGCGGAGCCCATCAATGGCAATCTTTGGCACACAATAGCATCAGTTAAAAGAATCTCACAAAAATGCAAACAGTAGACGACACAAGCAGAGGAGAACAAAATGGAGGTATCTTGGTATTGAGATTCAACAAAAGGAAGGTAAAATAATTAATTTTAAAAAGTCAATTCATAATGGGGAATGAGTATAATCAATAAGATCCAAGGGGTACAAGGAAAGGAAAACAAAATAAAAATGGATAGTGTTGTATTCTTCAGTTTACTTTACCAGAGGTTAAACTGCAAGTACATAGGGAGAATAAGTCAGAATTTTATGAAGCTTGAATTTCGTTCAATTACAGTATTCCATCAAATCTTTTTGTGTTCTACAGAGTTTTGCAACAAAGAGGTGTTAGGATGTTATGACCACTTCATTTTACTTTAACTAAGCATGTTTGTAATAATTCCATGCACTCTGACCACAACACTTTCACCCAGTTCTCCTTTGAATCATTTAAGAAGAATTCGGAAAAATTATAATGCCAGTCGTACCCATAACCAGTTCCCCTGCAATGGGGCAAATAGTTCAGTAATTATTTTTCTCTGATATTGGTCCCCATCAAGCTCTGAAACTTCTTCATGTCTGGTGACATGCCTCCGCAGAGCCGAAAGCTAATCTAGTCTCAGTTTATTAGCTGAAAGCATTAGCTGACCACTTACAGCCAATGAAGAGCACACTGTGCAAAAAAAAATGCACAGACTTGACATTAGCCATACCGGAACTCTTTTTCCAGGCTGGCTAATCTAAATTGCTCTATATACATACTCTAGCTACCATAACCACTTCAAATCACTGAAGTAGCCATGGTACATGATTCCCTCTCTGTTAACTATATGCCAAACTATGACATTTCAATATTAGGCATAAAAAAGCTATTCGAAGAATTGATGTAAACTTCTTAAATATATAATTTACAAATGCTTTGATTATTTGGATGATGTTTAGATGATATTAAAAAATACCTCATTTCATAGAGATTGTAAATTGTTATTGCACATTAAACCTTTGGGGGGAAAGCTTGCATCCTGTTATTTATTATGAAAATTAATAGATCTATTCCTTAAGTATATTTTGTATTAAAATTCCTTAAAACACATGTAGTTTTCAAGTTAAAAAGACATTTCATAAAACACTCCATTTCTTTTACTATATTAATCTTTTTAGCCTTTGCAGCTTGAAAATTGCTTGTACATGGAAGTCGCCAAACTAGACGATATCACTCACTAAATAAAGTAATGTTTCCTTGTCAAAAAAGCGCTTTTAAAAAAAAAGACCCCTTTTGATGTATGACCTCTTTAAATGTATGTATATGTGAAAGTCGTCTGGTATTTAAGCTGGAGTACTTACTTATTCTTTTACAACCCGGCAGAGAATAAAACTAATAAGTATTTCTAGTTCTTTAAAGATTGATTTATTATCATTTTAAAAAAACACGCCTTTTCATTTGGAAAGTCATTTGCTCGGTTGTGATTGCATATATACAGCAGCTAAGGGTCAGCTTTGGCCTTAAAGCTCGTTATTACCTATACACGTATCCAGGGATTTCTAAGTCTACACTGATTATCAACAAATGCACCTTTAAGATTAGCAGAAATCGTCTAGGGAGTAATGGAGCCATGGTAATCTGCGGCAAACTAGCACTGCCTCCGGCAATAAAAATAGCCGAGACAATGGTCCTGTCCAATTTGATATTACCACTGTGAAGGTTGTAAGCATTCCAGACCTAAAATAACTTTTACTATAAAATGTCTTGGAAAATACAAAAATGAAGATAAGATATAATCCAAAATGACTATACCCATGGGACAAATAGTTTAGGATTAATTGCTGTACCATAACACTGTGCTACAATTCTAGGCATTATTTATGATGTGGTGAAGACCAAGAGGTGAAATCAAGCACCACCTTATGAATAAACCGTTGTACAAGTTACCAATCTTTTTAAAGTGGAGAAAATGATGACTGGCCAATGCCAATCATTATACTCAGTCAATTCTAGGATTGAATGCAATGTTTGTTACCTCCTCTTCAAACTAACTGGAAAGCAAAATCATGTTTAAATGTAATGTCAATTAAAATTATTTGAATATGATGATTAATAAAATCCATAAGATTGATTACTGGCCTAAAATTATTGGAACAGTAATGGAACTTGGGCTCAAACACAGGACTTAGAACAAAGAACTTTAGATAAGGCATCAATTAATATGCGTTCTGTTCTCAATTAGGATTTGCAGCACCTATTGTAGCACAATTTATTCTGTGTTACTGCCAAAGATTCTTATATTTTAAAGGTATTCCATGGATATAGAACAGAAGTAATTTCAATGAAGGGTTCTATACGTATTAATTTAGAATGGACATCCGTACTTACTGCTCTGACAATTCTCTGTGTGTGCTCTCCTTTCATTGTCAATCAACCTGTCAAATGTTTAACTACCAAGAACACCATAACACTATTTTAAATTATATTGTAAGAAGCATGCTAAATACATCTTAAACATCATGGTGATTTGAAAGTTGAATTTCTATATTAAAAATTGACAGAGCAAGCAAATGGTATATTTTCCTTAAACCTTTAGAATTACCATGAAAAAGTCTAGATTAAATAAACGTAAACAGCAAAAATACAAACTCACATCATTCATTCTTTGTTGATGAGCCTAGGAGTGGTGGGGAAGATGGATGGCGAGAAAGAAAGGTTAAATATAACAAAATGTACTGTAGAAAAAAAAACAGGGTGAAGGAATAAATGTTATTATAATGTTTTAGCTGTGTAACCAAGGGGACCTGCATTGGCAAGATAGTGACACATTTGTATGTATTTGGTATGTTTTCCATCATCTGTTTTGCAGCTTGGTCTAATAATTGGTCCCAGAAGTGAGTAAATTTCTAGTTCCAAAGAATGGCAATGCCTAAATTTAAATCAAACAGATCATGAACCAATAGATATTTTTTTATTTTCTCTTGCTAGATATTGCAGGACTCTGGCAAGTGAGGGAGAGTGAGAGAGTTTGGTTCTCTATTGTTAAATGTTCCACAGCCATGGACCCAATTAAAAAAAAAAAAGAAGACATTTTGTATTTTCCTTTTAACACCACAGAAGACAACAATGGGTTAATCTTTACTATCAGCAAAAATATTTAGGTTTTTTTTTTTATGCCAAGGATACCACTATGGGGGTACGCAGCACAAGGCAAGGGGAGGCAAGTGCCCAGCTGGTATTTGGATTTTTAGTTTATTTAAATTGGGCATAAGTGTGACAGAGCAAGCACATATTATGGCTTTGTCCCCACTTGAAAATTTCTACTGATGCCTGTTGATACAAAATACCATGTAGCAAATAGCTAATGGTATTGCAATTTCTTTGGTTTCCTACAGAGTACTTTCACTCTTGTCTGGCTTTTTTTATATTAAATATACTATATCTCCTGCTTTAAAGGTTTTTTTTTCTTTATTCACCTCTTCTTTAGCTTATTTCTCCTTAATCTTTACTAAATAATGAATTAGATGTAATTGGAGTTGTTTTTCTCTTCATCCAACCACATGGTCAAAGTAAACCTTAAACTTAAAAATTGGAGGTATATTTGCAATTTTCATTGAGGTACACTTGATGCCTAACGCAGGCTTTAGAGATCTCATGCTTAATCACACTTAACCACACTTAACCCCTTTGTATTAAAGCGTTTAGGATATCATTTGTTTCTAAACAGGTGATTGACCTGCTGATTTCACTCTGTGGAAGTGTATTTTTTTTTTTTAACTAATACAAATCTGAGAAATTGTTCATTTAAAAAAAATGATGTTTTTGTATGTGTAAAATTTAATGCCACTTGATCTCATGTGATTCTTGAAAAATACATTGTACTTTTCTTGCATTGTATCTTTGTGAAATTTGCATGTCCAACCTAATATCCTTGCATAAAAAAAGTCTAAAACAAAAAATAAAGCCGTGTGTCCCATGAGATGTACACTTTCAGAGTTATTCACCCAACTCAAAATGTGAAAATATTAAACCGTATGTCCAAGACACTAAAAGCTAAAAAGGGAAAGCTATAAGCAAGAATTTTGCTTTGATTTTACACTCTGGATGCAATCCCTTAAAATGTGGAGTTTGCTAAATAACTGTGTTTAATATTGCTTTAGATGTTATAGCTAGTGCAGGTACTAGATTAAACCACATACATATAATCCTGTCCATTGAAAAATGGACCATTTAAATACAATTATAAAGACAATCACAAACATTTAAACATGGCCACATCGTACATCTTTGTCATTGTCAGTACTACATTTATTATCATCATGCATATAATGCAACTATTAAGACATTGAAACAAGTCTTTTGCCATATGTGAAAAGTGCAATCAGTGCAGTTATTTAAAGAGAGAAATATAAGAATGGGTGCCTTTACCACTCCCAGTCATATGATAAGGTTACTAAACAAAAAATAAGCAGTACAATACAAGTGTACATTAATAGTAGTTGAAAGCATATAATTAAAATTGTTCATTCACCCCCCCCTTCCCCCCGACTCCTCTTTTGCAACTGTCAAAAATAAGTGAATACTTTTCTAGCAACCTACTTCATACCCCTACTTATACCCTTTGTGTCACTATACCCCACTTCCTCTAGCATGTAAGCTCATTGAGCAGGGCCCTTAACCCCTCTGTTCCTGTGAGTCCATTTGTCTGGTTACAATTACGTGTCTGATAGTCCACCCATTGTACAGCGCTATGGAATTTGTTGGCGCTATATAAATAATAAAATAATAAGGGAGGGAGGTGGGCCTGTGCAATGGCCCACTTATTCACGTATTTTGTGTAAGGGAAGCTATATTGTGTTGATTAATAACACCTAAAAGCTGAGCATTAAACTCCTGGAATATTCAGATTGAACTGTGTAGACTAGATGCAAAGGTTAGTGCTGACAACATTTAATAAACTTGGAGTTCTTTACAAAAACCGTATATATATATATATATATATATATATATATATATATATATACTATATTCAAGTATTATTAAAGTTGTATGCTATAGCTTCTGTCGCTCAATAAAAAAAGACAACAAAGAAAAACAAAAGATGCTGTACTATCTTGTCAATCAGACAACATACACTGGACAACATTGATTTTCAAAGGTTTTGCTTCCTAAAAAAAAAATGGTGAACTGAACCCACATATAATTTCATATTGACAGTATCATAAAGGAATTTTTAAAACATGAAATTAAGGTTGTTGACTCTTACATGTTTAGTAGCATGATGTTTTCACAATTGTTTTCATCAGTCCCAGTTTTATATGAAGCGAAAGCTAAATAACTTTGTCAGGTCAACAAGTGGTTCAAGTGCCACATTTTTCTGTCCTGAAACTTTTACAGAGTAGTGAATTCTTTTTAATGACACTTTAGCTTGGCTGTCTTATTCACAATGTAACAACAGTATTTGGTATATCTGAGTTGCATTCCAAGTAGCAGAGCCACTGCTTTTCGATCTCCTGCTTTTATGGTCTTTCCTAACAGGATCCATTCAGCCTAAGCATGCCCTGGCTTGACCATGCTTTATCACTTCCACAAATGTTATGCAACCTGTCAGTAAATACAATCAAGTTTTTGGATCCCTCCTTGTCCTCCCAGACAGAGCTACAGTGATGGAGAAAAGTATTTGATCCCCTGCTGAAGAAATGATCAGTCTATAATTTTAAAGGTAGGTGTATTTTAACAGTGAGAGACAGAATTAAAAAAAAAATTCAGAAAAACGCATGTCAAAAAAGTTATACATTGATTTGCATGTTAATGAGTGAAATAAATATTTGATCCCCTATCAATCAGCAAGATTTCTGGCTCCCAGGTGTCTCTTAAAGGGAGTGCTCCTATTCTCAGCTTGTTACCTGTATAAAAGACACCTGTCCACAGAAGCAATCAATCAATCAAATTCCAAACTCTCCACCATGGCCAAGACCAAAGAGCTGTCCAAGGATGTCAGGGACAAGATTGTAGACCTACACAAGGCTGGAATGGTCTACAAGACCATCGCCAAGCAGCTCGGTGAGAAGGTGACTACAATTGGTGCGATTATTCGCAAATGGAAGAAACACTAAATAAATGTCAGTCTGGTCCTCCATGCAAGATCTCACCTCAAGATCAATGAGTTTCAATGATTATGAGAATGGTGAGGAATCAGCTCAGTCACCAAGAAAACAATTGGTAACACACTACACCGTGAAGGACTAAAATCCTGCAGCGACCGCAAGTTCCCCCTGCTCAAGAAAGCACATGAACAGGCCCGTCTAAAGTTTGCCAGTGAACATCTGAATGATTCAGAGGAGAACTGGGTGAAAGTGTTGTGGTCAGATGATACCAAAATCAAGCTCTTTGGCATCAACTCAAATTGTCGTGTTTGGAGGAGGAGGAATGCTACCTATGACCTCAAGAACCCCATCCCCACTATCAAGGTGGAAACATTATGCTTTGGGGGTGTTTTTCTGCTAAGGGGACAGGACAACTGAACCACATCAAAGGGACGATGGATGGGGCCATGTACTGTCAAATCTTGGGTGAGAACCTCCTTACCTCAACCAGGGCATTGAACATGGGTCGTGGATGGGTATTCCATCATGACAATGACCCAATACACACAGCCAAGACAACAAAGGAGTGGCTCAAAAAGAAGCACATTAAGGTTCTGGAGTGGCCTGGCCAGTCTCTAGACCATAATCCCATAGAAAAACTGTGGAGGGTGCAGAAGGGTCGAGTTGCAAAAACATCATCCTCGAAACCTTAATGACTTGGAGAGGATCTGCAAAGAGGAGTGGGATAAAATCCCTCCTGAGATGTGTGCAAACCTGGTGGCCAACTACAAAAAACCTCTGTGATTGCCAACAAGGGTTTTGCCACCAAGTACTAAGTTGAAGGGGTCAAATACTTATTTCACTTATTGACATGCAAATCAATTTATAACTTTTTCTGGATTAGAAAAAAAAAACCTGTCTCTCACTGTTAAAATACACCAATATACCAATATACCATTAAAATTATAAAGTGACCATTTCTTTGTCAGTGGACAAACATTCAAAATCAGCAGGGGATCAAATACTTTTTTCCCTCACTGTATGGAGAATAAGCCTGATGTGATTCACAGATCATCATCTGCATTTATAAGTAGATTGTAAGACAAGGAGTTCCTATTCTATATTCTATAATCATGAAAGTACTTTCTATGGAAACATATGACTGCTAAATTCACCCAGACCACTTCATTTCAGCAAAATGGCCTGGGTGCAGTGGTTCTGTATGTTTAACTCTTCAAAACATTTCTGTTTTGCAGAAGTTGAATGTTTACCTGGAAGGGCTAAATGAGCCTCTACTGGCTGTCATATTGACAGCCACTAGAAGAGCTTCCGGTGCACTGACCAAGTAAAATTCAGTCACATGATGTATTACGTCCCCAATGCTCCTCTATGAGGAACATTGAATTGGTCACTGGCTGGGGAAACCATGCCTTCTTAGGATGTTGTAAGAGGAGGAGGGGCGAGTTAATGTGATGTCGAACGGTGGATACTATCCTAGATAGGGTCAGAAACACGATACTGTCAGGAATTCAGGTTTGTATTCCTGATGCTATAGTGTTCCTTTAATATTCACTGTTGTAAGGTTGGTAGACATACATTAAGTGTTTCAGATCAAAAGAAGCTACAGAGACACATATTTTATAGTTCTGAATACTATACTATAGATTTAAATAAATATTAACACTCTATATATGTGTATTTCTTACATAAGATAGGAAATTGTCAAACTGCAATTTATGTGTAATCCAATCTCATTGTCATCAGTTTTTCCAGCTTTTCTCCCTTTTATAAACGTTTTCAATACAAACAGGCTGATATACTGATGTGCAAATTTTGAACTATATATTCTGCAATACAAAGTTATAAATGAATATTATACATGAATTTTCAAATAGGGCTTTAAGGCCTTCATTCATGCTAAAATTTACACATCAATATTTCAGAGGAACACTAATATTTAAATCCCTGCCTTAACCTTCCAATTATTACTTCTTCTTACACAATTTTGGACACACAGAAATTCAGTTTCATCTTTTGCTATTGCACGTTAAAAGCCTCCGCAGCTTCAAACTCGCAAGCCAAAAAAAACAATGTCTGCTGGACCTATTTTGCGATGACAGCTAGTAATGAAATACAAAGAAAACATGGGAATTTGATTCAGGTAAGTATGAGTACAGTAAAATAATTTTCTGCATCTTTGGTAATCTCTTTGGTAAAACTAAAAGGAAGGAGATAGAGAATGCTGTAAAGATGTCTTAATTTCTGAAACAATAGCTTCATAGTTCGGGCATGAACCCCTGATGTAATCCGACATGTGCACACAAATGAATACATATTCCACACTTTGCCAGCTGGCATATATGCATAGCCATTAACGCTGGTGGAGGTATTCTGTATTGCTCATAAGAGCACAGCCATAGGCAATAGTGTAATAAAAGTTATACTTAACTGGTGTTGAGCCGGAAACACAATATCATCGTGATCTTACCATCAAATAGAGTTCAATGCCAACTTTTTGTTTCAGCAAAGTTTTTATGTTGTGATAATTTCCCACTGCTCTTAATGTACATGAATAATTTTTAAAGTATAAAAATACATTTACCCTCCAATACCTTTATGTTTTGTGTGTCCAAAAAAAGCTGTTTAATTTAACAAATCCTCCCCCAAAAAGTTTGAACTTTGCAATTTTGACTTTGCGGACAGTTATTTAGTAGGTGTTAAATTTTTGTGTATACACTCTTCTAGAAGATGACACTGCACAGTCATCAAATTGTGCAGATTTGTTGGAATTTTCTTTATTTTAAAACCTGCTTATTATTGAGATAGGCATACTTTCTTTATAGAAACTTACGTTCAACATAAACAATTTGCAACAAAAAAAAAAAAAATTGTACTCTATAGTATGCAGTAAAATAAATTCACCCCATCTAAAATGTACATTCTGTTAGACAGGTTAAACAACAGGGACATGGCAGATATAGTAACTATTATATAAGTACCTTGCTACTTGCTATAGGTAAGGTTAGAGTGAGTATTGGCAGTTGTAGCAAGGCTTACTAATGGAAGGGCAATAGGGGAGGTTGCATACCACACCTGTCAAAATAGCAAATCACTCTTTTTTTTTTAATTCTTACTTTTATTTAAGGCATATGAGATGGGGTACAGAAGGTAGAGCAGGGGAAACGTATGCATAGGTACATCATGGGATCAATACATCGATAGCATTTATGCAACACATTTCTGGGATTTAGATGCCTCATTTTTAAATTTTGTTGTTTAACGAGAGTGAAACCACAGTATATTTAGATTAACTAGGGCATCATAGCCCAGTGATGGTAACATGAAGTAAACTTATATCACATGCAGAGCTATACCGTTGATTTGTCGTTGCCTTACTGCTGCTCTTTTCATGACCGCTTAATTCGAGTATAAGTAAAATGCTAGGTATAGAAGTAGACCAGTGTGTGTAGACTATATAGCGGGCTATAGAGTTGGTAGTCATAGCATGCTAATACATATGGCATAGGTAAAATTAAAGAGCATGAGTATTTTCGGCATACATAGCATTTCAAGCATAGCGGGTAATAACGAAACTAAACATGCTATATAGTTGAGTCTGAGCATTAGGAGTAAAACATATGAGGATCAGGCAAAAAATACAGCATGCTATCAAAATACAACTGGCTGTTACTACACACTGTTAAATTAAGCACAGCTTTAAAGGGTTTGGGGGCATGTGTAAGGGGACACGCTTGCATGTATGCTTGAGTGAGTGAGCGTAAGACTTTAGCAATAGTTATTATTTGTAGTTGTAGTTGTACCTCCGTGGACCTAGTGTAAATAGGTTTAGACATGTGTAACCTCGGCTACCAGAACATGGATTGTTCCAACCTTGGGTTCGTCAGAGATTGGCAGAGTCGCTAGTTGGTGTAACAGAATGTGGGTATAGGTGACATAATAAGTGTCGCAGTGCTTGCTGGGTTAACATTGGTTGTCTTGCTTTATGTGTGACAGGTGTGTATGCGAAAGCTCGTCTGGCCTAAGAGGCTTGGCGGTCAGTTAGGTCGAGTTATATGTGGCAAGTAAAAGGGGTCTAACAATATCTAAAGGAGCATGTGCATAAATTTGCAAGCCTGCATCAACAGTTGGGTTATCAGAGCTTTTGTCTCATCGTGTATGTGTCCATATAGCGTCCATTCAGGAGTGTTGCGTCGGCTGCCTGTGTGTTGCGTCCTCCAGCGGGGATCTGTGGCGGTGGCGCCGGGTAAGCACAGGTGTTGGCTAACATCCAGGAGCAGGCCAGCTCTTCCCTCCAGCTCCGGGCCAGCGACAAGGCCGGCATTGTATTCCCACGGACTCGGGAACTGCTAGAGACCGGGTCCTTCCCTGGTGGGACAGGTCTGGGGGCCTTGAGGTGTTTACCCCGCTCACGGCGGGCAGGCCTCCACCTGCGTGGGAGATGCACTGGGGTCATGCCCACGGTGGCCTTTGGCCCGGATGGGCTAATGCGGTGAGTGACAGGCTTTTTATTCTTAATAGTGCCCGAGGGCTGTCCAGTCCCCCTCCGGGTGTCGCCCCTCTGTTTGCTTTCAGTGCTTCTGTGCTCTCGCTGCTGTACCTGCGCGGCAGCGTACCTCGCCTCGATCTGTGCCCAGAAGTTGTTGAACAGGTTGTTCAGGCGAGTATTCAGAGGCTCGGTGGCGTCGTATCGGTGCCCCGTAGGCGCGCTTACTTTGCTGGGTTGTGTTTCCGCCATGTCATAATGGCACGCGGCCTGCTGGCTTTGTGAGTGGCTGGGAGCCGTGTCAGTTCTCGGAGACCACAGAGGTATGAGAGTCGGTGTTATTTGGACCGGGATAACCCCCGCCGGTCCTGTGGGGGGGAAGCCATAAGTTGCGGAGGCTGTTTGTTTTGATGGGCTGGGAGAGCGGCCGTCTCTACCCTGCCCTGCGTGTTGTAGGCCCCAAGCCTCGGGTCAAGCTTTCCAGCGGGCATATCAGGCATGTAAGGTATCCCCCTGTTCCCCTGCTTCTGTACAACAAGGTGGGGTAAGCTGGGGGTCAATCCAAGGCGATGTGCCCCTGTTTTCCGTCGAGTATTAGGCCCAGGCTCGGGAGCTCACAGACAGCGTGTCTGCTCAGCTCCACGGTCAGGCTCCTCCCCCAGCAAATCACTCTTTAAACTATTAATTTAAGCACCATGACCACTTTGGTTATTTAAAGTAGTCGTAGTCATGATGCTTTGGAGACTCAATGTGCAGCTTTTCATTATGAAATGGAGCATATATATAAATATAGCCCCTTGCTGTTAGAGGTGTAACTCCAGCTCCAACTGAGTCATTAAGATGTCATAAGTTACCCCAAAACAAGAGTTATTGGCTGTCTAATGTCCATTCTATCTATATTGAATGTATGTTATCAGCATCTGGCTACAGGTGACCAATGGTGGTATGGCCTTCTCGTTTATTCTGCCCAAGTCCTGCCCTTAACCCATCATCTGGGATGTCCTTCCCCATTTAGCGAGGAGTAGTGCTGTTACTGGAGAAGTAGCAGGCTGCAGGGCGAATTTGACCTCTGCACCTGAACAGAGGTAAGTTTTAGCTATTTTCTTTTTTTTCTTTTTTTCTTTTTGGGTGTGTACCAGTATAGTAAGTGTTACTCTGAGCAAAACAGTGTTTTAGAAAAAAGAGATCCACACACAAAGATAGTATGTGCTCAATTTTAATTGAAAAAAAATTATTTAAATGGATTTCACTAATTAAAAACATCAAATAAATTGTGTTTCTCATATAAATGCAAAGACAATGTGGAGTATAGATAAACAGACAGTGCTGAAAACATAAATTGGGCGTAGAAATAAACCTGCACTTAAATATGGTATGTATTAAATATGGAATGTATTAAAATAAAAAATTAGCATGGAGGCTTGCAAATTAGGCAAATTAGGTAAACCACATTATGTACTGCTAATGCAAAATGCTTTGTGTGGGACAGCCAAAATGTAAGCATGAATAGCTGGTACTCAAATCCCAGTCATGCACACTTTTTAATTTAACACATAAATATATATATATGCGTCTGACTTCCTCCACTATAAATTTATGCAGGTAGTATCACAGGTTTTTGTTGGTTGGTGGGTCAGTCCTACTTGGTAAACATGGCTACAGAACGCCAGATAAGTTGCTCAGGAAAGTGTTTCTAAATAGTGGTATGGTATCCGGACTCTCTATAAAAGAACTGCAGCAAGTGGCTGTAAACCAGCACAACACAGCATAGAGAAGGATGCAGTGCTTCAACAGCTACACGTGTGCACCCGGGGTCCTTCAAAGGCCTGGAAAACAAAACAAAACAGGGTTTTATTACAAATGGCATACATAGAAACATAGAAACATAGAATGTGACGGCAGATAAGAACCATTCGGCCCATCCAGTCTGCCCAATTTTCTAAATACTTGCATTAGTCCCTGGCCTTATCTTATAGTTAGGATAGCCTTATGCCTATCCCATGCATGCTTAAACTACTTTACTGTGTTAACCTCTACCACTTCAGCTGGAATAATCACTATAAAGGTTATTCTTTAATGTTTGAATTAAAAATTTAATGAAAAAGAGCTAACTTTTGTGGTATTTTCAGATATGGTGATAGGTCAGCTACGTATAAGTTAAAGGGACACTCCAAATATCTAAAACACTTAAGCTTATGAAGAGTGTATTCTCCTTTTAGTTTTACAAAAAGTAAAATTCAGTAGAAATAAGGAGTTTTATAAATTAACCTTATTACACCCCTGGCTGTTAATTAAAACATTTTTCAAAGTTTTGCTTATAAACATTTACAGCCAGTGCAACTAAAAACAATTGGCTCACAATATATTAACTTATTAGTTCTGGTTTTAGGACAAATATTGGAAGTTGGGGAATTATGGTGTTAAAGTTAAACATTTGCAATATTTGGTCTGCTAATGGTGCAGTTTTAATATTAGTTACATAATCCAAAACCACTATACAATTAATATTTTATTTTCATGGAGAATTTCACTTCTTTAAAAAAATTTACAGATTACAGATTTTTATTCCACTACTGCCGTCAAATACAGCAATACTCCTTGGTGGACCATTGTCAATGTTTTAAAAACTTTAAGGGACAAGCTATATACATGCAGTTTCAGTTTTCAAATTCCCAATTTTAACTTATTGATTTATTGAACCCATAACACCAGTTCTTAGCTGTATTTGTGCCCCTCATTATAGCATACTGTATCAGAGTTTGTCCTATACCAGAGTACGCCCCAGTTTCCTGGAGGGGGCTGATGGCTCACCTCCTGCCCAGTGATTATGGCCCTGGGAATATTGCCCTTTAAAGACAGTATTTGGGAATGATGGATTTTTATTATGCGGCTACTGGCCCTTTAAGCACAGTGTATGGACTTCTATTAGACTGTGTACATATTGTGTATAGGGAGGTGTACCCGTCCCCAGTTTCCTGTCCCATTGTTCTCCAGCAGGGCCTTGTCCCAGGCACACTGCCAGACTAGTTAGAACTGGTTTGGGCTGGAAAGTTTGAGCTGGAGAGCCATGCTTCAGTGGAACTAAAGAGAAATCCACCTAACTTTTAAACCCCATAACTCCCAAACCCCTGGCCCGATCTGGGTGATTTTTGAATATGTTATTCACCCAGATCAGGGCTATCAGATGTGTGGGTTGTACCTTGTACTTAATTGGTTAATGTACTAATCATTGTGGGTGGCTCCCTTGCACAGGAGCATTGCATAAAAGCAGGGGTTGTGTGATTAAAAGTTAGTTAAGTTCTACTCCTGATACTGTGTGTCGTCCAGCGATTGGGAAAGGTGATGGGATACTATGGGACTTTATTGCTGTTTGTGCTGGATATTCTCTTGGATTTATTACTTGTTGTGGATCCAGATCCACAGAGGAGCAAGTACCCAGATCCCCAACGGCAGTGTGAAGAGCAGGGAGTGGAGAGCATCGTCTCCCCTCCCCAGCGGGCAGTGTACCTTGCAGGGAGCGGAGAGTAGCGTCCTCCCTCCCCAGCGGCAGGGTGAGCTACAGGGATGCTGGGCAGTCAGCCCAGATCCCCAGTGGCAGTGTGAAGTGCAAGGAGAGGAGAGTAGCGTCCTCCCTCCCCAGTGGCAGGGTGAGCTACAGGGATGCTGGGCAGTCGGTTCAGATCCCCAGTGGCAGGGTGAAGAGCAGGGAGTGGAGAGCATCGTCTCCCCTCCCCAGCGACAGTGTACCTTGCAGGGAGCGGAGAGTAGCGTCCTCCCTCCCCAGCGGCAGGGTGAGCTACAGGGATGCTGGGCAGTCAGCCCAGATCCCCAGTGGCAGTGTGAAGTGCAAGGAGAGGAGAGTAGCGTCCTCCCTCCCCAGCGGCAGGGTGAGCTACAGGGATGCTGGGCAGTCAGCTCAGATCCCCAGCGGTAGTGTGAAGAACAGCGAGAGGAGAGTAGCGTCCTCCCTCCCCAGCGGCAGGGTGAGCTACAGGGATGCAGGGCAGTCGGCCCAGATCCCCAGCGGCAGTGTACCTTGCAGGGAGAGGAGAGTAGCGTCCTCCCTCCCCAGCGGCAGGGTGAGCTACAGGGATGCTGGGCAGTCGGCCCAGATCCCCAGCGGCAGTGTGTTTCATTGGGGGTAGAGAGCAGCATCCTCCCTCCCCAGCAGCAGCATAGCCCACCAAGGGGAGACAGTAAGCCCCACAACAGTGCAGATGGGACCGTAGTCTCTGCACCTACACCACCAAGGATAAGGACAGTCTGTCCTGTTTCCCAACAGCAAGACCGTTTAGCCAAAGGGGAGACAGTCTGTTTCCCCCTCCAGCAGCCAAGTGTGATGTTGGGAGAAGTGACAGGCGGTCTCTCTCCCCAGTGGCAGAGTGCCTTACAGGGAGGGGAGACAACTGGTTTCCCTCTCCAGCGGCTGAGCATGTCATTGGAAGGGGAGACGGCTGGTTCCCCTTCCCAACAGTAGAACAATTTATTGGAAGGGGAGACAGTCGGTCCCCCCCCCTACAACAAAGGAGAGCGTTGCAGGAAGAAGAGCTGGCATCTGGGCAGAAAGCCAGCGGCTTCTGCCCTCTCTTCCCTTCTGCCTTAGAACCTGATGGCGCACCATCTACATCAAGGGCACCAAGGACCACAGAGCTAAGTTTCGCTGGCCTTGACCCACCAGGTCTAAAGGAGGGGAACTGCATCCGCCATCCCCAGCAACAGTTTTGTCCAACCAGGGGAGAAGGCGCCCTGGTTACTTTGCTACCAGACTATGGATTTACAACTGGGCACATGTGGCAGGAGGACACCGGGACAGCTACACCGGGTAAGAAAGGCCGACCGACTATCAGCACCCCAGACCGATTGGAGGTCTGGAGTCTGGATAGTCTTTTTGGTAAAGGGAAGAAATGTAGCGGACTGGGTCCTATACCAGAGTACGCCCCAGTTTCCTGGAGGGGGCTGATGGCTCACCTCCTGCCCAGTTATTATGGCCCTGGGGGTATTGCCCTTTAAAGACAGTATTTGGGCATGATGGATTTTTATTATGCGGCTACTGGCCCTTTAAGCACAGTGTATGGACTTCTATTAGACTGTGTATAGATTGTGTATAGGAAGGTGTACCCCTCCCCTGTTTCCTGTCCCATTGTTCTCCAGCAGGGCGTTGTCCCAGGCACACTGCCAGACTAGTTGGAAAGGGTTTGGGCTGGGAAGTTTGGGCTGGAGAGCCATGCTTCAGTGGAACTAAAGGGAAACCCACCTAACTTTTAAACCCCATAACTCCCGAACCCCTGGCCCGATCTGGGATTTTTGAATATGTTATTCACCCAGATCAGGGTTATCAGGGGATAACACATTTAGGCATGTACCCTATGTATTTGGGGTACATCTAGAAGTTGCAGAAAAATATGTACATTTTAATTATGTTAACAGATAAGCTGATGGAAGGAGATGTGTGGGTTGTACCTTGTACTTTATTGGTTAATGTACTAATTATTATGGGTGGCTCCCTTGCACGGTAGAATTGCATAAAAGCAGGGGTTGTGTGATTAAAAGTTAGTTAAGTTCTACTCCTGATACTGTGTGTCGTCCAGTGATTGGGAAAGGTGATGGGATACTATGGGACTTTATTGCTGATTGTGCTGGATATTCTCTTGGATTTATTACTTGTTCCTGCATCCTCTGGATATATTGGTGGAGTTAAGCTGTGAGAAATCAGCTCTCCGCTACACATACCATATGTTGACAGCTTGGTTATTTAATACAGTGAGTTTTTAAATATTTCACCTGGCCATTTAATCAATTTGGTTTTGTAGGTAAGGTGAATGTAACAGGCCCTGTGTGTCCCATTGCTGTAAAGACCCCCAGGTTTATATTCTGCTACATCTCCTAGTATAGACATGGCCAACGGGTATGCTTTTGCCAAGTTATTGGAAACTCCATAGATTCAAATTACAGATGTAATTTTTGCATGCCTCATTGCTTCCTAAGGAAGCTGTTTGTTTAAGAAATACTACCTGTGTTAAGTAATACTACCTGTGTTATTACGTAATGCTACCTGTGTTATCATCATGACTAGTGTCAATCTCGAATGCTATTTTTAACCCTAACTAATCCTAGATCTAGTTAAACAATGCAAAGCCTAACCCTATCTAGACCCATCAATTCCTAATTCTAATTTTATAACATGACAGGAGGCTTCGTATTTGCTTAAGTCTCTCTTTACTAGAACTCCACAGCAGCACAGAAAACAACCAATCAGAAAAAAGTTAGGTACTATAAAACTCCCCTCCCCATGCATCATTTCCTCTTTCTTTGCTGCTCTGCATCAGTACAGGTCAGAGTACCACTGCCTCCTGCTAACATTAGTGGGAGCCTTTGGGATTTTAATTATATTTTCAGTGTTTCACCTATTTTTATTTGGGGACTTCTTTGTGTGTTTCAATTTATTCACCCCTGCCTATTGCTCTGGGTTTTGTGGGGAGTTGTCTTTATTTGTTCTCTCCTCATCTTCCTGGGATGTTTATCCTTCTCTGTCCCCTTTTATTTTGCCTTCTCTGTCCCCCTGGACCTCATTCCTCCGGTCGCGGGGTGCTCTGTTTTTTCTCACACCCGCCGGCCGGAGGCTTTACACGTGGCCGCCTGCCGCCGGCTTTACCCGCGGACCGCATGTCCGCAGGGGGAAGAGGGAGCATTACGCTGCCCCACTTGTGTTTACTTCTCCTCCGGTCGCGGTGTTCTGTTACCGCCGATCGGAGGCTTTACACGTGGCCGTCCGCTTACCGCGGACCGCATGCCCGCCGGGGGAGGAGGGAGCATTTCGCTGCCTCTCCCGTGGTTTGCTCCTCCTCCGGTCGCGGTATTATGATACCGCCGACCGGAGGTTTTTCCCGCGGACCTCATGCCCGTCGGGGGAGGAGGGAGCAATTCGCCGCCCCTCCTGTGGTTTGCTTCACCTCCGGTCGCGGTATTAGGATACCGCCGACCGGAGCCTCTACACGTGGCTGCCCACCTCGGCCGGCTCAATCCACGGACTGCATGTGTCCGCCGGGGGAGGGGAGGGCAATTGCTTCCGCTCGCCCCCCCGACCCCTCTCCTCACTGTCATGCCAGTTCTCTCATCTTCTCTGATTGCCAGCTCTCCTTTGTGTATATGTTCAGATTACTGCGTTTAGGTGACATGGGTTTTTTGGCATATTCTTCCTGAGATTGATGGGTGTTTGGCATATATACACAGTTTGCTGTAATTTGCTCTGTGGTTTTTTTGCTGACAGTGTATTTCTCAGATCGCTGTATGTTTTACTGACAGCGCATGTCTAGATTTTGTTTTTCTACCATGTATGTGCAGTTTTTGCTGTGTGTCTGACTGACGCTGTTTATCACAGATTTCGTTTTACTAACAGTGTGTAGGACAGATGTTTTGAGCTTTGCCGTCAGTGCACTTCACAGACTGCTGTGTTTTTCTGACAGTGTATTTCAGGATTTAGTCTTTTCTGACAGTGTATGTCGCAGTTGGCTGTGCGTTTTCACTGACAATGTATTTCTAGATTTCGTTTTCCTCACCGTGTATGTCACTGTTGCTGTGTGTTTGCTGTCTGTGCGAATCACAGATCAATGTGTGTTTTGCTGGCAGTGTCTTTCTCAGATAGCTGAGAGTTTTGCAGTCTGTACATATTGCTATTTTCTACACGTTTCACAGATTTCCGTGAGTTTCAAGGGTGTATGTACTCAGTTGTACAGGCTCTGTACAAGGTAGACAGTGCTAGTTAGCTCTCAGACTCATATGCTTCTGAGTAGGAATATGTTGGCGCTATATAAATGGCAATATGACAATAATATATTTGTCTGGTCCAGCTATGAGGTCTCAGATGGGACTGCTCTGGTATGAATTATCTGTCTATGGCATGTATATATGTATATCAGACCTGGCTCTGTCTCAAACTGGTATGGGAAACCAGTCTGCGCTGATGCGAGACAATTTTGTCAGGTTCTCGGGGAGTTAATTATCTGGCTATGGTTTAACCCTTCTCCTCCTGCAGGTGGTATGATGATGGTATTCTATAATCGCTAGAATTCCTACGGATCGGTGAGAGCATATGCTTACCTTTCACAGTTCAAGGACAGTTTCGCTCAGTGCACCTTGCACTCATGGCCATGATGGTCACTGGAATACTTCCGCCTATACCCAATACAGCTGGAATACCACTATTTCCCTGCTGGGCACTTGGGGGACCGCCAGTCCCGGTGCAGGTTATTCACACGGCATTACGCTGTCTAAAAGGGTTGGGGTCTAGGGATCCTACGTCACAGGACGCTCTGAGGATCTACTAAATTTAGGGGCCTCTATCCAACTCAGAGGTCCCCACTCTCACTCAGTACCCCTCGTAAGCGCTACGGAATTGGATGGCGCTATATAAATAACGTGTTATAATAATATAACAATAATACACGACCCAGGATTGGCCTGATATGTCTGTGCCCCATTGATTGGCCTGCTATGTCCGTGCCCCATTGATTGGCCTGCTATGTCTGTGCCCATAAGATTGGCCTGCTATGTCTGTGCCCATAAGATTGGCCTGCTATGTCTGTGCCCATAAGATTGGCCTGCTATGTCTGTGCCCATAAGAATGGCCTGCTATTGTCTGTGCCCATAAGAACGGCCTGCTGTTGTCTGTGCCCATAAGAACGGCCTGCTATTGTCTGTGCCCATAAGAACGGCCTGCTTTTGTCTGTGCCCATAAGAACGGCCTGCTTTTGTCTGTGCCCATAAGAATGGCCTGCTATTGTCTGTGCCCATAAGAACGGCCTGCTATTGTCTGTGCCCATAAGAACGGCCTGCTATTGTCTGTGCCCATAAGAACGGCCTGCTCCATAAGTATGGCCTACTATGTCGGTGCCTTTTGCTTGGCCAACTATTCTGTGTCCATTAGTTTGGCCTGTTGGGCCTGCTCTATCCCCTTTTGGCCGCAGGCCTGGGGGAATATCACTGAGGAGAAGCCAGTGTCCACCAGTGACATGGAAATGGGCGGGTGTCCGGACAAACACCACTGCCATACTACCCAAGAGGACACCAATATACGGCCATCTGAATATGGTAGGTAGGGTGAAGGCCCTAAACCTCAGACCTGAAGGGCAAGTTTTCTTATTAAGACCCCGGACACACTTCCGCGGTTGCGCCAGTCCGGCGACGGCACTTCTCCGAGGAGAACTTTGCACAGGCAAGGACCGGTACTCAGACACCTTCAGGAGAACGCGGTGTTTTCCTTGTCTTTATCAGCTAACTCCGTATCTGTCTCCCGGTGTCCATATAACTATCGGTAGTTATTCCTGCGTGAGGTTAGCTCCTGGCCCTGTTCAGTGGGGCTTACTTGTCTTGCCTTCTAGCTAAGATGGAATTTGCGTTCTACTCGCATCTACGTTTTTGTTGTCTTTTTCGTTTTTCGTGACTTCCTTTTCCTTTCGCTCGGGTCGTCGAGAGGCCTGACTTGGCCTCCTCCGACCTCCCGGGTGCTCGTGGATTGCGGAGAACGTCTCCAGCTTTCCTAGACTACCAACGGTTCGCCCGGACCCCGTGCGCGCGCACGGGATCCGGACGGTCAGTTGATAGTTTTTTCCATCGTTTTTCCCGTAGATTGCCCTCAGCCTTATGCTGATACTCGTATTTGGTGTACCCTTTAGTTGGTCACCCTGAGTCCCTAGGGACCCTAGCTTGGATCACAGGAGGGTGCGGCCCTCCATCTCTTCAATCCGAGAATATTTTATCTGCTGGAGCAGAGAGCGAACCCCTCTCAGATACGTTACCGGACACTGATTTGTTATTAGAGGGCGCAGCCCCCCCCTCAACCTCAGCCAGAGACTGAGCTGGATACAGGGGTCATGTTTGGAGGAAGCATTCTCATAGAGAGGAACGGTCACGGATGCTGACTCTACTGTTTGGTTATTTACGGGTGCGGCCCGCTCAGGCTATCAGCCGGACGTTAGCACGATATATGATCACATTAGTAGAGAGCGCGGCTCTCTCATGCACTCGACGCTCTACGGTGCCATCCATTTGTTCATCACACAGGCTTGTACCTGTGCAAGACACCGATGTCTACAGGGAGGGGCGTCCCTCCTGCATTCAAGTAGTTCTGACGTTCGTGCTACTGATTTCGATATAGAGGACTGCCTGGTCATGCAAGATATCCATAGGTAGACTGGTTCCCTCTAGTCTATCTCCTGTAATGGAGGGATATTCTCACCGTGGTATAACGAGGGGTGACTCCCACTTGTTTATACACATTCCTGGAGATGGTACGGCTATCGGATGGAACTCAGGTATTATGTGAGTGCAGGTTTGGGTATATTCTGCACCATAACAAGCAGAGGATTGCTTTCTGTTTTTGGATATCCGGACCATTGTGAACAACTGCTCAGACAGTTTCTCCCGTATTTAGGTAGCAGGAGATACGGGGACCTTCAGGGAGCAAACGGGCTCTACCTTGCTCGGGTAACAGGATTAAGGAGAGCCTATTACCCGCTCTGAAGGTAAAAAGCCGTACGTATGGTTCACAGGGTACGACCGGAAACCCCCGTTTGGTCTTGACCTCCCCGGTCCTCAGATCTTGGGATAAGATGGCAGGACTGCCCCGTCTCCTCGAAACGCATACCGGGTGATCAGGGTTCGGAGATGGAGGACCCTCCGTCTATTCTCTAGTTATCCCTCACGGGAGCCATCTTGTTGGATTCGCGCTACCCTACTTTTCAACTATCGTCGAGGAGACCTACGAGACCTTATGGTGGTACCTGGTATACCCGACTCTCACACAGACATCTTTCACTCTTGGACGAGGGCATTTCAGGATGAAAATCTGCGTTCCTGTTTGCACTTCCCATTCCTTTGAGCTTTTCTGGGATTCCCTATTCCCAGAATAGTCGACCACCGTTCCTCCACTCAAGTTCAGTTCGGAACCCTGAACGGACGTCTTCTGGAGCTCTTTCTCTACGGCGTCCGAAGTTTACACGGTCCGTTTGGACTATTGGAATCACTTTGTATACGGCTGGTCTGGCCACACTCTCATTGTGTGCGTTATGAATTTATGCTCGGATGAGTCACCCCACCGGGTAGGACAGGAAGGTACGAAGATCCTCCTCGGCTTCTATTGCGATTTTGGTGGTGGTCTCCGGGCATTCCTTGAGATTGGAGATCTCCCTGCAAGGCCGCATCGCCGAATGGCCCTGGCACGATCGGTGGAGCCGCCTTATGGGTCATGAGTTGAGACTTGGTGTCAGTTTTCTTCTCGCGACCCTAGGTCATAGAGCGGATTTTGAAGTTATACGACTACAGGAATGTGACTAATAGGTCAGCTTGCCAGCTCATGGACCGACTTCTAGGAAACAGTTTGCTACACCACGTACAATGGATTTACCGACGGAGGGTGCCTTTTTCCGTATTTGAGATGCCTTGTCGGTTGGCATCTTCTTTGACCCGTCGGCTGTCATTTATCGTATTGGAATGTCCAATTAGGATTACTCTGATATTTCCTGGTATAATTACCAGCGACACGAACAGAGTTGGATTGGTGAACTGAGCTTTCAAACAGCAAATACGAAGCCTCCTGTCATGTTATAAAATTGTAGATTATGCTAGCTTTAGTGTACCTATAATCTTAATTTTATTAATGACAGGAGGCGAGTATTTCCCACCCATTCTTGTCCCTCCCTTGTTTTATGTTATAGTTTAGATTATCAGGTAGGTATGCAACTCTGTTTGTTGTCTCTGCTACCTGTCGCTTGTTCCTTATGTCTGTTTTTTACATTAATAGGGTTGGGATATTTACATATTAGGTTAATTTGGTTGCTACATTGGATATCTTCATGTTTATTCGGAGTACATTTCATTGGATAATCAACCTGTTCGATTCTGTTTTTTTATCTCGTTTCAGTTTACAGTCCACCTACACTATCGAGTTTGACGGTTACACTTGGATGGTGGACATCGTTATATTCATCGTATCTAGGACTTCGTTTCTTCCCCATGATGTTCTCTGCCTTTTATTCTGTTTTGTCGCAGCTTGAAAGAGGAAATGATGCATGGGGAGGGGAGTTTTATAGTACCTAACTTTTTTCTGATTGGTTGTTTTCTGTGCTGCTGTGGAGTTCTAGTAAAGAGAGACTTAAGCAAATACTCGCCTCCTGTCATTAATAAAATTAAGATTATAGGTACACTAAAGCTAGCATAATCTACAATTCTAAGTCTGGCCTCCACCATCCCCGGGAGGAAATCAACAAGAGTCCATTTTGGAAAACTTTCCTTACCTAATTTAAGTTGGGTATTTCTGTATTTCTTAGTAACATAACCCATGAATAGGAAAGCAAATGCACACTTTAAGGGACACTATAGTCCCCAAAACATCTTTAGCTTAATGAAGCACGTTTTGTGAATAGATCACAGTTGTACTGTTTAATTCATTCCCATTTATGAGTTATATCACTTTTCGTTACTGTTTATTCAGGTCTAGCCACACCTCCCCTGGCTGTGACTGACTCAGCCAGCATGGTTTAAGTTGTAAAGTAAGTTCAATCAGATGTAACTTACTTTAAAAGTTTTATCGCCTGCTCTGTAATGTGAACTTTAATTACACACAGGAGGCTCCTGTGGGGTCTAGCAAGCTATTAACAGAGCAGATAAGAAATTCTAAATTAAACAGAATTTGCAATAAAGGAAGATTAAACATAAGATGACTCTACAGAAAGTGTTTAGGAAGGTTGTGTTAGTCATATACAGGGAGGTGTGCCTAGGACTGCATAAACAAAACTATGTATTGCCTAAATGGCAGAGAATTGAGCAGTGAGACTGCAGGGGCATGATCTATACACTGAAACTGCTTTAGGCTAAAGGTGTTTTTTTGTTGTTTTTTTCAATATAGTGTCCCTTTAACTTATACATGATTTAATAAGAAACTGTCTTTCACTTGCAAATGTGCCGTTTAGTATGGTAACACTACATTATGCAATGATGCATGACTTTACACAAATACAGTGTTCTGAATTCACAAAACTAAGGCTGTCTTACTCATATGTTTAAAAAATGTAACGAATAATGTATGAAAAAATTAATGCACAATCATTTTGGTGAAATGTATCCCTTTCATTACTTAATGTTGAATTTTTACATTTTAATTACATTTTAGCATAATCTTTGGTTTTGCTAATAAGCAACTGTTGTAGTAGTCTTTTAGCCTAGTGATATACCTACATACTAAGAGGAACTATAGGAGTTATGTGAAATAACTATTAAAACACACTTATTAATTATGGATAATAGCCTGTATTTGACATGACTTTTATAACAAAGCAATATGTTAGGATTTACAAAATTAATGGCACTCATATAACTGACCTCAAAAGGAAGAAAGGCTAGGTTGACCACACCAGGTATTAAACCCATGGAAGTTAAACTACAGTGGCTGCATTAGATATATAAAACAAATCTCTGCGGGTATATATTAGTTGGTAATTGTGAATTTTCCACAATTGTAGTGGTGATTGCTGCTGTAGTCATAGTAAACATGGACAATTATGTCTGGAAATGTTTTATCACTGATTTGCTACTACATCATTTCCTCTTGTTATTAATTTTACCACATCTCCTGTACATTGTACATGCTTGTTAATTCAACGTAGCGGTCTGGGGAAGCAAGTACCCACAACTTTTCAATAGTCATTAACTAAATTAGAAGGATTCAAGATAATATGACCACCACTCAGGATGAAAATTGTTATGTGCTAATTGTGTAAAGGGGTTGGAAATACATTTTCTTCTTTTGGGTTAAAGGAACACTCCATTGACCATAACTTCTATACTATAGTGGTTATGGTGCCAAGGATGCTCTATTGCCCATCAAATTTAAGTAGTCTACAGTTTAGGCACCCACACTACAATAACTTCTGCAGGAAATGCCAAGTGTTTTCACTGAGCTAGGCCTGGCCCAATACAGGACCACACTCCTTGTGTGAGAGTGCTCAGCTGATGTTCTCAGCCAATGAGAGCAGCCCAACATGGTTCTGTTTAGCTCAGTGGGGTTACCAAATTCTTCTGATAGAATCTGAAAGCAAAGATGTGGCTGCTTGCACCCAGGAGCACCTATGTATGTTGTCATTTTTTATTTCACTACTTACTTATGAAGGGTGTCAGGGCATTTCTGGCACTATTACCATGACAGTGACAGAGATTATGCTGTTTAGAGTGTTCGTTTAAATGTGTATGTAGCATACATACTCTAAATTGACTTTAGTGTCTTACTGTTGGACCCACAAATAAACTAATACTTTTAGTGTGTTCATTACTTATTTACAAATTACATATCCAATTACTTTTCACAGACTGTCCTGCAACTTCATAAAATGGCCAAAATATAATATTTGCATTTAACCTCTTCGTTATTAACACTTATTCATATTGTTGTTTTTTGGGGGGAAATCACATACCAATACGAATATTTAACCTTCATTCCTATACCTAAACCAGAAAAAAAAAAATCAATGTGCTGTACAACAACAATCTGGAATGTGTGACCCACTATCTGAGTGTGTTGCTAATCAAACATGGTATTTATATTTATTATGTGTGATTTGCCAGATTCCCATTATCCCCATATATGCTTCTTTCCACCCAAATAAACTGAATGGTCAGGAGGAAAAAAATCATATCATGATCCTATAGCTCCGATGTGTTTTGTGAATGTGCGTTCACATCAGGGAGAATAAATGAACATTGCTAAACCAATTGAAATGCCTAATCAAAGAATTTAGATGAAAAAACCCTAAAGGTTATATTTATTGTAAATTAGTAGATTCCCAGCTTATTTTTTTTTCACTTTCAAACACAAAATTATAAATATATTTCATTTCATTTTGCCAGGTTACTTGAATCCTGTTAAAAAGATCATGACTGGGTGTTTTTGTGACTTCTTTGATAAGTTATCGATAGATCGTTCCTTGAAGGAATTTTGGTCGTCCATAACTGTTTCGAGTTTCCTCCATGTAGATATAATGTCTCTCACTGTAGTTCTGTGGAATCTTAGAACATGTATTTCTTCTACAATTTTATTTTCATTGCTGCATAACGTTCCTTTTGTTGAGACCTTGTAGTCTACTTCACAGTGATAGTAAAATCCTTGCCTGTTCTGACTGAATGCAATGTTTTATAACAATTAGTGGGTTGATTATGTAACTAAGGGAGCAATTATTTTTCACACAATTATTGTTTGATAAAAAAATAAAAAAAATTTAAATACGTTTAGTGTTTTGGGGTATAGACTGGGGCTCTCTTATCTTAGAAAAAAGTGCATCAAAGTATTCAGTGTAACTCATATGTAAAATAGATGAATTCTAAGTACTTTTTTCTTTATACTGTATATGCAAGCATAGTTAGATTTTCATTTACTTTAATATCATACTATATGTATTCATTCTTTGCAAAATGTTTGTTGACATGTTCTCATTAAATTTAGCACATTCAGGGCTAAACTATGATTTTATTAATGACACGGAGGCCCTATTAGGCTTTCTCTTTCTTTAATATATTCCTCATCAGCAAAGAGGTAACAGGGGAGCCAATCCGGATATAGGAACAGTCTATAAAGTGCCTTGAACTAGCCTCCAACTTCCTCTTCTTTGCCTTCAAGACCGAAGACCAGATAACTCGAAACCATCAACATCAGGAAAACAGTCGCCAATAAAGGAAAATTGTCAGAAAATCAGGCTGTGAAAAAATAGAAATAAATAGTAAAATCCAAACTCCGGATCTATATGAAATTCAATAGGAATACCATTGCCTATGCATATTTGAGAAAGAACCACATTGTTATATATAGATAAAACATGATGATATCCCATAAGACAAAAACCAACCAACTACTACTTACCGTGTGGAGAGACTCCGACCCTAACCAATCAGATAAGTTCTGAAACCCACCGGGTGGGTGGGGGGAATAATACTCGCTTCCGTGTCATTAATAAAATCATGACTTTACATCATGTTAATAGTAAAATCTTGGAATTGTATTAATGACACGGAGGCTCCTATTATGCTAGTTCAAAGCTGAGCCACACCTGAGAATAAAAATTGCCAATTGGACGGAAATAAAAATCACGGAAGGTTGATTCGTGAGATCAATCCGCCGCTTTCAATATATTGTCCAAGCATTAGCCAATCCTAGAAGCTTTGGACACCATGGCCCATCTCACAGAATGAGCAGAGAATAGAAACTGGATCCAATGACCATCACACGCACCAGTAACCCACATGAGCCATGCGGAACGGTAGGCAGCTCTAGTCCCAGGCACTGTCCAAGAGTTGTGCAGTTGCTTGTAGAACATCTGTGATTGACCAGGGACTCTGGAAATCAACCATGCTGTGAATTGGAGAAGGCCCTGATCTATCCGGATCCAAGAGTAGGTCTGGCCTCATCGCTATTAGACGTGGGAAATCAAACAATGTCTTCAGAAGTTGAGGGAACCAAGGTTGAGCTTATCACAGTGGAACCACAATCACTAGCGAGCAGTCCTGTCTGCACAGGTATGACAACGTCCGAGAAATCAGGTTGAACAGAGGAAAGGTATAGTGATGAGCAAGCGGCCACTTCTGTAGGAAGGCATCCACTTCCAGTGCTGTTGGGTCCGGTCGCCAACTGAAGTATCGGGGCAGTTGGGAGTTCAGTCTGCACATGAAAAGATCCAGATCCAGGGGACCCCACAACTGATCCTACCGCTGGAAGGTCGACCTGAGCAGATGCAAGTCGACTGAATCCCGCAGGTATCTGGGATTCCAAACCTCTCACGCATTGTCCAGTCCTGGGATGTGTTCGGCCGTCACCGACACCTTATTGCGGATGCAGCCGTGCAAACTAGCATCTGATTCGATTACTATATACAGAGCAGTGCCGAATATTGCTCAACCGTTCCACGCTTCCATGGAGTCCAGCCACTATACCAATTCCTCTTGTGATTGCATGTCCAGACACAGCTCGGCCTCCTATTACTGACACGACTGGAGGTGAGACCCTTTCAGTCATTGTAACGCCCAGTAATGCAATGGACCTGGAAAAATAGCCTGGATCAACATGGCCAGCAGACCAACTACGAGTGCTAATTGCCTGATAGAGAGGGAAGAAGCCCAGAGCGTGTGTTTTATCTCCTTCTTGATTGCCTTCAACCTCTGGAATGAACAGAAATTGGGAGACCGAGTCAACCTTGAATCCCAGAAATTCTATCTTCTGCACGAGGTTCTCCATGGATTTCTCCCAATTTATGAGGAACCCCAAATTCTCGAGAAGGTGTACCGTTCATTGTAAATGAAGTAGGAGTTGATCGGGCAAAGAGGACATGATCAGGATGTCGTCTAGGTAGATTATCATCCTAATGCCTCGAGGAACGCTACAACTGGCTTCATTATCTTCGTGAAGCACCAGGGGGCCAAGGACAGGCCGAAGGGCAGACAGGTAAATCTCCATCGTTGCCCACCCCACGTGAAGTGCAACAAGTCCCAATGTTCCTCTGCCATGGGTACAGTCAGATAAGCATCCTTGAGGTCCAGTTTGACCATCCAATCTCCCGGACGGAGAAGATCCCTGAGGCAGTGAATTCCTTCCATTTTGAAATGTTGATAACGGAGGAAGGGGTTGAGGTGTCTGAGGTTTAGAACCGGCCATACTCTTCCCCCCTTCTTGGCCACTAGGAACAAATTGCTTGTGAAACCTGGGGTGTCCTATGGGAATTCCTGGATTGACTGTTTTGAGTGAAGTTCCGAAATCTCTGTGGAGATAAGATGGGCCTGTTCATCTGGCAGGACCAGTTCCCGGGGGCTTCAAGCCTGGAAAGGGGGAGGCAACAGATCGAGGCGAAAAACCCTGACAGTACTTAACAACCAAACATCTGTGTTAATCATGCCCCACGTAGTTAAAAATAAAGCCAGTCTGCCCCCTACATTTAAAAGGGAAAACTGGGATTTTACACAGTTACCGTATGGACGTCTGTGGGAGGGTTGTCCTTCACCTCCACGACTCTGCCATGGTCTTCCTCAAGATGGGAAGAAAGGTGTTGGTTTAAACTCTGGGTAGGATCTGTGGGTCTGCGAAGGACCTCTAGCTCCACGCCTGGGCAGACGGCTCCTATACCTCCTGGGGGTCCACCTCTGGCATCTTACACACCGTGTCTGGCACAGATGGTTGGGGGCATTCGGCACTCAGTTAGCTTGCTCCTCTTTGGAGAGTGGGGTGCGCATTCTCAGGGCCAAGTACTGAGCAATATGCTCTGCTGGGTCCCACTGTGCCAGGCGAGGGTGGTGTAGGTCATCTGGGTCAAACAGGGGGTAACCTGTCCCCCCCCCCCAGTGGCAACATAGAGGGATTGGAACCCACTGCAGCATCAAGTTCTCTTCCTCATAGGAGGCATAATCGGGATTGTCCGACCCCATCTCCCCACTCTGGTCGGAATCTGACCCATCATCATTTCAGGCACGCACCCGTTTCCATTTTCTAGATGAGTTTGCCCAGCCAGGGGCTCTTTAGCGCAGTAAAGTGCCATCTTGGACAGTCGGGGCAGGTGCAACCTGCGTCAGTGGTGAAAGGGAAATATGTTTGGACTTAGTACGTGCCTTACGGCCCACATGTGCTGGCAATTCAGGTTGGGAGGCGAGCAAAAGTGGCGTTACTTGGAGCTGCAGAAACACTTGCATCAAAGTTTGGGAAAGGGAAGAATCGCTGAGGCCAGGGCCCTCTGAGTAGACCCGGCGATAGTGGAGTCCAGGAGGGCCTGGAACTCCTGAGATGGTGTGTGGCCAACATCCCCCACAGTAGAGGGTAGCAGAGAGTCCATGTGGGGATAATTGGGGCTGTCAGCCCCCTCACCCTGAGCCTGCATACCAATGAGTTGGGAGAAAAACTGTAAGGGAAAAAAACAGTCCCCAGGAAGTAGCCCCAAACAACAGAATGCTAAACCCAGGGAGGATGGGCTGGCATGGACTAAAATAGGGGGGGAAGAAAATAAATCCTACCTACCAGTACTAACTACAGGGGTTGACTAACCCCAGCCAACAAACATCTGCAGAAAAACTAAAAGTGCCGATACCGGGTGAAAGGAGCCGTGCCGCCTGAAAGCATCCAGCCACTAGGTCAAACGTCATGTTAATAGTTAAATCTTGGAATTTTTACTCCATCAGGCTTATTAAATATCCAAATTACAATTTTGAGCTAATGTATGTATATTCCCCAGATTTTGCAATTTGAGATATTTTTCCAACCTTAATTCATAACTAGTATTGTACATTCACCTTGTTATTTAAAACCTTTAGATATTGGTATTTGCATTCATAATCACATACATTGGCTATAAATAATAAAATTAAAAAAAAATCAAATTTTTAACTACGTTGCTTATTCAAGTGCAGCTCCTGAAAACACCCCTGGTTTATAAATTAGATATCAACGTCTCTTAATTGCTGCATGCGCAAAACATTGTAGTGTCAATAACATTATCTGTATTCTTCCATCAATTGTTCTACTTTTAATATGTAGCGCTAAATTAATTAGAATAAATATAGTAGTACTACTTTAGCAGATATAATTATACAAAAATTTACTTTTTTTTTTTTCAATCAGCAAAAATACGGGTTCTTAAAGTTTACAAGCCAAGCAGCTGTGTAAAAGAAATGGCTCTAATCTCTATCCCTCGTATGTTCAGACAGATGAAAGTAATTTTGTGCTCAACTGTCTATAAGTAATTAGGCCAGGATGTAAAGGGCCTTTATGTATCAGTTCAGAAAGAGCTATACTCTTAGCATGCAGAATAATTATGAGCAATCTTCTTCATCTGTAAGGTATACCTTATGCATTTTACATGAGTCTCTATTATTAACATAACCTGACTATCAAAGCTTCATTGAATCTGGCATTTTCTTGTTTCATGTAACTGACTGAAATTCCCCAGAAATGTAATAATTTGGAAATGGTGATGCTGATGATTTGTTTCAGCTGTAATTTGTGTTATTTTTTCTTCTTTCTTTTACTTTGTTGTTTCCCTGGTAAAGACTTAAACCAGCAGGGCTCTGCTACACACAAGTGAATATTTTTTTTTTTTTTAACTATTTGGTGTATATTAGAGTTTGAGTGTAAATGTTCCCAGCTTCAGCAGACTAGTATTTGACTTCCTTAATTAGGAATTTCAATTTTTTGAATTCTTTCTCTCTTGCCATTGTTTTCAACATGTTTATCAAATACCTTTTATGCTATATTAATTAAAAAGAAAATAAGCATTTGAAAACAACACATTAAATATGAGTGTGTTTATTGAAAAAGCTGTGAAATGTATATTAAATACAATATTGTATTTTATATTACAATTTACCATTATATAAACCAACAAAATGAATTGCTGGTTTCAAGGTGTAATGGGGGTTTAATATTGGTTTTAGTGGTTTTAATAAGGAAATATAAATATATATATATATTTAATATGTATTGATACTTTGTATTTCCTTATTAAAACCTTATTATAACTATATATAGTAGGGATGTAGATGTACAATGGATAGCGCTCAGTTAGTTTTTTTTTTTATTTTTTTTAATAAAACAACTTTTATTCTAAGAAAATCAACATTTCAGATTCCTTACAAATCTTTTATCAGTATAAATTTGTAAGGAATCTGAAACTTAGATTTACAGTTAAATTTTATATTTTAAAAAACAAAATAGAGTGCAATCCATCTAATTTTGCCGGATTACACACCAGATCTAAGATTGTATATTTGTGTATACTAGTGTGTACAGAATGTTTGTCTTTTGTGTGTGTGTGTGTATATATATATATATATATATTATATATTTTTGTATTTTTTTTTGTCTTTACCAAAAATAAATATATTACAGGGCACAAAACTTCTACATGCCAGGAGTAGCCCTGGTAAGTAGAAATTATTTTCTGCAACCCAACACATTACTTAATCCTTAAATTAGTTACAAACACTTTCCTGAAATAGTAATTAAATGAATAAATAAATAAACTGTATATAAAAAAAATGACTTGTTTAATTATTTCAAGAAATTGCCACACTTATGCAGTACTGCATCCTAAACAATATTATTGGAGCATATGCACTCAAATATGCCATATGCCTGGTATGCATGATAAATACCAAGCATTTACCAGTTTAACAGATTTATTAAGCACTCTCAGGTACTAAACAAATGCTATTATTGAAAATATATATATAATTTATTAAAATCATGTATGTTTTCAGGTCATCTATTTTGGCCTTGAATGTAAAAATATGAAATAACTTTGCATTCTTGACATTTTACATTGAATGAAAAAACAAAACAAGAAGGAAAAAAGACAAAACAAACTATTAATGATATATGCACGTTCAGCCTAGCATGCTCAAATATAACACACTTCTGTCTAAAAAAAAAATGCAGCTTTAGAATTAATCTAAATTGTATGCTGTCTAGGAGGTGGGAAGCTGATTGGCTGGAATGTGTCTGCTGAGTGTGAGGTACAGGGTCAAAGTTTACTCAATGATGACGAATAGGGGGCGGACCGAACATCGCATATGTGAACAAGCTATGTTTGCCAGGAACTATTCGCCAGCAAACCGTTTGGGACATCACTAGAGACCACCCTTTAACGTATTCAGCACTGCCCCCAAGCACTTTGCTTTTATTGATTATTTGTTTGACAATATTATTATCAAATTCTATGAATAACTTGAAACTGAATCCTCAAACAATTCTTGATCTAAACAAAAAAAATGTACATTGGCCCTTTTAACAAAGGGGTCTTTTGAATGGCCTTTCTCTCTTGTCATAGACAGTAGCATGAGGGCTAATTAACAGACCAGATGGACACGGACTTGTGATTTGCCTAGTTCCCCCATTTTGTGCTGTTGGATAAAGCATATAAGTAAATGAGGCGTTATCAAAACTTCTCATTTTCCAAGGGTCATAGAGGTATGCTACTTTCTCTCTACATACTTCATTTACAGACCAGCCATAGAAGGTGACCTGCGGTTTCCCCCACTTTTCCCAATATCTTGCTCAGTGATCTGGAGGAAGTTTCATACTGCTCTCTGATCATAGTTCTCACTCTGGACTGTAGAGAAGAATATTACAGAAGTTGAAGCCAAACCACAGGAAATGCAACTTTGTGAGGGTAAATATGGTGGGGGTTTGAATGGCCATGTGGTGGTATGCATAGAGACATAAAATTACGCAGAGTCAGTAAACAATGTGTAGATTGATTTTGAACATAGAAACAAGACTGAATATGGATTCGTTTCCAGCCTTCTTGGAATGACCAATAGAATTTAAAAAAAAACAAGAGACATAGCTGAAATCACATGATACACACATGTGAAGAATATGTATTCATATAGAAATAATATCTAAACACAGAACCTAAGGAAAAACATGAAATATGTAATCTGCTTATAGAGAGACTAGCTGCCAATAATTCTTGATTAGTGGCAGCAGGTGCTCGTTCTTAGTCAATACTACAGCAATCAAAATACTTGTTTGTCTGGCTGGGCAAAACTGGTCAGTAGACTAAACAACAAAAGGATGAAAAGGAAAAAGAGAAAAGTAGGAGTGGGATAGGAATCTATTTCCATAGTGCACATACCATTTGTCTGTCAATGGACAGCCATTATGAGGAGTAGCAACAAAACTGTGCTCAACAGAATGCACTTTGCATTTCAAAATTGTAGAACTATTGTTTCTTTTGATCTAGAATACTAGCTGTTTTCACAATATGATTCTGGGTGGACAAAATAGAAAATCGCAAGCTTGTAATAAAGTATGATGTTTTGCTTTTCTTATATATGATGTGTTTATATGTTTAAAAGTATACGCCAGGCACCAACATAACTTTAATGCATTTGATATGTTTTAGCCTCATTGATATCCTGTATTTTTTCACGCTCAAATCTTTGTAGTTTTTGTTAAAATAGTAAAAAAAAAACATTTTGCAGTATGCCTGCTGCTTTAGCCATGCCTACTAGACTACACTTATCTGCATGGCAGGAAATTGAAATTTTGTTTGGGATGTCCAATGCTCGTCCACATGATTGTCCATAAAAAAAAATATTCAGTGAAAAGGGAGTATATAAATATGCAAGTATAGATTTTTTTTTTACTGCTCCTCCTTTTTTTCACTCTATTGGTAACTTGATCTGTTGATCGTTAAAATAATTTTTAGTGGCTGCTATCAATCATCTCTCTTCCCATCAATCATTTTTTTATGTATTTATTGGGAGCCACAGGGATAGTACCAAATCAAACTAACATGTTTTTATAATTACAATGTGTATAAACTAGGATGTATGCTTTTGTTTAAATTTTTTTAATCCTTAGTGTTTTTATCACTACAATAAATTTTTGTATTTTCCTCTACTGCTGCTGTTATCCTAACCTGCGTGATCCATCTGCTACAGTGGTCCATGGGTATTCATCACTAGCCTGTATAGGCACAATTTGGCTAGCTATACAGAGCCTGTTACGGCTCTGAAATTCGTGAGTGTAACTATTTATCATATATTACTCACTTTTACTTTACAGTTCACACTATGTATTATATTATTGTTTTTTTAGGTACTGCTGAGATCCACTTGCCATCTGTGTTGTGTATACATATAAGTATATATTATTTGACCATATATCTGTACTCCTATTGAAGGGTGCACTCCTACTCTGTATTTATACACATTGTTTTTGTTGTTGTTGTTTTTTTATCTGATTATTAAGGTGTTGGGGATACACCTATTTACACCCTTCTTACACTTTGTATTTGTATTTCATTGGAAGCATCACATTTGTACCTATCTTCCATGTTTTTATAATTGCTCAGTCATACATATGTATGGCGCTTCAGAGATAGAGAATTCAGTCAAACAGTCGATCAGCCCAAATTCGACTGAATGGCAATCCGACCACTTCTGAATGCACAGTCTAATTTCTCCTCCCTTTCTAAAAAAAAAGGCTTCCTTGTTAGCTATACATAGCTCAGCCACTGCTAGCACTGAGCGAGCTAAGCAGTGATAAACAAAGCAGATGAAGACGCCCATGAAAGCACACAATAAACATACATGTAGTGATATACTTACTGTTTTTGTCTATCTAAGGCTTGGCTCTGGAATGACTGAAGCATGTTGTATATGTTATATATTGCAATTGAGCAAAGTAAAACAGCCACATGAATGGTTAACGTAATATAACACAGTGAGATGAAAATGCAGGGATTCTGCTAATTGTCCTGCTCACTGTGGGAGTGTTAATGAGCACAACTAAACCCGGTATTGTCTTGATTAATTGTGTTGATTAAATCCGTGCAGACTGGAAGAAAAATATGTTTAAAAAGGTATATAGATGATCTTTAAACAACATTTTGTTAACAATTTTGAACTTCTCTCTATAGTATATTATTAATATTATTATTATGATTATTATTCATAAAGCGTCAACAAATTCTGCAGCGCTGTACAATGGGTGGACTAACAGACAAGTATTTGTACCCAGACGAGTTGGACACACAGGAACAGAGGGGTTGAGGGCATTGTGTAGAGATTTGTAAGCAAGTACCAGGATCTAAAACAGTTTTAACCATCCTTGCTTTCCTTTGCTTGCATTTACTATACAATTAAGCTGCTTATAATAATCCACAATCTAGCTCCTGGCAATTAGAGAAACAACATACAAATATGTAGTGATATCTATGCTATGTGCCTGCCTTTGAGGGCATACTGTTTTGCTCATAGCTGTTCCACTCAATGCTGTCAGTGGCTAAACTATGTACATACACTGACAAATAAGTATTTTTAGGACCGGGAAGTGTGACTATGAAGGCAGGTTTGTAATGGAACGTTCATGAAAACTTTTTGTATTTTTCCTTCATAAAAAAACAAAAAACATTTAAGCATGCAAAAAATACATAAAATCAAAAATGCCAAACCCTATAACATGTTTTAAAGTTGAGTTGGTGCCTGGAGTGTTCATTTAAATGTAGCATATTTCCAATATATGATAACATTGTTATAATCTCCTTATTTTGTATAAATATAAAACCATGAGATGCACACAAAGCTTGATACAAGCATGTGCAAGTAGCCCAAAGATTATCATTATTCTTCATTAAACACCAAATGTTATTGCACTGATTTTAAACACTGTAATCATTTCACCTACATAATTAAATCCTATATATCATTTAATAAGCAGTATGGAATACCACATACTATAATCCATATGCTATAATGCTATAATTAGTAACAAAACAACGTAGGATGAACATATGGAATCCAGACCTATTACTCCACACATACAAGCTTGTGTGGACATCTGTTGCATATAAATACAGTACTTATATGCTAAGGAGGGTAATAATTGTGCCCAGACATTGCACAGACCAGTATATAAAATTAATCTACAGCCTCCCTTATTCTTCCATAGGACAGTAAAACCTCAGATCTTTATAAGAAAATGTTGTTACTAGTTCTTATGAAAAATGGTAATATAGAATATAGTAAACAAAATGCTAATATTAATTATTTTAATGTCTTATATAAGAAACTTTTAAAATTAACATTTATTTGGTTTGCAAAATTGAACATGTATTTAATTCACATCACTCATATTCTGTGTATAATAAAAATGTAAAAGTCTTGCATAAACGCAGGTATAAAATGTCAGAAAATTTGTGGTGCTCACCAACATGTATAGTTTAAATGATGAATTAAAGTTGGCAAATACAATAGCAGTGATGGATGGAAAATAATCTTACATCAAACAACCAGACATTTCTTAGAATATGCAATTAACAGAGAATGGTGTAAGTCTTTCTAATGGTTAAACATATAAGATATCAGGTGAATATCGTAAGTATTATAGTGAATTTAAAGATAAACAGAGACAGATACTCTGAAAATAAAGGACTAAAAAATAGGTAAATCAATACTGCCCAGAACATATAGAACTTATGCTATCTTAAGTAAGAAATACAATCAGAATGAATGCCTGTAATTTAAAAGAAAACTCTCACTTATCTGGATATTACTGTACAGTTAAATATTTAAATTACCTATATCTTGCTTTAACCTGTTTTTATTTTTTTATGTAACTCCACTTAATTTTAAATTTATATAAAACAACAGAAACCAGTTCGATCTATTGAAGGAGAAGATAATTAAACAATATTTCCGATTGACAGGGAAACATGATGGAGGGACAAGGTTTCAGGATAAAACAAAATACTGTAGTTTGGATTTCCATATTTAATTCTATTTTCTAGTCCTCAAAAACACATACTTGTATTTATGAGAGATAAAAAAACAAACAAAAAAAAAACATTTAAATCCTGGCTTCAGTTTATTATTAATGAATAATGGATTTTAATGTTATTTGCTGTCAAAAGTCGGCAACAGTATCCCAAACGCTATAGTGTTCTCTTTAGTTCACCCCACCCAAATCTAAATAAAAGGTATTAATTATCTTTTTTCCCAATGCCGAGATCTATTCCCTCCAGCTAATCAATCCACCTCCCACTATGTCACCACCAACACTTCTAAATATCCAATCCAATACTCCACATAGAGGAGCATTGAGGACAAAAAGTCTACAGACTCCCACCTCAGGTAAAAACCCGGACATTGTGAAGGCAAAATAATAGTCTGGAAATGTATTATACCCCATCATATTTTACTTTTGGAGAGAAAATAGCTAAATATATCTTCTAACAAATTATCTTTGGTTCACCCTAATGACGTTGTTACTTTAGTACCCATACTGGTGCAGAGCAGTGATATTTAAATTCTTGCAATGCTATGAATAGTCTCTATAGCAAAAATATGTACTAATTTGGAATGGAACACTATAGAGTTAGGAATACTCTATAGTGTAAGAATACTATAGTGTTACCCTACTTATTTTGGTGTCCACCCCCATGAGGGTTTAAAAGGCACTTTTTACTTACCTGTATTCCCCTACTACTGCTGTCCTGCCCTCCATTGCTGAGCTCATCAAGACTGAGACTGATAATCTCAGCCAATCCAATGCTTTCTCACAGGGAAGCATTGAAAGGCCACTGCACAAAACACCCGCTGCGCCAATCACATGCTCTCTATATACAGCATCTGATTGAATATATAGTGGCTGTCAGTAAGTGTTAACCCTGCAATCATAACATTGCAATATCTACTAAATGAAAAGGTTTTACATTGCAAGCTTAGAACTGCAGGGCAACTGCACAGACCGTTGTGATAAAGTGATCTAGGTGTTTAAAGTAGCCCTTTAACTCTTGTCTTTTAGTGATCTTGATTTAATTATATTTGAGCCACAGTGCTGATGCACTTAGGATGTTGGTCTATAGTTTATATTTCAATATTTTGCACTAAAGAGCAAAAGCCACTTACAGTTCCGATAGATTGCTCTGATAGAATGCTCACACATATTTGTGAGAAATGAGATTTGTGAAAGCAGCTTACAAATGTTATAACACCACATGTAATATGGGTCTATATATAGTTATAATGTTAATACAGTATATGCAAATGCATATGTAAACCCAACATCTGCCTACAATGCTGATATGCAAGCTGACGGTGTTTGCAATCTTCTCCTGGTCCCTGCAGAGAACTCTCATTCTGCTAACTGCTATTTTGCTAACAGTGCAGTATAATTTCAATAGAATGTAAAGGGCATCATATTACTTAATCCCTTTGACCAAATCAGGCAGATTGGTGATTTCTGTCTGAGATAGATTTATTCACTGATATGAGGAAGAATGGAGCAAAGTTGTTTAAGAAAAAAATTATGTGTTTTTTTTCTCTATCAAATTTATCTTTCTTTTTATATTCTTTATATTGAGACTTCTCAATAGTTTGAGTTATGCACATGGGCAAGATAAGGCAATCAAGTCCACTTGAATGCAGACAGCGAATGTAGTAAAATTAAAAAGTGGTTATTCACTTAACCCCGGATTTTATCTAGATGGATACAATGCAGAGAATATGACTGGATTCCAACTGCATTGGCAATTGCATTATTTGTTTAAACAAATGTGGCCAGAATTTGGTTGGTCCAAGTGAATCTGCAGTAATCATCCGGATGCATTCAGTGTCTGCATTTAAATTGGTGCTTTCACATCTGAATCCTATACTTTGTATATAAGATTCACGAAGCACCAGTTTTATTAAAATTTGGGACCAAATACATCTGCCATTCACTAGAATCCCAAGGGGATGGAGCCTGTGAAATAATGGGGGTACATGGTCACCATCCCATCCCATCCCCTACTCATGAACACCGGGTGGGGGGGCTTTTAAATAAGTAATAGGGGTGGATAGATTGCCGTCCACCCCTTGTCTGCATACATGGCTATTTCCCCCTGCTACCCCCACCTATTGACCAGAGCTACTATAATATTTTAGGGGAATGACCTAGTGTCCCCCCAGCCTCCACCAATGCCCCCCAATGCTCTGGCCAACCCTCACTTAAAATAAAGGATGCTACCTACCCCCGTCCCCAAAAGAGTGAGGGAAAACAAATAAATCTAATATATGCAAATAAAAGGGTGGGGGCTAGAGGGACGCAAGGATGTCCTTCCTATTTATTTTATTACATATCCCCATCTGCTAGCCACTAGTGAAGACAGGGAGTTGGACAGTTACCCACAGGGCACTAGTGGGGACAGCGAGGTGGACTTTTATGTGAAAACTATTCTTTATATTACTTTTATACCCTTTAGTAGTAAATATGATGAGAGCTGTCCCCTATTTAATAAGCCATTAATGGGACCTATTCTCAAGTCTGTGTCTTTAGGGCGTTTGCTGTGAAAAAAGAATGACCTTAATCCAAATATTTTGTTGCCTGTTGAATTACATTCTACTTTGTTCAAGCTGACCAATTTTCCTCTTGATGTTTCTACATATCTCTGGTTTGTTTTGAGTTTAAACAGTTGGTTTAAAGATTTGATCCAAGTACAGTTATGTTTCCTCCAAAAAAAAAGTGAAAACTAGTCTAATTGAAAGATGGATGTATTTACAGAGTCATTTAACCAATAACTTTCATTTTGCAAAATGTTTTGTTACAAAATCACACATTATTTATTATTATTGCCCATTCTGCTTGATTTATTATTTCCAGGAAAAGATAGACCTAGTAAATTAAAACATTGCAAATCTTACACTTTTTTTCCTTCCATATTTGTATTCTTCTGTCGTTCTTGTTTTTATTGATGTAATATTTTAAAATATGGCTGTCATGGGTTGTATATACTTCTTGTAACGTTTTATGTATCAAATTTAATCAAATGTATATACTATTTTTGCTTTTAGGCATTTTAAAGCCGTCTTAATATCATACGAATGCTTACTCAAAGTTGTCAATAATGATGACAAAAAGCAGAAATGTAGGGGAAAGAGTAAATAAAATGTGTTCTGTTACAAATACAATGAAATGTTTGCAATTTGCTTAAGAATATAAAAATAAAATAAATAGTACAATAAAATAAAGTTAAATATGTTTTTACAAACATTGATTTGCCCAACATAAGTGTTATACATAATCATACACACATTATTGTTCACATTTCGAAGAATACTTTTAGACTCCCTCCCATGGCATCTCAGAAGAATTAATTCTTGGCAATCACCATTGACACAGAACCTATGTATTCAGTTTGGAATGTTAAGTCATTGCTGTAGTGATTACTGAATGCTCTCTTGCATTTGACTCCTCTCATATAAAGTACTCAACTGTATTCAATGACAACATCAGAAAACCTAATGCTTGTTAAAATACTCACACACATGTTCTCTCAATATAGCCACTAAATAATTGCATGTATTGACTTACAATGATTAAACCTGGCATTTAAATAATTATACTGGACCACTAATTGCAAATGCATCAGTTAATTACAAAATCTTTAAAGCAAGACATTATCTAACACTTTTTCTACATGCCATCTATCTTAATAAAGAATGAGTTTCTTGTGGAACAGAAACATGTGTATAATGCACTTTCACCCCCCTGTAATTATTATGTACTGTCTTGCAAATGATAAACTTTGGATATGTATTTCCTGAATCTCTACATCCTGCAAATCATTTTGGTAAAGTTGATACACTGCTGTTTCAAATCATTAAAGTACTGAGTGGCCACTTGACATGTAATTGCAGGCTTGTTATATTCATGCATGAGCAATTAGAGACTTTCTTTATTACAGCTACCTGGGGTCACAAAATGTAAATTCTTTCAGTCTGCATTCACATGTATGGGTAAAACAAACAAAGCTTAGCATCTGAATAAATTAGTATTGCGGAGAAGCAGTTATACTTTATGAAATCAATTCTAGGCTGGATTGTGAACTAGTCTTCTGCTCAACAGCTAGAGACATAAGTGCCAATACACTCAAGCGAGTAATGGTAAGATTACGCAGAAACGATACAACAGTAAAAATTCTCAATAACAATGCTCCTCAATAAAAATGTGTATTTGCCAATTAAGCCAGTTCAGATCAGTGTAACCCTGATAAAAACTGAAAGAAGTGTCAGAAATGAAAATTTTGGAGTGGTAAAGATTTGCTCGTTGTAGGGGAAAAGTAGAAGTGTCTATCTAGAAGTTACTTTAATTATTCCTCTGAAAATATTAACATCCATAAGGTGTGGTCAGAGGCTATAGTAATGTAGTGTTTTAGGGTGAAAAATAGCCGAAAAGGTGCAACCTTTAATCCACTCCTGTTGCTGTGGATCCAAAAATAAAATAACTATAATATTCCACTGTGACTCCAATGGGAGAACAATCCTGGCATCAAAATGCATCTATTTTTAGATGAATAAGCTATTGTTATACCAAAAATATATGCTTATATATGTAATTTAGAGATATTTGCCTAATTTGACAGCCCAACTACTGTAGCTTAGATATGGAAATACACCTTTTAAAGCAAAAAGTACTTAGTAGTAAGGTAAAAAATAAAAATAAAGTATAAATACAAACAAAGAAGAGACCCTCCTCATTCGCAGCATTCTACTCTTTATATGTCAGGTAGTGAAGGCTCAAAAGTTCAAAGTAACAAGAAATGGCAAAATCCCTGGAGACTCCAATAGTACTCTATGTGAAAAAGTGGTCTGGAGTCACTGGCTATTGGTTCAAATAGATTAAAAAATCTACCTTCAGGTGGTTGCAGAGTAGTCAAAATGTCACTATCAATTGTGTAGCGAGGACTTCAATTAGAAAATTACCTACTAGAAGACCCAGAGTAGTGTTTAGTGACCAATTCAAAAAGAGGCGAGTCGGTACAATACAACAGACGAGAGGTGTGATGATGCCCTAAACAGCGTAGTTTATTACCAATATATATTAGTGTAAGGGGAAAAAAGTATTTGATCCCCTGCTGATTTTGAACGTTTGCCCACTGACAAAGAAATGTTTAGTCTATAATTTTAATGGTAGGTGTATTTTAACAGTGAGAGACAGAATAACAAAAAAATCCAGAAAAACACCTCAAAAAAGTTCTAAATTGATTTGCATGTCAATGAGGGAAATAAGTATTTGACCCCTTAGACTTAGTACTTGGTGGAAAAAAGAAAACATTTTTGGCAATCACAGAGGTCAGAGGTTTCTTGTAGTTGGCCACCAGATTTGCACACATCTCAGGAGGGATTTTGTCCCACTCCTCTTTTGCAGATCCTCTCCAAGTCATTAAGGTTTCGAGCATTCCTCCTCCTCCAAACACAGCAAATTGAGTTGATGCCAAAGAGCTCGATTTTGGTCTCATCTGACCACAACACTTTCACGCAGTTCTCCTCTGAATCATTCAGATGTTCATTGGCAAACTTCAAACGGGCCGGTACATGTGCTTTCTTGAGCAGGAGGACCTTACGGGCGCAGCAGGATAGTTTGTAGTTTGTTACCAATTGTTTTCTTGGTGACTATGGTCCCATCTGCTCCTCCCGTGAAGTTCTAGACTGATTCCTCACCATTCTCATGATCAATAAAACTCCACGAGGTGAGATTTGCATGGAGCACCAGACCGAGGTAGACTGACAGTTATTTTGTGTTTTGTAATAGCACAAATTGTCACCTTCTTACCAAGCTGCTTGGTGATGGTCTTGTAACCATCAGGTCCAGGGGGTGTGCCTCTGGCCTGAGGAATTGTGTATAAGCAAACCTGTACCAATAAAGCCTCAGACTTGTTCTACCCTTCATGAAGTCTTGACTCATGTTTGGGTGATTGGAGAACTGCCTACACTCTGGGGATTGCTATAATCACTATACTCCCCAGAGTATAATCACTAAGCTTTTGTAAGAGCTTGTTCCTGTTCCTGCTCTCTGGATTAAGAGAGGTCTACCTACTGGAAGCTGGATCCTGGTCTTGGGTCCAGAGTGGGTGGAAGATGGTGAGACCCCAACCAAGCTGTGGCGGTTCGTGGGGTCTGCGGTGGTTATGGTGTCTAGTGGAGTGCTTGAAGCCCTCGGAAAGTACTAGGATCATCAGTCAACGGAGGTACCCAGTCGGGGGGGTCAGGCAATCCGTTACACTAATGGTTTTTATTGAACACAAAATTGTATTGATTTACATGTCAAATGTTTTCTGATAGGGATAATTATTACTCTCAAATTAATATCATGGAAATTATGTGGTAGCATTAGAGCAGGTTTATTAAAACAAATAAAACATTTTTATGCTATGCTATGGTATATTTTACAATGAACAAACCTGTTATAATGATAGGCACTGTTATATTGAGTGTATTTATGTGCAAGGGAGAATGAAAAAATAAAAAAATGTATGAAACTAATTTAATCTTTATAGAAATGCATACTGCTTATGTTAGACAAAATGCTGACATAAACAAGGAAGAAAATACATAAAACATGAATGCTTCCCAAAATACTGAATGATATTATATATTAAAAAAAATAAAGATTCTGCATAGTTAGTTAAAATGGTGAACTATATCTACAATATATTGTAATTTTTCAACATATATTTTGGTAGACCACAAATGTATACAAGTAATCTGTAGAATATAAAAATAATTAAATGTAAAAATAAAAAAGAGAGAAATAGCTTTTAAAAAAAGAAAAGTAGAACAAAAAGGGAAAAATGTCTTTAAAATTAAAATAGTTTAAGTTTGTAGAATCACACAGTAATGGGTCTAACAAACATCAATCCTCAACGAGGGCAACAGCGTAGCTTCTATAGGCATATATTTACAACATGTCTAATCCAAATAACTGATTACGAAACTATGGCATCTCTGTATCTCTAAAACCAATGCAATGCCTCTCCACTGAGGAGTGGAACATGCAAAACATGTGCTCATAGAGGTATACTCAACAGTCTTGAGAGTTTCCTACACATTCTCACAAAATGAATGTTTTTAACAATGATGGGTATGTTTAAAATCTCAAAATAGCTGGTGCTACTTAATAGATAGTTGTAGAGACCATATAAATGATACAGTAACTGTCAGTATGATTGAAATGTACAGTAGCAATGATGGGGGGAGGGAGCTTTTGAATCCAATGATTCAGCTGTACCATGTTGTGTATAGCCGGTGCGGTAGCTCAGTTGGTAAATTCCCTGACTACAAAACCTGCGCAAAAAATGCAAGGTCACAGGTTCAGGGTTATCTTAGCCCTTCATCCTTCCGAGAACAATACAATTAGTACAATTAATTGGGTAATAATAACATCTATTCAGTTGCTGATTTGGTTAATTCCGGGTGCGCGATGAAAAAACACTTTGAGTCCCACTGGGAGAAAGGTGCTATATAAAGTCCCATGGGAGAAAAGCGTTATATAAATACTAGTTATTATTATTATTATAACTGCTATATAGGGTACAGTGAATTCCAAGTGGAAGACTAAATTCTAAATATGGATCTGACCATTTTGAGGATATACAAGAGTAACTGCAGTGCCTGTGTAAAAATATTACAAATATATATCATGATAACATTTAAGTGCAACATATATTTGAGCCTGCACACAATATCTATAGGTTGGGATAATACCTACCTCCTACCACTAGCCTTCTTTCCTTCCACTCCAGATATTGATGAAATTAGCCAGCAATAACTTCTAGTGGGGTGATAACATTCCAACCTAAATTTGGGCTTTCTCTATATAAACATTTTGTTATTCACAAATATTTTTAAGATTTCAATGTTACAGGATGATACCCTAACTTCAGGAAAAGTGAATCCCACAAACAGAGGTACTAATTAGACATATTACCTTGCCTTAGAGTGGCCAAACTTAACATAAGGTCAGAAATATCCACGGTCAGTATTTTAGAAATACAGATAATGAAAATAACAAGCCGAGTAAGGATACCAGAAATGCACAAAGTCAAATACAGGCCAAGGTCAATATCAGAATATCAAGTGAGAATTACTATAAGCACTAAACATGTATCAAGGCAGAAACAATAATAGGGCCCTGAAAAAGGGCCCAAATTAGCATTACATAGGCTAACAATTCTTTTGATTGGTCCATTTTAAGGGAGGGCGTGACATCAAAACACTTGAATGTAAGAGGCATGCATTCAAGTGGGCAGTGTCTAGGATTTTGCAGGGAAGAAACGGCTGTGTGTATTTTAACCCGCACGATCCAGGAGAGGGTGGTGTTCGCCAGACCAAATGGTAAGTATGTAATGATACCCAGTTCAGGTCACTCTGCCATGTGGAGTGATTAGTCTGCATGACCTGAGGAGCTCATGGGGCCAATGAGGTCAGCAGTCCATGTGCCTGGAGCAGAAAAGTTTGTTACACTCCATAATTTATTTCATTTTTAATTTTGAAATTAAAAAAAAATAAAAATTAAGCTGGAAATTAAAAGATTATAGATTCAGAATCAAACTGCTTACCATTAACAAAAAATGTCTCTACATTCAGTTTCAGCTAATTTTTTTACATTCACATTGGTTTACTCAGAATTGTTCTTAAAAAGACATTTAAAGCACCAAAACCATTACATATTAATGTAGTGGTTTTGGTAAATAGATGCTATACCTTTTTCTCAAACTATTTTAAATCTTCACAATTTCTGAAAATCATGTTTACATGCTAACAAAAACCTGCCTCTGGTGGCTGTCAGACAGACACTTGCTGCAAGCACTTGCTCATTTAGACCTTTGATTTTCAAAGATTTTTATACTCCGTGTCATCGTGCATAGCATAATGATACCAAATGCATCCAATGATTCTTATTAGATTGGCATATTGAAGTAATTTGTACACATGCACTGTATGTCTTTAATGCTTCACTAAGGGGAACATTGACGGATGGATCTGGCTGCGGAAAATAAACTGTCTGAGCTGGATTACTAGTAAATTTTGCAAAGGGAGACTCGGTAGTCTTCCCTACTTTCCTTTAAAAAATAGGTTTTTTCCGTGCAGCCGCTTTACGTCAACAGTATGTTGATAGCACTGACATAACATACGTTTCAGATCAATTAGAGAATTGGCACAGTAATTTAAACAATATTTTCATGTGGTTTAAAAATTTTTCATTATTGATGAGTGCCAACAAAACTGTACCATTGTAATTCAATGTGAAACACATGTTCTGTGGATTCCCTCGACATTTAAAATTTCAATAGTCATTAAAAACTAATCCATTTGAAAAGTTTTGTATCTTTGTTAAAATAGGATTTTGCAAAGATGTATACTCTTTTTACTTTAGTTAATTTCTTATAAATATTAAAGAAAGATGATAAATGCATTGACTTGTGTGCTTTGGAAAGCTTTACACTTAAAAGATAAGATAAAGGATTGTTTCTAAAATACAATACCAATGTTTTTAATATATTTTTTGTTTAAAAAGTGGCCTTTATTACTTTTGTTTCTTATGTATGAGTGTGCATTTTAACTGCATTAATTCTATCCATTTTGTATTAGTAAGCTTTTTTTTAATCTTAATCTGTGTATCAGTATTATTGCTATCATTATTTTCACATTTGAGAAAAATACTATACAATCCCCTTTACAGTGTCGTAGACACTGGTGGGCCACCTTTCAAGAAGCTACATAAATAATCTTGACCCTAACGTAAGTAGTATTAATATATAAATTGCCTTACCATGAGGATATTACAGGTTTTATCAAATTGCTGTGCTCCTCAAATTATAACCAAACATTGAAATACAGCATTCATTCATATTCCTTCTTCTTATGTAAGCTGCTTTATCCTCTAGACCAGGGATAGGCAACTTTCGGCACTCCAGATGTTGTGGACTACTAGTATCTACCAACATTTCAAGTGTGCCACCTATGGTGACTCTGGTCTTATATATCTATAGAATGGATGTCTGTCTCCTCATCTTCCTCTAAGACAAATATTATGAATGTTTAATATTTCAATAATTTGATATTTTTGAATAGTAGAGAAATCATTTTAGTGACCAAAATATGTTAAAATGGGGAGAATAGGCCAATCAGATGAATAGTATTATTTTGTTTGTTTGTTTTTTGAGATGTGGAAATATCCTAATGCTAGAATACATGACTGCACAAAAGTTATTTTTTTTGCTCACAATATGCCTTTTTTTAGTTAATATTATTTAGTAATATTTTTTACATAGGTAAAATAAAAAAATAATATAATAATACTTCATTCAAAAATTCGTATGAAAATGTAGCAAGGATGTTGACCAGCTTAGCTCTCCACGTAAAAGACAAAAGAAGCTCATAGTAGACAATTGTATAAACAATTTTATTCACAGCATAGAACCATAAAAGTGGACTTACATTTTTCTAATAATAGAAAATTGGAAAGGAAAAAATAAATTTATTTTTATCTTTTTTTATTATTTTATTACTTATTTTTTACTTTTTAATTTTTATTAGAAAACTTACATTTATAAGTGTTCTAACACAGTGAGGTGGTGGAGATTGTCATCACCATTAAGGAATACCCCTATTTAATGTTATATTTCATACTGTAATATTCCAGACTCAAACTGTTCTGAAGGCATATGTATTGGCCTACTCATGATTGTGTCTGTGACATATATAGATAATCATGTTAATAATGTTTCCATTATTCTGTCCACATACTGTAGTTTTCTGTTCAGTCTATAAGAAAATGAGAATTTAATGAAAATGTGTATGTTTAAACATTGGAACACTATACACCCTTATGTTTTTGCTCTGGATGTTTTAATATATTAAAGCATTGGATTAGCATATGGTATTTGCCCAGAAACTTAGAAGAGGGGTAGAGGGTGTATCAACATGGCAGAACACTCTGAATAATTCAAAATACTCTGAATTAATATGTTTTATAATTATTTTTGACAATACAAAGCAACAAGACTATCTCACCCACAAAAAATGACAGAACACTTTTCAGAAAATCTGCACTTATTAGAACAGTGTCAAATTGCTCATGCATAGTTTGGTAGTTGTTGTCTATGTATTTGCTTTGGATAATTTCAGCACATGCTATATTTCAGTTTTAATAAATTGTGTTGGTTTATGAAAAATTATAGCTTTAAAAATTGTCTTTGTCAAATTATTTATTTTTAAAATCCATCGGCAATTCCCTGCAACAGTGTGATTTTAATGATTATCTTTCAAAATAGATTTCATTTAAGTAGGTTGGAGAATGATGATATTTCTATTATATATTACTCATTGTTTGTTAATGCAATTTAAAAAAAAAGTTTACAATTTGAATTTTATTGAGTTTCAAACACATACACATCATACAAAGCACAATATCTCAAGTACAGTTGCATTATCAGTACGTGTGTATTATTTGAGTAAACAGTGAGACTCCTTACTAACAATATTCAGATTCTATGCTCCACTCGATTTGCATTTCATTTTATAAAGATCGTCTGTTTATATGTCAACAAGTTCAAAGATCCTAAGATATAGTAAAGTATTAGGAAAGTAATGCAGTTTTGGAGGTGGTGAGGATTATGGGGGGAGGTGGGTGACAGTGTGAAATAAGTAAGAAAGTGAAGAGGTATTAATTCTATTCCCCTTTTGGGTCTATTGCATAGGGTCATATGTGTATATGTCAAAATTGTCTCTATTGCTTGTCGTTAGGCACTCAGTTATGGACTTAGTGGAAGCTCAATTTAGTACCTGTTGTTGTCCTAAAAGTCTACATATATATTTATGAGAAATAATAGAGCTAACGTCACACTAGATTTTCATAGTTCCCATGATTCTATTGCCTTTGATTTGATAGTTTGTTTGTTTTTGTCGTATCATTAGCTGATACATCAACTTGCATGATGATACCATCTCTATTTGAGCAGTTTTTGGTACCTCAATACCTAGCTAGCTAAAATATGAAATAGCACCCTTCCATGGGTTTTAGACCTTTTCCTAGCATGGACAGCAAGTAAGCTTCACAGTTTGGGGCATTACCTGCTTAGTGGAATGCCTAATTATCGTGTCTGCTTCTTTCCAAACCTTTTACACTTATTCACATTCCCACCATATATGCCTTTCTCTTTGCCACATCTCCAGCACTTGACTGTTTTGGAGCTTTCATTTAAGTTGGGACTAGGTACCACATATATAGAATCTTTCTATTTATAGCTAAATGAGTGGCACAGGATGTCCTCCTTTCCAGTGCTCCAAAGACTTAATTCCAGAGTGTTTCATCTATTTGACCTAATTCTTTCTCCCATGCACTTACAAAATACAATCCTGAGATGTCCTCATGTTTTTTTCAGTTCCTGTGATATGATCTTGTGTTTAGGTGCTAAACTCAAACATACCATTTCCATTGCTGATGCACCATGTGGCAAGTACTTGTCTCCAAGTGTCACATTCTGGAAGCGTCTGAAGGATTGCATTTGGATATAAGAGTGTCATTTTATCCTGTAAGTTATATGTACCTGCTAAGGTAGAGTAACTGCTGAGTTGCCATTATCAAAAAAGTGATGCAGTGGTATAAGCCCGTATAATTCCCCAGGTGCAAGAGTAGGTACTATATATTGCAAGGCTCTAATAGGTGTTGCTAGGTACATTGGTTTGGAGTTTTGCAATTTAGAACGTATACTATCCCATATCGATAACATTAATTTATTGGTTGGCAGCCAGTCTCATTCTCTTGGTCTGTAGAACCTGGATATAACATAATAAGTGCATAAACCTGCAGAATAGCTTCATTGGCTTTAAAGATGAACCCAACACAGAGGCTGCTCCTTTGGATAGGTTGCCACCACTCCTTCCAGTATGCATTGGATCTTGGGCAGAATTACTTTCTTTAGGGCAAAAATGCAAACTACCCATGAGATAAATAGATTCTGCCCAGAAGCCAAAGTTTGGGTGATCTTTTTATCAGTATTAACTAATTATGTTTACACAGTCCATCTCCGCTTCTTGTCTGTGTAATCCCTAAGAATGACATAAAGTCCTGTCTCCAGTCATAGTTGAATGTAATTTTGAGGTGGTCTATAATAGCCTTGTTCATCCTCACACTCATTGTCTGGGTCTTGGTGACATTCAGCTTGTAATATGAATGACAGCTATATTCCAATAAGGTATGTTGTAAATAAAGCAGAGATGTCAACAACTGTATAAGATCTAAGAGAACATCGTCTACAGATAAGTTGCATTTCAATTCACCTCTTCCTATTTCAATTTCATGGATATTCGAATTCTGTCTTATTCTGTTCAGAGCCAGAATGTATAATAGGGATGACAGGGGACATCCCTGGCGTGTGTGTCATTAATAATCTAAAATATATCAGACACTTCATACAAGGCCTCTGCCATACTTATTTTACTAAGGGATTCCCTTACATTGCTGCTTAACTTTATTAATAAAATGGAGCAGCATAGTGCACTGTCAAGATTTTTTTCTATAAATTATGATATTTTATGCATTTTAATTTACCTAAAATTATAAGGGGTTGAATCCAGCAAACTTTATCATTCTGGGAAGCTGAAAATGCTGTCACCTATTTGGACATTAAGATGACCCAGATACAACTCATTTATATGAAGCTGATTGCTCCACTTCATTTATCTTAATGCAGATATATGTGAAAAGTTGTAACAAATCCAACATATTGTGGTCTGGTAGGATAAATAATTGTTTTCAATTGTATCTTATACATATTAACTGTTTTGCAATATCTCACAAAAGTGAGTACACCCCTCACATTTTTGTGAATATTTTATTATATCTTTTCATGTGACAAGAAATGACACTTTGCTACAATGTAAAGTGCTGCCTGCATTGCTGCAGAGGTTGAAGGGGTGATGAGTCAGCCTGTCAGTGCTCAGACCATATGCCGCACACTGCATCAAATTGGTCTGCATTGCTGTCGTCCCAGACGGAAACTTCTTCTAAAGATGATGCACAAGAATGCCCACAAACAGTTTGCTGAAGACAAGCAGACTAAGGACATGGATTACTGGAACCATGTCCTGTGGTCCGATGAGACCAAGATAAACTTATTTGGTTTAGATGGTGTCCAGCATGTGGGGCGGCTCCAGGTGAGGAGTACAAAGACAAGTGTGTCTTGCCTACAGTCAAGCATGGTGGTGGGAGTGTCATGGTCTGGGCCTGCATGAGTGCTGCCAGCACTGGGAGCTATAGTTCATTGAGGGAACCATGAATGCCAACATGTACTGTGACATACTGAAGCAGAGCATGATCCCCTCCCTTCGGAGACTGGGCCACAGAGCAGTATTACAACATGACCCCAAACACACCTCCAAGTTGACCACTGCCTTGTTAAAGAAGCTGAAGGTAAAGGTGCTGGACTGGCCAAGCATGTCTCCAGACCCAAGCCCTATTGAGCATCTGTGGGGCATCCTCATGGAGGAGTGGAAAAGGTGTCCAGTGGCAACTTGTAAAGCTCTGGTGAACTCCATGCCCATGAGGGCTATGGCAGTGCTGGAAAATAATGGTGTCCACACAAAATATTGACACTTTGGGCCCAATTTGGACATTTTCACTTAGGGGTGTACTCCCTTTTGTTGCCAACGGTTTAGACATTAATGGCTGTGTATTGAGTTATTTTGAGGGGAAAGAAAACTTACACTGTTATACAGGCTGTACACTTACTACTTTACATTATAGCAGAGTGTCATTTATTCAGTGTTGTTACGTGAAAAGATATGATACAATATTTACAAAAATGTGAGGTGTACTCACATTTGTGAGATACTGTATATACATGTCACCTTTTGTAAGACCTTCAGGTCCTTACTTCTTAAATTAAATTGAGCAGGCAGGATACCTTAGATAAGTTATACTATTCTAACTAGACCTAAAACCTAAAAAGTGATATTGGAATGCCTAACACTCCACATATTACCTCTCCACTATGTTCTCACAAACACAAGATTGATGTCAACTTGATACAAAGAAATTGGGCTTTCTCTGGAGTCTAGTATTCGGGAAGTCCTTTTGCATACAATGACATAGCAGTCTACTAATCTTACCACTCTCTGTAGTAGTTAGCACTTCACTAAATATCCAAATGTCAGAGTGTGGAGAAGGTTTATGCTCTCCCTTTGGATCCACATATTATTTTCCTTTATACAACTCTTCCCTTCTTTAGTGGTTAACATCCTGACTAAAATATAGTGGTCCTGCACTGGACTTTGCAGCCCCATGGGATTTTTGTAAGGGACCTGGTCTTTCATAATTTTCTGATTATCTTCCTAACTGGAATTTTAACTTTATGAACATTTAGAGACATTACCAGCTACCTTAAGAAGCTCCCTAAAATTAACTTTCCCCTACGACTTCTCATACAGTTTAAGGAAAAGTGCATCTCCTAGTGACTAATGCTGTCCATTGGTATAAGGCTCTAATTAAACCTACATTGGAGGCATTTCTTACTTTCCCTAAACATTGGGGGGAAGACCTAGCTACCTTTTTATTTTTTATTTTTTTAATTCTTTATTTTATTAGTGCATGTTATGACATATAAGCTTGCGACGCCACAACAGCATTGACAAGCGCAATACAAAAACATAGGTTCATACAGTGTCACGACAAGTTAAGATCTGCACATTTTTGTGGGTAAAAAAAACAGGCTGGATCATATGTCTGCACTTGCGACCAGAGGAAATACAGGATAAATACTAGTAGCACTAGCAGAAGATAAACAAGCTTGGTCAATTTTTGAAGACACTGACATAGTGTATAGACATAAACTTCTATATTTCTAGTGCAGCTTGGGATGTGTTCTAATCGTAACGTAATTAAAACGTGGAGTGTGGTCCTATAGGAGGTATGTGTTCAAGCTGTATATGCTACAAGCTGCACACATTGATGGTATACTGACTTTGTCAGTGTGCCTGATAGTGGTGCCACTGGGTCATGAGTATCACGAAGACAACACAGCATTAGAAAAAAAAACACGAGTAACTAAGAAAAAGAGCAAAAATCATAAGGCATCAGACAGTTCAGGGCACCCCTTGCCTCAGATGGGCCATGGTAGAAAGTTCATCCCCTTATCAGGATCTAGGGTCTGAAGTGGGGAGAGGTTTACTGGGAATGGAGGATTGGGCTAGAGGGTGTTAGTGCGGTTCATTAGTCGTGTGTCTTCTGGGGGTATGGTGGTCAGTTTGCTATTCTAGTTTGTGGGGTTCCGGCCCAGGTATGTTGTGTGTGTGCCTTGGTTCCCTCGCTTCGCTGGGTGGTATATGGGGGAGGACAAGTGTGTGTCGGTATCAGACTGTCCCATAGGGGTAGATGTGTGTAGTGGCTGAACAAATGAATGGGCCGCTGAAGTCGTGTGTATGGTAGCGTCAGGAGCATATGAATATTGCAATGTGAGAGCGATCAGCGTGTATGACAATGAAACATTAAAACATTAAACTATGGGGTTAATTCTAAAAACGTTGATATACGTATTGGCAAATGGTGTAACAGTTCAAAACATTGAGGTTTTCTTAAACAGGAAACCTGATGCGGTCTAGGTCTTATTCAAGTGACAGTGTCCCGTTCCCCTCCGGGAATGAAAGGAGGTATGTTGTCAACGTCCCATACTCTTTGGGGTAGTGTCGCCGGGTCCGGCACAGGCAGGCCCAGGTCTCGTAGGAGTTGTGGGCCTTCGGAAGGGTTGGTAGCTTTGAAGGTTTTTCCCTCTTTGGTGCACAGCACTGCTCTTGAGTTAGTCCATCTATAAGGAAGGCCAGCCTTTTGCAGGGGCTGCGTGATGGGGCGCATTGTTTTCTGCCACAAGAGTGTGGCTTTACTGAGATCCTGATAGAATGTGAGTGAGTGAGTCCCGAATTGGAAAGGGGTGTTCCCCCGTAGTGCCTGTAATAGTCGTTGTTTATCCGCAAATGATCGACAGCAGAGTATAACATCCCTAGGCTGGGCGTTTGTCGTTTGCAGGGGTGTTGCGATGCGGTATAGTCCGTCATAGGCAAACTGTTTAGCGTGCTTGGTTGGGAGTATAGCTGCTATGAGTGAGGTGAGGTAGTTCTTCTGCTGGTACGGTGTCCTCTACTCCTCTTATCTTGATGTTGTTTTGTCTGCTTTTATCTTCCAATGCATCCATTCTGGCTGCGATTTGGGAGTGGGAGGTTTGTAGCTGCTTTATGGATTCCCCTTGGGTGGCCATGTCTCACTTTATATCCGCAGAGTCCTCCTCAGATGCTCGGAGGCGTTCCGTTATGGCTTGCATCTTTGCTTTAACCAGGTTGAGTTCTGCAAAGAACATGTCCTGGAAGTGTGCCAGGAGATCATGGATGTCCCGTTTTGTTACAGGTGGTTCAGTTTCAGGCATAGCCTGTGCTCCATTCCCCGGTACCTTATCTACCACTGGGTCAGGTGTAATTTCCGGCCTGGGGGATGAAGGCTCCCACGTGCGGGGCGTCGAGGCCAGCAATTGGCTGATATCGTGGTTTGAGGCAGCCGGGGCCGTTTTTTGTGATTTGCGGCCCATTGGGGGTTCGGGTATGTCCCAGGGCACATCGGCTGCTTGAGGGTCCGTGTCCCAGTAGTCTCCGTCCCAGGAGGTGATACGTGGCTGCCGCGGGAGTCCCGCTCGGTAGGCCCAAGGCACATTGCGCCGGATTTTCGTGCCCAACGGGCATAAAAAAGGCATCCACGGGTCCGGTGTGTGAACCCCTATGCAAGGGTCTCTGTTCCGGCTCTGATTGTTCGGTGTTACGACGATTATTGGTGATTTTTCGGGCGATGATCGAGGAGCTGGGTGAAATGGCGTCTGCTCCTGAACGCCGTTGGCTCTGCCCCCAAGACCTAGCTACCTTAACAACATAACAGTGATTACAAACATTTCAACTTTTCAAAAGTGGAGGTCACAACACACTCATTATCTGACTTATTTCCTGCCATAGAATGGTTGAGGAAACTCTGCATATGGAAGAGCTTACTGCCTCAATTCAACATAATCATACCATATACAGACAGATATGGTGGCTGTGGCTTGAAGATGCCTATGATTTCTCCATACATGGGAGCTGCAACCCTGGACCTCTGTCACACTGACACACTTTGTGTATTTGAAATTCCTTTAGGACAAAACATAGAAACATAGAAACATAGAATGTGACGGCAGATAAGAACCATTCGGCCCATCTAGTCTGCCCAGTTTTCTAAATACTTTCATTAGTCCCTGGCCTTATCTTATAGTTAGGATAGCCTTATGCCTATCCCACGCATGCTTAAACTCCTTTACTGTGTTAACCTCTACCACTTCAGCTGGAAGGCTATTCCATGCATCCACTACCCTCTCAGTAAAGTAATACTTCCTGGTATTATTTTTAAACCTTTGTCCCTCTAATTTAAGACTATGTCCTCTTGTTGTGGTAGTTTTTCTTCTTTTAAATATAGTCTCCTCCTTTACTGTGTTGATTCCCTTTATGTATTTAAATGTTTCTATCATATCCCCCCTGTCTCGTCTTTCCTCCAAGCTATACATGTTAAGATCCTTCAACCTTTCCTGGTAAGTTTTATCCTGCAATCCATGAACCAGTTTAGTAGCCCTTCTTTGAACTCTCTCTAAGGTATCAATATCCTTCTGAAGATAGGGTCTCCAGTACTGTGTACAGTACTCCAAGTGAGGTCTCACCAGTGTTCTGTACAATGGCATGAGCACTTCCCTCTTTCTACTGCTAATACCTCTCCCTATACAACCAAGCATTCTGCTAGCATTTCCTGCTGCTCTATTACATTGTCTGCCTACCTTTAAGTCATCAGAAATAATCACCCCTAAATCCCTTTCCTCAGATGTTGAGGTTAGGACTCTATCAAATATTTTGTACTCTACCCTTGGGTTTTTACGTCCAAGATGCATTATCTTGCACTTATCCACATTAAATGTCAGTTGCCACAACTCTGACCATTTTTCTAGTTTACCTAAATCATTTTCCATTTGGCTTATCCCTCCTGGAACATCAACCCTGTTACATATCTTAGTATCATCCGCAAAAAGACACACCTTACCATCAAGACCTTCTGCAATATCACTAATAAAAATATTAAAGAGAATGGGTCCAAGTACAGATCCCTGAGGTACCCCACTGGTGACAAGCCCAAGCTTCGAATATACTCCATTGACTACAACCCTCTGTTGCCTGTCACTCAGCCACTGCCTTACCCATTCAACAATATTCGAATCCAAACTCAAAGATTGTAGTTTATTGATAAGCCTTCTATGTGCAACAGTGTCAAAAGATCTGTTCTTTTCAATACTAGTTGTTTATTGCATCAGTGTCCTGCCTTAGTTATTGTGACAAACTTCCCTTTTCAATTTTTGTCACAAGTTTGTCACAAGTTCCTGGAGGAGCCTGCTTACCAGCCTCCTGCCCACAGACTATGGGCCCTGCAGGGAAACCTGTAAAAGACTACCGCACTTGACCAACCGTTAGCACTGATTTCATGGAACTAATTTGGGCACGGTCGGTCAAATTATGACTTCCAGGAAATTCCTGAACTGATCTGGGTGATTTTTGGATATCTTGGTCACCCAGATCAGAGCTATCAGGGGATGTAACTTTTGTGGGGGGTTTATGTATTTTAGGGTACTTTTGGAGTGTTTGGAAAAATGTGTGTTTTTCTGTGCTTGGAGATAATTAGATTAGATTAGTACAGTTCCTGATCCAATTATCTCCCAGGCACAGAGGAGGGATTATCTGATTATGTATAGAAGTGTCCTGATCTGAGGGCCAATGTATTTGTGTATTTTCTTCTACTGTGGTTTAATCTCAGGTCCAGGGAGGAGTGTCACTTGCATGGGGACATGCATATAAGGCCAGTTGTGGCTGCCATTAGTATTCCAGCTTGTACTCCCAGAACTATGTGTCGTCTGGTACTGGGAGGGGAAAGAGCTATTCTTTAATCACTGTTCCTGTGTGGAGGATTCAGTAGGGAAAGTCCTTGTAAGGAGTAGAACTCCCAGGACTGAGTGTCATCCGGTGCCTGGGGGTGTCTAGAGCGAATTCACCCTTTGGCTCCAGGAGGGAGCAGTTCCAGGACTAGAGCTCCCAGGACTGAGTGTCATCCAGTGCCTGGGGGTTGCTAGAGCGAGTTCCCCATTCAGCTCCAGGAGGGAGCGGTTCCAGGGCCCCAGTCAAGTCACGGCGACTGAGGGCAAGAGTGCTGAGGTTTGTCCCCTGTTCCAGCTAGGAGGTGGTCCTTTGGCGGAGGTACCCAGTTGGGGTACAGGGAGCTCCATTACAGTTATGGTACTAGGTTATGTTGTTTTTTGGAACTAGTGTGGCTAATATGGGGTCATTTGAGGAAAAAACTAAAAGGTAATTTATCAACAGATATTATCCGCGTATTGCAAAATATATACATATTTATATATATATATATATATATATATATATATATATATATATGTATGTATAAATGTCCAGACTCTCAACCCCAAAACAACACGAATAGTGAATATACCTGGGTGCTTCCAAGCAAATACTATAAGTAAAGGTCAAAATAGGAGCACTCTCTTGGATTTCCAAATATATTTTAAAAAAATAATCACCACCTCTACATCAAAATTTCGACCCTTCGTTCAATTTTGGGGTATTTTTGATTTGTTCTTGTTATTTGGTTCTCGAACAGCCAAATGGCTGAATCAAACTGACATCTGACTGAAACTAGCATGTCCCAAAATGTTTTTTTAACTCCTACTTTAACAGAGCTTACTTAAAATAGATTACTTTTAAGCAACTCCAAGTAAGCAAGCCCAGTAAGTAAGCTGTGAGTTTATATAGGTATACAAAAACCCACACAGGTGGGAATTAGGGCACCACTCCCCTAATTAACTCAGCAGCAGCAGCACACACAGGGGAAAAAAAAACTCCTGTTTAATTTAACCAATTTACAATACTGTTTTTATTTTTACTTTCCCCTTCTTGTGTCTTATATAATTAATCTAGCTTATTAATTAATCTAGCAAATGAATGTTTCTGTATAGCAGTTGACTCCTAAATTTTCTTCAAGTACACCATTGTGTTTTCTGTAAGTATTTTTCTTTTTTTTTTTTTTTGTTTCTGGCAGACTGTTTTGTGGGAATAGTGCTACAACTCATGTTACATTCGTGATTTTGCTACATCTGTCTTCTCTTCCCATATAACCTTGGACATAGCTATTCACTTCAACTTGATTACCAGTGGTAGACCCCCTGCAGCATACTGTAATCAAACTACAAAATGGGGTCCTCCTCAAAGATTAATTCAAAACATATGATGCTTCTTCAACAGATTATGCAAATGTCTATATGTTAAGTAAATAATCAATGTGTAGAAGTTATACTAAATAAATGGATATCACAGATGAGATTATAAACAACACGTCTGACCAAGTCCAAATTATTTTATCATCTTTTTAGAAACATACCCAAATATTTACAATAAAATACTCAATAAACTGAATAAACTGTTCAGAAGCTAATACGTCAATAACAAATATAGTAGTCTGGTGGAATGAAAAGCTGAATTAACCCATTCACTACACATTGCTTTCTGTTAAAAAAAAAAACAAAAAAAAACATATAAACATAAAATTGATCTAAGACCTGGGGAATATGGCAAAAACTTAAATTTAGGACAAAACTATATTTTTGCTTATACATCACTTTTCAGGAATGCCTAAAATAAACGTAATTATCTTAGAAATTAATTGTTCAATTGGTGAATTGTCTTTAATAAATGAGAAATACCAGAGGAAATATAATTGATCTGATAAAAGACAGCTTAAATTTAGATTAAAGAGTTTATAGTTCTGTTTTTTTGGGGTGGGGTTTATCAAAAAGTATTATGTTGTATATAATACTGGAAAACAAAATGAAGTTGAGCCAAATGGTCTAATATGGTACACCAATGAACGGGGGATAACCCCAAAATGGAAGTATGTGAATGAAAGAAATAATGGTGTACTATGGGGACTGGGATGTAGTCTAAACACAAAGGAAGGTAACTGGAAGGTAAATTAAAAATAAATACATGTTATTGATTGAAATAATACGATGTGAAAAAACCTTATATACAGTGGTATTAGTGTCCATGTACAATGCATTATAAAAAAGGTATTCAATAAGCAAGTGAATAGTATAGTCGAATGTTCACCAAAGTGTATGGTGACACAATGTATAGCTTTACTAGTCATAACCAATTGGCTGTATATCAAACTGCCTGTGTAGGGACTAAAGAATGTAAAGACTCTGAGTAAATTGAAAGTCTAAATACATATATATAGAATTAAATATGGTAACTAGCCACAGTAAGTAAGTTTTAAGGGGAGTCCTCAGTGATAGTATCTAAATTGCTCAGAGATAATTAGTGTAGAGGGAGAGGGGAAACACAGTTACCTTAACAGGGCTAAATACAAAGTCAGAGTATAATAAGGGGACAACATTGACAGTGAATGGGGAAAATGTGTCTTTCCATTATGTATAGCTCACTCCACTATATTAAAGCCCCATGTGTCTACAAGTGCCTCCCACTCTATCCTTACACTAGTTACACTGCGTTATTGGGAGCAATAGTTGAAAAGTGAATACCGTGGTATCAAGTATGTATGCTGTCTACGAGTGTAGAAGGACAGCAGAAAGGGTATCCTAAACAACCAGTGCCACTAGGTATGGGGATGCCACCAGAGCTGGCCTTGAGGAGGTGTGAGCTGTGTGGCTGCACAGGGCGCCATGGCAGTAGGGCTGCTGGGCAGCCGACACAGCTCACACGCAGGGGCCGCGAGCAGGAGAACGTCTCAGAGTTAGGGCGGGGCCAAATTTGCAGTGGGGGCGGAGCCACATTGGCAGTCAGGACAGAGCTTAACGCAGCCTCGACCCGCTGCTGCTACTGCTGCACACAGAGGGGAAGCAGGAAGGAGTACCTGCTTCCCCAACACCTACAGACCAGGGACTTGACTTCAGTGACTCCATTCCTCCTCCAGTAAGTGAGAGAGAGTGTGTGTGTGTGTTACTGTAATTGTGTCTGCGTGTGTGTGTGATTGTCTGCCTGTGACTGTAAGTGTGACTGTGTGTGTTACTGTCTGCATGTGACTGTGTCTGTGACTGTCTGCCTGTGACTGCATGTACGACTGTCTGCCTGTGACTGCCTTTAAATGTGTGTGTAACTTTCTACCTGTGACTGTCTGCCTGTGACTGTGTGTGTGACAGTCTACCTGTGACTGTCTGCATGTCACGGAGTATGTGTGACTGTCTGCTTGTGACTGTGTGATACTGCCATAACTGTGTTATTCTGCCTATAATTGTGTGTGTGACTGCCTTTAACTGTGTGTATGTGAGTGTCTGCCTGTAGCTGTGTGTGTGTGACTGTGTGTAGTGTCTGCCTGTAACTGTGTGTTTGACTGTGTGCGAGTGACTATGTGTCTGGGACTGTGTGCATGTGGCTATATTTGACAGTATATGTGTATAACTGTGTGCATCTGACTGTGTCTGACTGTCTTTGCCCTGCAGTGAGCTGGCTGCTGGGATATGACATCATCCCGTATCGGGGTCATTACAGTGCGCGCAAGGGACCTGTGCAGGAAAAGCACAGAGAGCTCAGCAGCAATCACTGACCACCAGGGACTAAGGATCCACTTCCGCCCTCCCAGAGCAAAGTAGGAAGATTGGGTGGACCTATTATTTATTAAATGTGTGTATGTATGTGAGTGTGTGTGTGTACTGTGTGTGTGTACATCTAATTATATGTGTATGTGATTGTATGTGTACAAGTCTGTGATTGTGTGTGTTGTGATTATGTGTGTTTATGTATGTGATTGTGTGTATAGGTCTGTGATTGTAAGTGTAGGTCTGTAATTTTGTGTGTGTCTCTGATTTTGTGTGTGTGTATATATATATATATATATATATGTATGTATATATACATATATACATACATCTATTGTGTTATAGCGTGTATATAAATGTGAATGTGTTTAGTAGATAGCTCTCTTATTGGTGTCCTTAAATATTGCAATCTCACATAAGGATAACAAATAAGTGAGTTATCTACTAAACAACTAAAAGATTAAAATTAAGAAAGGGGCTTTTTTAATGTTGATCTTTTAGCTGTTTAGTGGATAATTCCCTAAATTGGTGCCCTTATGTGAGATTTACATATTTAAAGATACCAAATTTGGATGCTAAATGGCAATCCCACATAAGGATAGCAAATATGGGCGTTATCTGATAAACAACTATCGAAGTTAAAAGGTGTCAGCCAGGCCACAACAAGAAATCTGGGTGGCTAATGTGAATTCTATGCAAATCCAATGGCCTCACATTAACTTATCCCTTAGTGAAAAGTTTAACAACCCCCCCTACTTTTGACTGTGGTATCTTATGTGTCCTCCCTTCATATATTGTTCCTAGCGACGCCAGTGTGTCTGCATGTGTGTCAGTGTGTGTCTGTGTATCTGTTTGTCTATTTATCTGCATGTGTGTATATGTATCTGCATGTGTGTCATTGTGTATATATACATACATCTCACAATCTTGCCAACACTACACACAAATACACCCCTGCATTTCAACGACAACACTACATACAAACCCCACCATTATAAATAACCAAACCACTGCATTCAAAACCACACTACACACAAATGCATACTTGCATTCGAACGCCAACACTACATACAAACACACCCCTACATTCACTCACACGTACTCCATACAAAAACATGCTAAAATTCAAACACACAAACACTGCTCAGTGCTAAATACATTTTTTAAAAATCGCTGTTCTTTTTTACATTTTAAAGTTGCAGGGGGAGGGGTCAAGGTGCAAAAGATAGGACCCGCCCCAGGTGCCAAATGCTCTAGGTACGCCCCTGGATGGGCATCTAGGTATTTTGTAGTGGAATGTGCTGGTATAGTCACAAATTCAATATTTAATTGTAAGTTATTTGGGTTCTGAGTCTGCATTTTATCACAAAACCTTGAAGTGATCAATTTAACCTGTTGAAGAGTTCTGTTTCGATCTTGAAAAACACTGCATTTATTTTGTACCTACTATTTTTCTTTCTAATGATTTTTAATATGCAGGTAGGTACAAATATACTGATTCTGTAGTATTTCTGTATTAAAGCTGCATATATATTACTGCCATTTGTCATAATATCTGTACCATTTTTCCAAAATTATACAAAATTAAGATTAAAGTAATGTTATATTACATCCTACTGTCCACAAATATTATTTTATCTGGGTGTGAATGTTACAGTTGTAATCACTTAATCCCCAGAAGCTCTTTGAATATTAAATATACACAATGCAAATACTGGCAGTAATCAAAGAATATTCATTAAATATATCTACAAGCTTACAAGCTATAATGCATCCTTCCTGGATTCATAGAAAATTGTATTAACTCATTACCCACAGTGCATCTAAATTACTTGAATTAATCACATTTGTTTCTGTGGGAATAAACTGTGAAGTCCTACATATAATGTACATGGAGCAAAATGCTTTTATTAATTATTACATGATTTATTATGAAACTCCAAAAATGGTTATCTTGTAGCCTACAGGGATTTCTATTGACTTGTAATTTTGTAATCTAAACAAGAATAGTAAGACCCCAGAAACGCTCAAGTCATAACGCAATGTCATAGCATTTATAATCTGTGCAGTCAGTGTAATAAACTAGAAAAAAACATGTATTTGAAATACTGATCTTCTAAAGCATGGGATGCTCAGTTATGGATTAAGAGTCCAACATAAAAAGACATACTCATAAGGTCTGCATCTTGACACATCTTGGTTCTTTAACAAGAAAGTTCCTTCTTGATGAAGAACAAACACGGACTATCCCAAGAGACAGTTATTAGCTGTAAAACAATCGAAAAATTGTATTGAAAATCAATATCCTAATAACAGTGAACATTATTGCCACTGTCCCAACGATCCAATTATACACAATTTACTAAAGCTGACAATTTACTGTGAGGCAAATGGAAAAAAAAATCTTATTTTACAAAGAAATCAGTCTGTTCACAGCATTCTCATAGCCAAGAGCAAAATAGAAGCAGATGACCCTAAAAATATATATTCAGGATAATAGATATAATTTCTTCTAATTAGTAAATGAAATCACAACCATATTGCTGGAAATGATGTACAAAACATTTGCCTTCACATATTATTTGTTAATTATACATTCCTTTTTTTAATTTATAATCTTTATTAAATATTTTTAGTACATTACAAAAAACACATTGCCTTAGTAGAGTCATCATCATGTACATTTACAAGGAAGAAGACACATTACGCATTTTTACAAGGTGTTAAAACATATTTAGCAAAAATCTTCTATAATTATGTTATTATCGCACTTGTAAGATTGCATTAACAAAGCTAATCAATTCGTCTTCCTTTGAGTTGCTCAATAATTGTATGCACATAAAAATAAGAGACCAAAAAAAGACTCCAAAAGCAGCAAAACATTACAAACAATACCCTACATAAACAATCATGGTCATGTTACAATCGATGTGTCATTTGAAACATCTTAGTCCTCGGGAGGAGCATTCTAGAAAACAAGAAAAATTTCATGACAACTATCAACCCTACCTTTCACACCAGAGTAAGTATTGAAAGAATAAAAAATTATATAGAGATCAAATATAGCTACAGTAAAAGTCCTCTTTTATGACAAAAAATAAATACAAGATATTAACTGTTTTTTATCCATTCTAGCCAGAGACCATATTTTTGTTGTTTACCTTTATGTAGACCCCATTCCATTTTTATTTGAAATTTCCATTGTTCTTTAACTGTGGACCAAACGGAACCTGAGAAAGTTTCCAATATCTTGCGATAACAATCTTAGCGGCTACCAATATATGGATTACGAGGGGGGCTAAATTACCGCATAATTGTCTAATATTTAATTGGAGGAGAAATATTTGGGGAGAAAATCCCAAGTTTATAGAGGTTAAGGTTTAATCTTAGATGATATCATCTTCCAAAATAGCTGAAGTGGACCACAACCCCACCATATAGGTAAGTAATCCCCTCTTTGTGTGCTGCAGCGCCAACACACATGATCCTGATTTTGAATGAATGTACTCATTCTACTGGGAACCAAGCACCATCTATTTACTATTTTATATTGGCATTCAACTAAATTAAGACATTGAATATTTTTAGAAACTAAAGATAAAGCCTCCTTCCACTGTTCACAGCTCATATGAACATTTAAGTCAGACTGCCATTTGTTAACATAAGTTGTAAGCAATCAGCTATTAATTTTTTTTAGCATCAATTTATTTAATACTTTTTCAAGCAGGATTATTTTATTAGATTTTTCCCTAGAGACAAATTCCTGACAGAAACCTTTCATCCTAAAATAATTGAAAACTTCATTGCAGTCTAATTTATATTTCAAACTTAACGAATGGAAATCGGACCAGGATTAGATTATCTATTCTTACCACACCACAATCCACCAACCATTTGTGTACCTTGAAGTCTGGCATGTAATATGGAAGATATGACAGTGGGAGAGTGGGGATTAATTTGTTATGCAAATTGAGCTCTTTTCTACATTTTACCCACCCAGCCAAGATATAATTTAGGGTGACACTATTAGGACAAAATGATGGTTAACTTCCCTGTTTTGTCTGAATTATCCAAAATAAGGGATCTAATTCTACTGGGGGACCTTCAAATTGAGTTAAAGCTTGCTCAATTTTATACCATATCTCCACTTGGAACTCTTTAGCTGAGCAATAAAAGCATGCAATAAACTACAGGTCTTTTGAAAATCTTTAGATAGGGACCCCCAGCCCACCTAATTTAACTTTTAAAGATAAACCATTAACATTTATTCTTGGGGTTTCCCCATCCAAACATATTTATTAATGAGAGATTGTGCTAATGTCACCCAACTGTCTGGGCATGGCTGCGGTACCATCCGAAAAATATATAACCATTTCAGAACAATATAAGATTTTACTACATTAATTCGCCCCCACCAAGATATTTTGAGATTTTTCCATTTGTTTAATTTTTTTTAGCTGTATATAGAAGAGGTGGTAGGAAATTAAGTTCCATTATTTTGCTTACGTCATTAGCATTTTCAATCCCCAAATAACTAAATAAAAACTCTGCACAACTAAAGCCAAACCTATTCTTTAAAACATCAACAGCCTCCTGAGGCAAATTAATTGGTAATGCTATTGATTTTATTAATGTTCAATTTGTACCCTGAATAGACTGGAAATTCCTCCATGCATGGCAACAAATTATTAAGAGAACTCACAGGATCTTTAAGAGTAAGTACAACATGCTCTGCGTACATTGTCAGTTTAACACAGTCATCCTTCACCTTCGGATCTTTTATTAGAACAGTGTTACTTATTGCTACCGCCAAGGGGCCCACCTGACCCTGTCAAACGCCTTCTCTGCATCGAGTGGCTGGATCAGGAGTAAACGCGTCATGGATCTGTAATCAGGAACTCAATTTTAGATGGTCAGCAGGAACAGCCGGGGATATGAAATCCGAAGGAGTTTTACACTTTGTATGTGCATTGAATTTGCCTTTCGGTTTCCTGAGGCTGGTGAGCAGACCAAGAACTATTTACAGCATCTTTGTTTTTAATTCTTACCAAATAAAGAATACTTAACTGTTATCCAGGTCACAAGTGTTTTTTCCCACGGATCCCACGCATCCTCCCACGGATCCTCCCAGAGTGCCATAGACACGAGTGGTGCTTTTACCACTCCAACTTTGTGGGTGTAATACCTTAATTGTCTTGTGTACATATATACTTAATTGTGCTGCACTTGTTTTTTGTCTCCTACATAGATATCAGAGTGTATACTGTTGCAAGTAGATTTACTTATTACTTCTGTTGGGTCACAATCACTGATAGCACCAGTTATTAATATTAATACACCTAGTATGCACCTAAATCTATAACACGGATGCATATTGTCTCTCTATAAGAGGTCCACAGTGAATGTTATATTTATTGTTGCGTACCATCACTACTGTATGTTTCAATGCTATTGATTTATTAATGTTCGATTTGTACCCTGAATAGGCTGACATTTCCTCCATGCATGGCAACAAATTATTAAGAGAACTCACGGGATCTTTAAGAGTAAGTACAACATCATCTGCGTACATTGTCAGTTTAACACAGTCATCCTTCCCCTTCAGACCTTTTATTAGGACATTGTTCCTTATTGCTACTGCCAAGGGTTCAATTGACATTAAATATAGAAGTGTCTCGTCCCATTTTAATGGGAACCTGTCCGAGGTAAACCCATCACCCACCACTGTGGCCGTCGGCAAAGTGTATAAAGCCATTAGGGCCCTTCTTATATTCTCCGGTAGTCCAAATGCTTCCAAAACAGTCCCACCTGACCCTGTCAAACGCCTTCTCAGCGTCACGTGACAGGATCAGGAGGTATAAGTTATTTTTCTGAACCAAATCTACGATTTCAATGAGTCGTCTGACATTATACACCGATGGCTTAGAGACAAAGCCGACTTGGTCTCGGTGAATTATATCTGTTATGACATTATTCAATCTAACAGCAATTATTGATGAATAAAATTCCATATCCACATTCAATAAATAAATTGGTCTATAGTTTGAAATCTGCTCTGTATTTTTTTGTTTAGGAATAGGTATTATATGAGCCTTTGGAGATTTTAGTTTTTTGATCGCTATATTAACCTCTGCTGTTGAAATGGGCTCAGATTCCTCAGACAATCTCTAGGTATTTCAGGAAGCTTTTTTTTTCCAAGAAATGTTCCAAGCTTGTTGGTAAATGTCTATCAGATAAATTGAAAATATTATAATAAAATTCTTGGAAGACTTGGCCTATCTTGGAAGGGGCTAATATAGTCAAATTCCCTTGAGTAATTTTAGCTACCCTCTTTTTAAATTTTTATCTACTGGATAGTAATCTATCCTCTTGTTACCTTTATAGTACCATAATCTTTTCTGTCTACCCAGGGCAACATTGTTTTTTTGGATCAATAAGTAATTAAATTTTTCTTTAAGTAATTTCAACCTGTTACTCAATTCCAAACTGGGTCCCGCTTTGTTTTCTTGTTCCACCTTATCCAATTCAATATATAGTTGCGCTTTTTTTAACCTATTTTTATAACCTTTAAAATTCTCTTGATATCTTAGTTTGATTAAGTGACCCAGAATTAGTGATGTACCGAACTGTCCGCCGGCGAACAGTTCCCGGCGAAATTAGCGTGTTCGCGTTCGCCGCGGCGGGCGGACACATGCGCAGTTCGATCCGCCCCCTATTCGTCATCATTGGGCAAACTTTGACCCTGGGCCTCTCGGTCAGCAGACACATTCCAGCCAATCAGCAGCACTCCCTCCCTTCCACACCCTCCAACCTCCCTCCCAGCATCCATTTTCGATTCATTCGGAAGATGCATGCTTAGTGAGAGGAGGGAAAGTTTAGCTGCTGCTGATTAGATAGGGAAATTGATAGCTAGGCTAGGGTATTCAGTGTCCACTACAATCCTGAAGAACTCATCTGATCTCTGCTGTAAGGACAGCACCCCAAAAAGCCCTTTTTAGGGCTATAACATCAGGCTGCTTTTTGTTTGTTTTTTCCTGTGTAATGTAATTAGAGGTGCCTGCCTGCCAGCTTCTGTGTGAGGTTCACATTGGATACTGTGCCTACTTGCCCAGTGCCACCACTCATATCTGTTTTAACAATAGGTTAAGCTTTACATTTAAAATAAATATTTTTTTTTTCACTGTAATAGAAGAGCAGTTGCCTGCCTGCCAGCTTCTGTGTGAGGTTCACATTGGATACTGTGCCCACTTGCCCAGTGCCACCACTCATATCTGTTTTAACAATTGGTTAAGCTTTAGATTTAAAATAAATAATTTGTTTTCACTGTAATAGAAGAGCAGTTGCCTGCCTGCCAGCTTCTGTGTCAGGTTGGATGCCTTGCCCATTTGCACAGTCAGTGCCACCACTCATATCTGTTTTAACAATAGCTTAAGCTTTAGATTTTAAAGAAATCATTTTTTTCACTGTAATAGAAGATAAGTTAGTTGTCTGCAAGTGTCTGGGTGTCAGGCCTACTTCAGCGTGTGCTCTGCAGACCTGTGCCAGCGTGCTTTGACAGTTGCCAATCATATCTGGTGTCTCTTTAGCGTGCTTTTACAAAGAAAAAAGGTTTCCAGTGTAAGCTAATAGCAGACAGTCAGTGTCCTTCAAGCGGCTCTGTCAGGCCTTCCTTCAGCGTGTGCCCTGCACAACCCTGCCAGCGTACTTTGACAGTTGCCACTCATATCTGGTGTCTCTATAGCGTGCTTTTACAACCAAAATTTTGTTTCCACTGTAATAGAAGAGCAGTTGCCTGCCTGCCAGCTTCTGTGTGAGGTTCACATTGGATACTGTGCCCACTTGCCCAGTGCCACCACTCATATATGTTTTAACAATTGGTTAAGCTTTAGATTTAAAATAAATAATTTGTTTTCACGGTAATAGAAGAGCAGTTGCCTGCCTGCCAGCTTCTGTGTCAGGTTGGATGCCTTGCCCATTTGCACAGTCAGTGCCACCACTCATATCTGTTTTAACAATAGCTTAAGCTTTAGATTTTAAAGAAATCATTTTTTTCACTGTAATAGAAGATCAGTTAGTTGTCTGCAAGTGTCTGGGTGTCAGGCCTACTTCAGCGTGTGCTCTGTAGACCTGTTCCAGCGTGCTTTAACAGTTGCCAATCATATTTGGTGTCTCTATAGCGTGCTTTTAAAACCAAAATTTGTTTTTCACTGTTATAGATTGAATAGCAATTACTTGTCTTCAAGCGGGTGTCTCAGGCCTACAGTGTGTGCTCTGCAGAACTGTTCCAGTGCACATTGCCAATCATATCTGGTGTCTCTATAGCGTGCTTTTAAAACCAAAATGTGTTTTTCACTGTTATAGATTGAATAGCAGTTACTTGTCTTCAAGCGGCTCTGTCAGTCCTTCCTTCAGCGTGTGCTCTGCAGAACTGTTCCAGTGCACATTGCCAATCATATCTGGTGTCTCTATAGCGTGCTTTTAAAACCAAAATTTATTTTTCACTGTTATAGATTGAATAGCAGTTACTTGTCTTCAAGCGGGTGTCTCAGGCCTACAGTGTGTGCTCTGCAGAACTGTTACAGTTCACATTGCCAATCATATCTGGTCTCACAGTAGCTTGCACGCATAGTACCACTAATCCCCCAAAAAATGACAGGCAGAGGCAGGCCACCCCGCAGGGGCAGTCGTGGTCGTGGTGCTGTGATTCCCTTTTGCCCTAGAATAATGCCCAGTTTTCAGAAGCCACGTACCCTGAACTTGAAAAGTTCTGAGGACATAGTTGACTGGCTAACACAGGACACCCAATCTTGTACAGCCTCCGCTCGGAACCTTGACGCACCATCCTCCTCCAGCTTAGCTTCAGGCACCTCTCAAGATAGCACTCACCCGCCTGCCGCCACCACCAAAACTAGCACCACAGCCGCTTTACTTGGTATGTCAGAGGAGTTATTCACACACCCGTTTGAAGAAATGAGTGATGCGCAACCATTATTGCTAGAGGATGTAGATAACAGGGATATGTCTCAGGCAGGCAGCATTAAACACATGGAGGTACGGTGTGATGATGATGATGTTGTACCCACTGCTGCTTCCTTTTCTGAGTTGTCAGATACAAGCGAAGCGGTTGATGATGACGATGCGTCCATGGATGTCACGTGGGTGCCCGCTCGGCAAGAAGAAGAACAGGGCGAAAGTTCAGATGGGGAGACAGAGAGGAGGAGGAGACGAGTTGGAAGCAGGGGGGGGGTCGTCGCAAGGAGCTAGTGGCACAGTCAGACAGCATGCATTGGCACCCGGGGTCAGCCCGACAGCACGCCAATCAACGCATGCTGTGTCCACCACCAGAATGCCGTCATTGCAGAGCTCAGCAGTGTGGCATTTTTTTTGTGTGTCTGCCTCTGACAACAGCGATGCCATTTGCAACCTGTGCCAAAGGAAACTGAGTCGTGGGAGGTCCAACACCCACCTAGGTACAACTGCTTTGCGTAGGCACATGATCTCACATCACAAACGCCTATGGGATCAACACATGAGTACAAGCAGCACGCCTACTCTAAGCCGCCATCCTCCTCCTGGTCCAGCATCTTCAGCCACGTCAACCACTGCTGTCCTTCTTGCCCCCTCTCAACCATCCGCCACTCCGTCTCCCGCCTTGAGCAGTTCCCGCTCATCTGCCCACAGTCCTGTGTTTCTGTCAAGGACATGTTTGAGCGTAAGAAGCCAATGTCACCAAGTCACCCCCTTGCCCAGCGTCTGACAGCTGGCTTGTCCGAACTATTAGCCCGCCAGCTTTTACCATACAATCTGGTTGAGTCTGAGGCGTTCAAAAAATTTGTAGCTATTGGGACACCGCAGTGGAAGGTACCCGGCCGGAATTTCTTTTCACAAAAGGCAATCCCCAACTTGTACTCGATTGTGCAAAAGGAAGTCATGGCATGTCTGGCACACAGTGTTGGGGCAAGGGTCCATCTGACCACTGATACCTGGTCTGCAAAGCATGGTCAGGGCAGGTATATCACCTACACTGCGCATTGGGTAAACCTGCTGACGGCTGACAAGCAAGGAATGCGTGGCATTGCAGAGGAGTTGGTGACACCGCCACGAATTGCAGGCAGTCCTGCTGCCACCTCCTCTACTCCTCCTACTCCATCCTCTTCCATAACCTCCTCGGCTGAGTCCTCTTGTGCCGCTGCTTCTTGCTCCACATCAACGGCACCCCCCCAGCTCCCCAGGTACTATTCCACATCCCGGATACGGCAGTGTCACACCGTCTTGGGTTTGACTTGCTTGAAAGCAGAGAGTCACACCGGACAAGCACTCCTGTCCGCCCTGAACGCACAGGTGGAAAAGTGGCTGACTCCGCAGCAACTGGATATCGGCAAAGTGGTGTGTGACAACGGAAAAAATTTGATAGCGGCATTGAAGTTGGGCAAGTTGACACATGTGCCGTACATGGCACATGTGTGTAATCTGATCGTACAACGCTTTGTGCATAAGTACACAGGCTTACAGGACGTCCTGAAGCAGGCCAGGAAGGTGTGTGGCCATTTCAGGCGTTCCTACACGGCCATGGCTCACTTTGCCGATATCCAGCGGCGAAACAACATGCCAGTGAGGCGCTTGATTTGCGACAGCCCTACACGTTGGAATTCAACACTCCTAATGTTCGACCGCCTGCTCCAACAAGAAAAAGCTGTTAATGAATATTTGTATGACCGGGGTGCTAGGACAGCCTCTGGGGAGCTGGGAATTTTTTTGCCACGTTACTGGACGCTCATGCGCAATGCCTGTAGGCTCATGCGTCCTTTTTTTTTTTTTTTTTTTTTTCAACGTATATTAAAATTTTTAGTATACAAATGTAAAAACATATCCCATGCTTTACCCATTTTACAGTACAACTGTACACATGCAACATAAAAGAAATCACTGAAATTCAACAACACAAAGCTTACATGGGCTTTGAGTTGTTTGCCAAAATGCATGTATTTGTAGCCCAGATATAACAGTGGCTATAATTAACCTATGTAAACTTGTCACATCTGGCACACTTATACATTACTAAACACAGAATAGTAGTGAACTAAAAAACAAATTAAAAAATTCTGGTATTTGAAGAATATATTCAAATCATTCGTTTTCTGCCTACATTTTGTCATTCAGTTTTCAATTCAGTACAAATAGATGTTCAGTGAATAAACAGCTTAATATGGGGTTGTTGCTTGCTAAAAACAGACAGTTATGCTTTCTTCAGAAAACAATTATTGAACATTTGAAACTCCCATAGAAAGTATGGCTTTCAACTTACTGAGACAAATTAAAATTTCAGCTTTGATGTTCAGCACATTACATGTATTTTTTTCAATATTTCGCTAAAACATAACAGTTAAAAAAAAAAAAAAAACGTAAATATAACAAAACTACAACATTTATGCAAAAGGTTGAGGTCCTGCAGTAAAATGTTGATCAGATAAGAAGTTAGGTGGTATTATTTGTGAAAGCGGGTAAGAGAAGAGATTGGCTGGGTCAATGGACAATGGATTTACTGCATGAGTAGGGGGCAACATACCATGCCAGCCAGGGTAGGCTGCTTCTGGATACAATGGAAAAGATGGATATGGGAGACCTGCTGGAACAGTATTTGGCACATGGAGAGGTGGCATAATATTAGCACCCTGACTCTCTCCTATAATTACAGAGAATTCTCCTGGGAACTGAAGGCCATTGCTCAAATTTTGGAGCATATTCAAGATCTCAGGCATGCCAACTTCCTCTCCTGTATCCTCAGAATTATGATTCCACTGCTCAAAATTTGGGAAACCTGGAGGAGGGAGCCCTTGCTCGGCCATTTGTCTCTCCTCTCGTTCAACATCTGCTAATATGTCAGAGAAAATATCATCTGGGATATCCAAACCTTCTTTATGTTTCTTGGAAGATTTTTTGGGATAAGCTGTCCAGGAAGGATGGCTTGGAAGAAGCAAGATCAGAAGCAGAATAGGATGGTTGTCTTCCAAACCTGGACCTCCCAAAGGACGCAATCTTTGAGGGATGGGTTGGCCGGCAGGTAGAGGCACTAGGAACGCCTCCATGCCATGACTTCTGATGATTGCATATCTCAGCTTCCGATTAAGATAAGAATACAGCCGAGCATATGAAACTGCATCACTTGACGTTCTTTGATTCAGTCGGATCACACACATGTCCTTGGTGCACTCTGGCCAGATACGATCCACATATTCCCAAACAGACTCTTGCAAAATGCATCCTTCGGATGTTAACACTTTTGGTAAATCCTGGCAAAGATGACTGCTATAACCAGACTCTGGCGTGGCTGTAACTTTAAACTGCTTTATAGAGAACATGTGAAGGAATCCCTTCCACACACTTGAGTCTGCTGGATCTGTGAGTCTAGTATCTGGATCATACAATTTCTTGTTCTTCTTTTCAATGCATGAAGAATGTTGATTGCCATTAGTTATATGGTGTTTCCATATTTTCTCTGGTTTCTTGGTAATTACCCATTGGCTTAAGTCAGCATCACTTGGGGGGTTTATCAGCCCTTTGCATATAAGGCAGTCCTGATCTAAAAGGTGGCTCTTGTGTTGGGATGTTGTGTCCCTTTTCTCTGAGATGCAATCCTGCTGAGAATCCTGAGGCTGCCACACAGAATCAGACAGATCCTCTAGGGTCAAGTTCTGATCGGGCACGGTATCAATTTCAATTAACCCCTTGTGTGTCAGCTTTGTCATCTGAATCTGGTATGGCTGTCTTTCCTCTTTCTCGATTAGTTCCAGTGCATGTTTTCTCTTTTGAATTCTCCAGTTGGCCAGCTCCTGTGCAGCCATTTACGTTGCACTCATTAGAACCAAACACTGTGGGGTGATTTATGGCCCCCACCCACCGCGCAGGGGTGGGGGCCGAGGGGGGGAGGACAGTAGGTCCCCCATTGTGATTTATGGCCCCCACCCACCGCGCAGGGGTTGGGGAGGACAGTAGCTCCCCCCAGTGTGTATCATGGGCTTTGAGGACAGGTGTCAATCCATACCTGCCAAGTGACCCTATGTAGGGGTAACAGTCCCTATTCTGCTCTGTGTCAGTGTGTATCATGGTCTCTGTGGACGGGGAACAGTCTCTATTCTGCTCTGTGTCAGTGTGTATCATGGACTCTGGGGACAGGGAACAGTCCCTATTCTGCTCTGTGTCAGTGTGTATCAGGGGTTTTGAGGACAGGTGTCAATCCATATCTGCCAAGTGACCCTATGTAGGAGGAACAGTCCCTATTCTGCTCTGTGTCAGTGTGTATCAGGGGCTTTGAGGACAGGCGTCAATCCATACCTGCCAAGTGACCCTATGTAGGAGGAACAGTCCCTATTCTGCTCTGTGTCAGTGTGTATCAGGGGCTTTGAGGACAGGTGTCAATCCATACCTGCCAAGTGACCCTATGTAGGGGGGACAGTCTCTATTCTGCTCTGTGTCAGTGTGTATCATGGTCTCTGTGGACAGGGAACAGTCTCTATTCTGCTCTGTGTCAGTGTGTATCAGGGGTTTTGAGGACAGGTGTCAAGCCATATCTGCCAAGTGACCCTATGTAGGGGGAACAGTCCCTATTCTGCTCTGTGTCAGTGTGTATCAGGGGTTTTGAGGACAGGTGTCAATCCATATCTGCCAAGTGACCCTATGTAGGGGGAACAGTCCCTATTCTGCTCTGTGTCAGTGTGTATCAGGGGTTTTGAGGACAGGTGTCAATCCATATCTGCCAAGTGACCCTATGTAGGGGGAACAGTCCCTATTCTGCTCTGTGTCAGTGTGTATCAGGGGTTTTGAGGACAGGTGTCAATCCATATCTGCCAAGTGACCCTATGTAGGGGGAACAGTCCCTATTCTGCTCTGTGTCAGTGTGTATCAGGGGTTTTGAGGACAGGTTTCAATCCATATCTGTCAAGTGACCCTATGTAGGGGGAACAGTCTCTATTCTGCTCTGTGTCAGTGTGTATCAGGGCTGGGCTTTGAGGACAGGTGTCAATGTTAGGTGATTTCTGCCCTTTATGGATTAAAAGCAGACTCTGCATCAACTGTGCAATTTTCCATGGGAGTTTTGCCATGGATCCCCCTCTGGCATGCCACAGTCCAGGTGTTAGTCGGTTCGCGAACATTTGCGGAAGTTCGCGTTCGCCGTTCGCGAACCGAAAATTTCGGGTTCGCGACAACACTACCCAGAATCATACACTTAATGGCACAGCAGATAACCGGAAGTGATACCTAGTTATTGTAATTCTCTTTAACCCCTTAAGTACACATGACATGTGTGACATGTCATGATTCCCTTTTATTCCAGAAGTTTAGTCCTTAAGGGGTTAAAAAAATCTGTTGTTACTTTAATTTGGTTTAGATATTTAGGATTTTTAACAGACGTTCATTTAACCGCCAATTAGATCTATCCTTGAATGTGTCATCTTTAATTAGAGTGATTATTGCATTATGATCAGTCCAAGGAATATTAATAATGAAGATTTTTTTCAATCTTTTTGATAATTCTGGTTCAGCAATAATAATCAATCCTTGAGTAAACCTGGTGTGCATAGGAAAAGCATGCAAAATCCCTTTCCATAGGATACCATATTCGCCACAGATCCAGGAGACCTCTCTTTCTCCGAATATCATTAAAGCTCCTGGTTGAATTTTTCAGGTGGAGATTATTCTGATCTCTTGTTAAACTCTTCCTATCCATATCTGGGTCCAGGGTACAGTAAAATCCCCCAGGTATATAATCCTCTCTTGTCTAATTCGATCAACCTTGTCATATATTTTACGAATAAATTTTATAGGTGAATGATTTGGGGTGTAGATATTGACAATTGTATAGATTTGATTATTGATTTGACATATTAATATGTGAAACCTGCCTTCAGTATCCACTTCCTGGTGAATACATTTAAAAGCTACATTGGCTGAGATGAATGTAGCCCCCCTCTTTTCTTATTAGACATGATGAGGAAAAAAAATATGGGTAATCTTTGGACTTATCGATTGAACGCCAATGCGTCTCTTGAACTCCACAATTTGTAATTGCCTTGTCTTTTAAAAAATTGAGAAAACTATTTCACTTCTGAGGGGAGTTTAATCCCCTAACATTTAAGGAGGCTAGTGTTATCATTGGCCTTCCCTGATCCGTCTCTGAAATCCCCCAGTAGCTCTACCCGAGGACCAAGATGTAAACATGACCAATAAAAACAAATTAACAAGACAACCACATGTAGCAAATAACATAAAAATTCCCTGACCCCCTTGCCCAGGGAGAACACAGTCCTCCCCATTATTATGCATCACATTGTATTAGGTGTGCACCAACATTAAATTACCGCCATAGCGGTTAAAAGGAAGCAGATTTAATCTTAAACTCCTTAACCTAGTTCAAATACCTTTTGTAGAAGGTGAAGTATATTAGAGAGAGAGAGTGGAAATTCATGAGTTAATAGAGAGGGAGAAAGACAAAAAAAAGAAAGAAAAGAAAAAAACTAAACAAAGAAAAACATATTTAACTAATTTGATGCTTCAATAAATAAACAGACTCTCGTATTAATCTAATCAAAATATTTGTGACGAAAGTAACCTCATCACTGGCTTTTGGAGGGGCCTGTTTACTAGCCTCCTACCCTGTGATTATGACCCTGTGACAAACTGAACCTCGTCAATGGTTCTTGGAGGGGCATGCTGGACAGCCTATTACCTCAGGACTATGGGCCCTGCAATATACCTTGCCCAACGCACTTTAAAAGGCTCTGTTCATGTGAATGATGTACTTTTGTACTCCAGACAGAGAGACCGACCATTAGCCCTAATTCTCTGGAACTGTTTTGGGCATGGGACCATGTGCATGAACCATAAAACCCTTTCTGGCATTCCTGGTGGTGAGGGATATGTCATTGTAGATTTTTAACTCTTCAAATTTAGAGTCCTTTAAAGACTTTGTTTTTTAATGCTGTATCACTTCTCTTTGTATGTGAACCGGTAGGCCACTAGATTTTGGATATTGTCCAATTGTAGACCCAAGAATTGAAAGTCTTCCAAATATTGCTCTAAATGTGGCTGTGTTATATTTACTGGGATTCCCCTTATCCTGATATTATTTCTACGTTCTCTATCCTCGCTGTCAACAGCTTTCAATACCAGGTGATCATTTCTTTGTTTCTTTGTGTCTTTATTTTTTCTTCCATTATGTTGTTTTGTGACATTGAGTGTTTGAGTTTTTCTTCCAGGGATGAGATTTTAGTATTTAATTTAGATATTTCCTCTTTGAAAGTTAAAGAGACAACCTGAATTTAATTTTTAATTTTTTCCAATTGTACTTCGAAGCAATTGTTTAACACTTTTCTTTCAATGCTTAGCGATTCACTAAACAAACATTCCGGAATTTATTTGCCATTACATTTGTCTGTTTGATTCAGACTGTTTGAATCTTCATCTCCATATTTTGTTGGTTCAAGTTGACTCAATCTTCTTAGTGAGTTATCTATCTTGTGGCGAGAAAAAATTGGAAAGGCGTTTGTCGACCTTTGATTCGATTTTCTGTTCCATTTTTTTTTTTTTTTACTCCCTTGTTTAGCATCATTTTTTTAATTGCCATTTTGTTTGGGAGGCAAAGAGAGGAAAACAATCAAAACAAGAAAAAAATAATAATAAATAAATACAAATTTTAAAAAGGAGAAAGGAATCAGAAATCAAAAATGGTCTGTTCCCTTTTTATAGGGCCTCTTTCAATTTGCATGTCACTTTCTGATTCTTAAAGGAACCAGTCACTTGATCCACTTATTTTAACTTGTTTTAACTTAAGCTTGTCTACAATGAGTGGTAGAATTAACAATTACCACGCCAATTAGAATTAAGCTCTTCTTTATACAAGGCAGGGATCACCTCGAATTTCCTGCGTCAATTAAGAACCACAAACAGAGTCCCTTTATATTTTCAGCCAGTTGCCAAATTTACCTCAGAATAATTAATTTATGGCAAAATTAACTAGAATCTGAACTTCAATTAGGTCATCATGTTAACATCACCATCGCCACGTCACATAAGCTTATCAGTGGTTTTTCCACTAAATGTCACGGTAGTTCAATCAAATTAACTTCAGAGGGATAAAATTTGTGAAAAAGGTGATTAATTATTCAAGATCTGCTTGATAGTCGCAATTGTCACCACCAACACAGCATACACAGTTTAATTTCCTCAGTTCACCATTTAAATGGCAAGCCCCTGGGCCACAAAATAAAAGCCCTATATGGTATGATTTTGTGCCCTTAGATTACTTGCGCTTGGGGTAATTTGTTTTTAGTGTAATAAGGGTCTCTTTTCCTTAGTGAACACCATGTGTACTTGGCTCTCAAGATGGTCTTTATCTCGCTCGATTTAACACATTGACTCTCTTTGTAGTTTATACCAGCAGGGTTTTGTACCAGTGTTTCACGACCAAATCTTTTCTACTTGCACGCTGCTCTCCACCGGCTTGTGCTCCCCATTCTCTCTCCGCGCAAAAATTGGGTCTACCTGCATAGCTGCTTCCTTCATCTGCGCAACGTGGCTACGTGGCTACGTGCAACGTCACGTCATCGCTCCACCTCCCCAAATATTATACATTCTTTGTAGCAATTTGTGATATATCTTTATATTGCCTCCCACAGACTACAATAATATAAAAGTCATAACTGTGATGATTTAAGAACCAAGTTGTTAAGACACTCACCGCTTAAATAGATGAAACCGCCGTTTAGCCGATAATCCCCTTTTGTAGAAATGCAGGCTTTGCACAGCCGACCGCCAAACTCCCGAATCGAGTATAAGGGAACGCGGTAACTCACGAACATAAAATCAGCTGAACTCCTTCCACGGCTAAAATAAACTAAATGCGCTTTCCAAGTAATAATTCCCCACACAAACGAGACCAAGCACCGTCTTGAGGGTCAAATAGGATTCTGTTTAATGGGGGCTACCTGCCCGGTATTTATGCAGGTCTCCCACCTGGTGGACACTCCCCTAGGGGTCCAAATGGAAGACTGTAACACATATTGGACAGTAGCCAATCGCAGTGGCTTAGGTATAATCACTCCCCTTTCCACACATAAATCCCTCCTCTCTATCCTGGAGATAATTGGGAAGAAACCTAATTATCTCCAGGGATAGAGGCAAATCGCCATTTTAAATGCAGCAATAAAAATACATTAAAATACATAAATGTGAAAATACCGAATGTATGTGGTTCGTGTAACGTATCCCCAGATAGCCTGGATCTGAGTGCACATTTCTACCGAATAGTGCTCAGATCCAATGTACGCAGTTCAATCGCCATGGAGTCAAAGTCCTTCACAAGTCTTTCGGTATACGATTGACTCCATGGGACGGCTATCTGGGCGAAGTTCATACGTACATTGTAAACTCCCGAACGGACCGGTGTTCGTATGCCTCGACGAAATAGAAGGCGGGCGGTAGTTTTCAGCGGTGTTCGGTAGATAAAGTGTCCGCTTTTAGTTCCATAGAATCCTCGCTGAACACCGCTGATCCTTCTCGTGTTCCAAAATGGCCGCCGCCTCGTGGTCGGCATACGAACGACGACCACCCGTACGGATGGAATGGAGAGGTGTCTGCGGTTAACCACAATGTTCTAATTGGGGCCAAGAGGTTAACCAGCAGCACACTCCTCTTCTGGGTGGCCGTCCGTTCAGTTTCAATCGGTATTTGGCGAAACACACGAACAGGGGCATACGGACAGGAAATCAAACGAAATAAAGGCAAATAGAAGAACCAGCAATCTTAGTCTGTACAGATGGATCTGTCACACGGCTCCCTCCTTGTGGGACACTCTGACAGACCCGGCTTGACCCTTTGGCGGGTCAACTTGGGGATGACCGGACTAGGAGGTAGTAGGGATGTCTGTTTGCCGGGACAATCCATCAGCATTCCCGTTCTGCTTACCGGGTCGGTAGCTGATGGTGAAGTTATAAGGTTGTAGCGCTAAACTCCACCGCAGCAGTCATTGTCTCCTGAGACACGGTTAAGCCAGACAAGGGGATTGTGGTCCGTCACAAGGGAAAATTCCTGTCCATACAAATAGGGGCTCAACTTTTTCAATGCCCAGACCAGGGCCAAGCATTCCTTCTCCACTGCCGCATAACTCACTTCCCGGGGTAACAGTTTTCTGCTGAGATATGCGACAGGGTGCTCTCCTCCCTCCTCTCCGACCTGGGTCAGCACAGCCCCCAGTCCATACATGGAAACATCTGTATGTACAAGAAAATGTTTGTTAGGGACTGGGGCAGCCAGGACAGGAGCATTCACAAGAGCCTGCTTTAGTGCCTGAAACGTGGCTTCACAAGCTGGAGACCACAGGACCTGCTTAGGGATAGTGATGTACCGAACTGTCTGCCGCGAACTTAGCGTGTTCGCGTTCGCCGCGGCGGGCGGACACATGCGCAGTTCGATCCGCCCCCTATTCGTCATCATTGGGCAAACTTTGACCCTGGGCCTCTCGGTCAGCAGACACATTCCAGCCAATCAGCAGCACTCCCTCCCTTCCACACCCTCCAACCTCCCTCCCAGCATCCATTTTCGATTCATTCGGAAGATGCATGCTTAGTGAGAGGAGGGAAAGTTTAGCTGCTGATGATTAGATAGGGAAATTGATAGCTAGGCTAGGGTATTCAGTGTCCACTACAATCCTGAAGGACTCATCTGATCTCTGCTGTAAGGACAGCACCCCAAAAAGCCCTTTTTAGGGCTATAACATCAGGCTGCTTTTTTTTTTTTTTCCTGTGTAATGTAATTGCAGGTGCCTGCCTGCCAGCTTCTGTGTGAGGTTCACATTGGATACTGTGCCTATTTGCCCAGTGCCACCACTCATATCTGTTTTAACAATTGGTTAAGCTTTACATTTAAAATAAATATTTTTTTTCACTGTAATAGAAGAGCAGTTGCCTGCCTGCCAGCTTCTGTGTGAGGTTGGATGCCTTGCCCATTTGCACAGTCAGTGCCACCACTCATATCTGTTTTAACAATTGGTTAAGCTTTAGATTTAAAATAAATATTTTTTTTTCACTGTAATAGAAGAGCAGTTGCCTGCCTGCCAGCTTCTGTGTCAGGTTGGATGCCTTGCCCATTTGCACAGTCAGTGCCACCACTCATATCTGTTTTAACAATTGGTTAAGCTTTAGATTTTAAATAAATCATTTTTTTCACTGTAATAGAAGAGCAGTTGCCTGCCTGCCAGTTTCTGTGTGAGGTTCACATTGGATACTGTGCCCACTAGCCCAGTGCCACCACTCATATCTGTTTTAACAATTGGTTAAGCTTTAGATTTAAAATAAATAAAAAAAATTCACTGTAATAGAAGAGCAGTTGCCTGCCTGCCAGCTTCTGTGTCAGGTTGGATGCCTTGCCCATTTGCACAGTCAGTGCCACCACTCATATCTGTTTTAACAATAGCTTAAGCTTTAGATTTTAAAGAAATCATTGTTTTTCACTGTAATAGAAGATCAGTTAGTTGTCTGCAAGCGTCTGGGTGTCAGGCCTACTTCAGCATGTGCTCTGCAGACCTGTGCCAGCGTGCTTTGACAGTTGCCAATCATATCTGGTGTCTCTTTAGCGTGCTTTTACAAAGAAAAAAGGTTTCCAGTGTAAGCTAATAGCAGACAGTCAGTGTCCTTCAAGCGGCTCTGTCAGGCCTTCCTTCAGCGTGTGCCCTGCACAACCCTGCCAGCGTGCTTTGACAGTTGCCACTCATATCTTGTGTCTCTATAGCGTGCTTTTACAACCAAAATTTTGTTTCCACTGTAATAGAAGAGCAGTTGCCTGCCTGCCAGCTTCTGTGTGAGGTTCACATTGGATACTGTGCCCACTAGCCCAGTGCCACCACTCATATCTGTTTTAACAATTGGTTAAGCTTTAGATTTAAAATAAATGTTTTTTTTTTCACTGTAATAGAAGAGCAGTTAGTTGTCTGCAAGCGTCTGTGTTTCAGGCCTACTTCAGCGTGTGCTCTGCCGATCTGTGCCAGCGTGCTTTGACAGTTGCCGCTCATATCTTGTGTCTCTATAGCGTGCTTTTACAACCAAAATTTTGTTTCCACTGTATTAGAAGAGCAGTTGCCTGCCTGCCAGCTTCTGTGTGAGGTTCACATTGGATACTGTGCCCACTAGCCCAGTGCCACCACTCATATCTGTTTTAACAATTGGTTAAGCTTTAGATTTAAAATAAATATTTTTTTTTCACTGTAATAGAAGAGCAGTTAGTTGTCTGCAAGCGTCTGTGTTTCAGGCCTACTTCAGCGTGTGCTCTGCAGACCTGTGCCAGCGTGCTTTGACAGTTGCCACTCATATCTTGTGTCTCTATAGCGTGCTTTTACAACCACAATTTTGTTTCCACTGTAATAGAAGAGCAGTTGCCTGCCTGCCAGCTTCTGTGTGAGGTTCACATTGGATACTGTGCCCACTAGCCCAGTGCCACCACTCATATCTGTTTTAACAATTGGTTAAGCTTTAGATTTAAAATAAATATTTTTTTTTCACTGTAATAGAAGAGCAGTTAGTTGTCTGCAAGTGTCTGGGTGTCAGGCCTACTTCAGCGTGTGCTCTGCAGACCTGTGCCAGCGTGCTTTGACAGTTGCCAATCATATCTGGTGTCTCTTTAGCGTGCTTTTACAAAGAAAAACGGTTTCCAGTGTAAGCTAATAGCAGACAGTCAGTGTCCTTCAAGCGGCTCTGTCAGGCCTTCCTTCAGCGTGTGCCCTGCACAACCCTGCCAGCGTGCTTTGACAGTTGCCACTCATATCTTGTGTCTCTATAGCGTGCTTTTACAACCAAAATTTTGTTTCCACTGTAATAGAAGAGCAGTTGCCTGCCTGCCAGCTTCTGTGTGAGGTTCACATTGGATACTGTGCCCACTAGCCCAGTGCCACCACTCATATCTGTTTTAACAATTGGTTAAGCTTTAGATTTAAAATAAATATTTTTTTTCACTGTAATAGAAGAGCAGTTAGTTGTCTGCAAGCGTCTGTGTTTCAGGCCTACTTCAGCGTGTGCTCTGCAGACCTGTGCCAGCGTGCTTTGACAGTTGCCACTCATATCTTGTGTCTCTATAGCGTGCTTTTACAACCAAAATTTTGTTTCCACTGTAATAGAAGAGCAGTTGCCTGCCTGCCAGCTTCTGTGTGAGGTTCACATTGGATACTGTGCCCACTAGCCCAGTGCCACCACTCATATCTGTTTTAACAATTGGTTAAGCTTTAGATTTAAAATAAATATTTTTTTTTCACTGTAATAGAAGAGCAGTTAGTTGTCTGCAAGTGTCTGGGTGTCAGGCCTACTTCAGCGTGTGCTCTGCAGACCTGTGCCAGCGTGCTTTGACAGTTGCCAATCATATCTGGTGTCTCTTTAGCGTGCTTTTACAAAGAAAAAAGGTTTCCAGTGTAAGCTAATAGCAGACAGTCAGTGTCCTTCAAGCGGCTCTGTCAGGCCTTCCTTCAGCGTGTGCCCTGCACAACCCTGCCAGCGTGCTTTGACAGTTGCCACTCATATCTTGTGTCTCTATAGCGTGCTTTTACAACCAAAATTTTGTTTCCACTGTAATAGAAGAGCAGTTGCCTGCCTGCCAGCTTCTGTGTGAGGTTCACATTGGATACTGTGCCCACTAGCCCAGTGCCACCACTCATATCTGTTTTAACAATTGGTTAAGCTTTAGATTTAAAATAAATATTTTTTTTCACTCTAATAGAAGAGCAGTTAGTTGTCTGCAAGCGTCTGTGTTTCAGGCCTACTTCAGCGTGTGCTCTGCAGACCTGTGCCAGCGTGCTTTGACAGTTGCCACTCATATCTTGTGTCTCTATAGCGTGCTTTTACAACCAAAATTTTGTTTCCACTGTAATAGAAGAGCAGTTGCCTGCCTGCCAGCTTCTGTGTGAGGTTCACATTGGATACTGTGCCCACTAGCCCAGTGCCACCACTCATATCTGTTTTAACAATTGGTTAAGCTTTAGATTTAAAATAAATATTTTTTTTTCACTGTAATAGAAGAGCAGTTAGTTGTCTGCAAGCGTCTGTGTTTCAGGCCGACTTCAGCATGTGCTCTGCAGACCTGTGCCAGCGTGCTTTGACAGTTGCCACTCATATCTTGTGTCTCTATAGCGTGCTTTTACAACCAAAATTTTGTTTCCACTGTAATAGAAGAGCAGTTGCCTGCCTGCCAGCTTCTGTGTGAGGTTCACATTGGATACTGTGCCCACTAGCCCAGTGCCACCACTCATATCTGTTTTAACAATTGGTTAAGCTTTAGATTTAAAATAAATATTTTTTTTTCACTGTACTAGAAGAGCAGTTAGTTGTCTGCAAGCGTCTGGGTGTCAGGCCTACTTCAGCGTGTGCTCTGCAGACCTGTGCCAGCGTGCTTTGACAGTTGCCAATCATATTTGGTGTCTCTATAGCGTGCTTTTAAAACCAAAATTTGTTTTTCACTGTTATAGATTGAATAGCAGTTACTTGTCTTCAAGCGGGTGTCTCAGGCCTACAGTGTGTGCTCTGCAGAACTGTTCCAGTGCACATTGCCAATCATATCTGGTGTCTCTATAGCGTGCTTTTAAAACCAAAATTTGTTTTTCACTGTTAAAGATTGAATAGCAGTTACTTGTCTTCAAGCGGCTCTGTCAGTCCTTCCTTCAGCGTGTGCTCTGCAGAACTGTTCCAGTGCACATTGCCAATCATATCTGGTCTCACAGTAGCTTGCACGCATAGTACCACTAATCCCCAAAAAAATGACAGGCAGAGGCAGGCCACCCCGCAGGGGCCGTCGTGGTCGTGGTGCTGTGATTCCCTTTTGCCCAGTTTTCAGAAGCCACGTACCCTGAACTTGAAAAGTTCTGAGGACATAGTTGACTGGCTAACACAGGACACCCAATCTTGTACAGCCTCCGCTCGGAACCTTGACGCACCATCCTCCTCCAGCTTAGCTTCAGGCACCTCTCAAGATAGCACTCACCCGCCTGCCGCCACCACCAAAACTAGCACCACAGCCGCTTTACTTGGTATGTCAGAGGAGTTATTCACACACCCGTTTGAAGAAATGAGTGATGCGCAACCATTATTGCTAGAGGATGTAGATAACAGGGATATGTCTCAGGCAGGCAGCATTAAACACATGGAGGTACGGTGTGATGATGATGATGTTGTACCCGCTGCTGCTTCCTTTTCTGAGTTGTCAGATAAAAGCGAAGCGGTTGATGATGACGATGCGTCCATGGATGTCACGTGGGTGCCAGCTCGGCAAGAAGAAGAACAGGGCGAAAGTTCAGATGGGGAGACAGAGAGGAGGAGGAGGAGACCAGTTGGAAGCAGGGGGGGGTCGTCGCAAGGAGCTAGTGGCACAGTCAGACAGCATGCATCGGCACCCGGGGTCCGCCCGACAGCACGCCAATCAACGCATGCTGTGTCCACCACCAGAATGCCGTCATTGCAGAGCTCAGCAGTGTGGCATTTTTTTTGTGTGTCTGCCTCGGACAACAGCGATGCCATTTGCAACCTGTGCCAAAGGAATCTGAGTCGTGGGAGGTCCAACACCCACCTAGGTACAACTGCTTTGCGTAGGCACATGATCTCACATCACAAACGCCTATGGGATCAACACATGAGTACAAGCAGCACGCCTACTCTAAGCCGCCATCCTCCTCCTGGTCCAGCATCTTCAGCCACGTCAACCACTGCTGTCCTTCTTGCCCCCTCTCAACCATCCGCCACTCCGTCTCCCGCCTTGAGCAGTTCCCGCTCATCTGCCCACAGTCATGTGTTTCTGTCAAGGACATGTTTGAGCGTAAGAAGCCAATGTCACCAAGTCACCCCCTTGCCCAGCGTCTGACAGCTGGCTTGTCTGAACTATTAGCCCGCCAGCTTTTACCATACAATCTGGTTGAGTCTGAGGCGTTCAAAAAATTTGTAGCTATTGGGACACCGCAGTGGAAGGTACCCGGCCGGAATTTCTTTTCACAAAAGGCAATCCCCAACTTGTACTCGATTGTGCAAAAGGAAGTCATGGCATGTCTGGCACACAGTGTTGGGGCAAGGGTCCATCTGACCACTGATACCTGGTCTGCAAAGCATGGTCAGGGCAGGTATATCACCTACACTGCGCATTGGGTAAACCTGCTGACGGCTGACAAGCAAGGAATGCGTGGCATTGCAGAGGAGTTGGTGACACCGCCACGAATTGCAGGCAGTCCTGCTGCCACCTCCTCTACTCCTCCTACTCCATCCTCTTCCATAACCTCCTCGGCTGAGTCCTCTTGTGCCGCTGCTTCTTGCTCCACATCAACGGCACCCCCCCAGCTCCCCAGGTACTATTCCACATCCCGGATACGGCAGTGTCACGCCGTCTTGGGTTTGACTTGCTTGAAAGCAGAGAGTCACACCGGACAAGCACTCCTGTCCGCCCTGAACGCACAGGTGGAAAAGTGGCTGACTCCGCAGCAACTGGATATCGGCAAAGTGGTGTGTGACAACGGAAAAAATTTGATAGCGGCATTGAAGTTGGGCAAGTTGACACATGTGCCGTGCATGGCACATGTGTGTAATCTGATCGTACAACGCTTTGTGCATAAGTACACAGGCTTACAGGACGTCCTGAAGCAGGCCAGGAAGGTGTGTGGCCATTTCAGGCGTTCCTACACAGCCATGGCTCACTTTGCCGATATCTAGCGGCGAAACAACATGCCAGTGAGGCGCTTGATTTGCGACAGCCCTACACGTTGGAATTCAACACTCCTAATGTTCGACCGCCTGCTCCAACAAGAAAAAGCTGTTAATGAATATTTGTATGACCGGGGTGCTAGGACAGCCTCTGGGGAGCTGGGAATTTTTTTGCCACGTTACTGGACGCTCATGCGCAATGCCTGTAGGCTCATGCGTCCTCTTGAGGAGGTGACAAACCTAGTCAGTCGCAGTTGTGTGTGTGCGTGTGTATGGCTGTCTGCCTGTGTGTGTGTGACAGGGTGAAGATTTCTTGCACCGGGCGCCCAAAGGCCTAAGGCTGGCCCTGCGCATGGGTCAGCGGCTCTGCACCAGACTTCCCTCCAATTGATCAAAGTTAAAGGATTTCAAGTGGACTGATTACAATTACAGGGCCTCTAAAGAGTCCTGTATTGTTATTTGTCGTCACTACCTTCCCGCGTCGGGAGTGGGTCATTTGCGCCCCTGCTGCCTTCTTTGCATGTGGTAGCTGTTTGTCAGGGATTTGTCAATCCATATCTGCCAAGTGACCCTATGACAGGGTGAAGATTACTTGCACATGGGTGTGACAGGGTGAAGATTTCTTGCACAGGGCGCCCAAAGGCCTAAGGCTGGCCCTGCGCATGGGTCAGTGGCTCTGCACCAGACTTCCCTCCAATTGATCAAAGTTAAAGGATTTCAAGTGGACTGATTACAATTACAGGGCCTCTAAAGAGTCCTGTATTGTTATTTGTCGTCACTACCTTCCCGCGTCGGGAGTGGGTCATTTGCGCCCCTGCTGCCTTCCTTGCATGTGGTAGCTGTTTGTCAGGGATTTGTCAATCCATATCTGCCAAGTGACCCTATGACAGGGTGAAGATTTCTTGCACATGGGTGTGACAGGGTGAAGATTTCTTGCACAGGGCGCCCAAAGGCCTAAGGCTGGCCCTGCGCATGGGTCAGTGGCTCTGCACCAGACTTCCCTCCAATTGATCAAAGTTAAAGGATTTCAAGTGGACTGATTACAATTACAGGGCCTCTAAAGAGTTCTGTATTGTTATTTGTCGTCACTACCTTCCCGCGTCGGGAGTGGGTCATTTGCGCCCCTGCTGCCTTCCTTGCATGTGGTAGCTGTTTGTCAGGGATTTGCCAATCCATACCTGCCAAGTGACCCTATGTAGGGGTAACAGTCCCTATTCTGCTCTGTGTCAGTGTGTATCATGGTCTCTGTGGACAGGGAACAGTCTCTATTCTGCTCTGTGTCAGTGTGTATCAGGGGTTTTGAGGACAGGTGTCAATCCATATCTGCCAAGTGACCCTATGTATATCTGCTGTCAGTACACAGGAAAAGTTTAAATATTTCTTGTTCTACGTTCTCTGCAACTCCACGCACCGACTCATCCAATATGTGAAGATCTGGGGTTTCTCTGACTCTCCTCAGTAGTGTATCAAACAGAGTCTGCACTGTGGTAACACGGACATCTTCAGGACATAACTCAACTATTTGCAGATAGGCAGTCTGCAGCTTCTCTTTTTCACCTGTTCTCTTCTTTCTCTTATGCGTATTCTTGTCTATATGCAGGTGGTCTCTTGCCTTTCTTTTAACCAATTTGTTCCTTCCATATGGTTTCAAAAGATCTCTGGCATCATTACTTTCAACGCAAATAACGTCATCATAGTTAGTCTCCTCATTATTCACCGGGAAGAGAGTGTTTGCACTGACTACCCACAGCATGCTCTTGCCATTGCCTACTCCACCTTCAACGACAGGGTGCAAATCCCAAGGAGAAGGATCATTCACTTTATTATCTGTCTTTATTTCACAAGTAGTGCCTGGAACATCCTCATGGGTCACAAGATGTAAATCTGGACTAATGTCAACCCCAGGGTCTGGAAAATCATCAATTTGAAATTTTTCGAATAATCCCAGTGGGTTGCCACATTCTTCCTCCTCTGATGGTATTAAAGTTTGCAGAGATTCACTATGGGGTGGTGTCAAGCATTTTGGAGAACAATTAAGCATCTCCATCCCAATACGTTTCAGATGTCCTATCAGCTCTTCCACCCTATGCGATACTATGGGCAGGCTACCCGTGACGTCATTACTCACGGCCCTATTTCACGCGGACACTCTGTGTCAGTGTGTATCATGGTGTCTGTGGACAGGGAACAGTCTCTATTCTGCTCTGTGTCAGTGTGTATCATGGTCTCTGTGGACAGGGAACAGTCTCTATTCTGCTCTGTGTCGGTGTGTATCAGGGGTTTTGAGGACAGGTGTCAATCCATATCTGCCAAGTGACCCTATGTAGGGGGAACAGTCCCTATTCTGCTCTGTGTCAGTGTGTATCATGGTCTCTGTGGACGGTGAACAGTCTCTATTCTGCTCTGTGTCAGTGTGTATCATGGTCTCTGTGGACAGGGAACAGTCTCTATTCTGCTCTGTGTCAGTGTGTATCAGGGATCATTAGGATAGGTGTCAATCCATATCTGCCAAGTGACCCTATGTAGGGGGAACAGTCCCTATTCTGCTCTGTGTCAGTGTGTATCAGGGGTTTTGAGGACAGGTGTCAATCCATATCTGCCAAGTGACCCTATGTAGGGGGAACAGTCCCTATTCTGCTCTGTGTCAGTGTGTATCAGGGGTTTTGAGGACAGGTGTCAATCCATATCTGCCAAGTGACCCTATGTAGGAGGAACAGTCCCTATTCTGCTCTGTGTCAGTGTGTATCAGGGGTTTTGAGGACAGGTGTCAATCCATATCTGCCAAGTGACCCTATGTAGGGGGAACAGTCTCTATTCTGCTCTGTGTCAGTGTGTATCAGGGCTGGGCTTTGAGGACAGGTGTCAATGTTAGGTGATTTCTGCCCTTTATGGATTAAAAGCAGACTCTGCATCAACTGTGCAATTTCCCATGGGAGTTTTGCCATGGATCCCCCTCTGGCATGCCACAGTCCAGGTGTTAGTCCCCTTGAAACAACTTTTCCATCACTATTGTGGCCAGAAAGAGTCCCTGTTGGTTTTAAAATTCGCCTGCCCATTGAAGTCAATGGCGGTTCGCGCGGTTCGCGAACATTTGCAGAAGTTCGCGTTCGCCGTTCGCGAACCGAAAATTTCGGGTTCGCGACAACACTACTTAGGGAGGTTCTTCTTAGTCAGGTCAGTCAGGGGCTTGGCAATAGTACTATAGTCAGGGACAAAACGTCAGTAGTACCCTGCCGTCCCTAAGAAGGCTAACACCTGGGTCTTAGTGATAGGTGTGGGCCAGTTAGCCACTGCCTCTACCTTGGCTGGCTCCGGTCTCTGGCTCCCACACCCCACTCGGTGACCCAGGTATTGCACCTCAGCCATGCCTAGACGGCACTTCTCAATGTCAGGTCAGCGGCCCGAATCTTATCCAGCACTACCCCTACATGAACCAGGTGTTCTTCCCAGGACTCACTGTAGATCGCAATGTCATCCAGGTATGTACAAGAAAATTCCTGGAAGCCATCAAGGAGCCTATCCACCATCCGCTGGAAGGTAGCCGGGGCATTCTTCATCCCAAATGGCATGACCTTAAACTGGTACAGGCCAAATGGGGTGATGAATGCCGACTTGGGGATAGCATCCTCGGCCAGGGGAATCTGCCAATAGCTTTTACACAGGTCTATGGTGGTCAGATAGCGTCCCCTGGCAATACGATCTAATAATTTGTCTACCCGGGGCATCGGGTAGTCGTCAGTGGTAGTCCACTCGTTGAGCCGCCTGTAGTCCACACAGAACCGGGTGGTCCCATCTTTCTTAGGTACCAGAACTACGGGCGAGGCCCAAGGGCTATAAGAGTGCTCGATGACCCCAAGCTGGGTCATCTCCTGTATCTCCTTCCGCATTCCTTCTCGGACTGCTTCAGGGATACGGTAGGGGGGCTGTCGCAGGGGGCTCTGTCCTTATGTACAGCTAGGGTGGTGTAACCGGGTTCTTGGGAGAACGTCGCCTGCTTCTCCCACAGAAGCTGCTTCGCCTGTACCTTCTCTGTGGGGCTCAACCGGTCCCCTAGCTGCACAAGACTAGTGAGGTCAGTCTGGGGGTCCCTCTCTAATAAATCGGGTAAGGGTAAACTCTCTGTATCATCTGCAGCAGGGGCACATACTGCAGCGACATCCTCAGGCCTCTCCTATTACTACTTCAGCATGTTCACAAGAAAGGATCGCTGTATCCTTTCATCTGCACAGCTGGCTATAAGGTAGGTAGTATCACACACCTGCGCTAACACCTTATATGGGCCGTGCCAAGATGCTTGCATCTTGTTCGCCTTCACAGGTTTGAGCACTAAAACCTTCTGCCCAACCTGGAAGACCCGCTGTCAGGCACCCTGATCGTACCACCTCTTCTGTCTCCCCTGGGCCGCCTGGAGATTCTCCCTTACCATTAGGGACAGCTTCTCCATGCGGTCCCGGAGTTCCAGAACATATGGCACTATGGGGGTCCCTTCCTGCTCGGTCTCTCCTTCCCAGTGTCCCAGTGTCCAGGGTCCACGAACCCTTCTCCCATAGAGTAGCTCAAAGGGAGAGAACCCAGTAGATTCCTGGGGCACCTCTCTGTATGCAAATAGCAGATGAGGCAGGAATCTCTCCCAGTCTCTGCAAGTGTCAGTAAAGGTCCTCAGCATCTGCTTGAGGGTACCATTAAATCGCTCGCAGAGACCGTTAGTCTGTGGATGATAAGGTAAACTAAGTAGCGGTTTAATGCTGCACACCTTCCACAGTTGCTGGGTGAGCACAGCGGTAAATTGGGTTCCCTGGTCCGAGAGGATCTCGTTAGGGAACCCTACCCTAGTAAAAATTTTAACCAGGGCATCAGCAACCATCTCTGCCTCTATATTAGACAGTGCTACTGCCTCTGGATAACGAGTGGCATAGTCCACCACAGTAAGAATATACTTATTACCTGATGGACTAGCCCTGGCCAGTGGACCCACAATGTCAACGGCTATGCGGGAAAAGGGCTCCCCAATAATAGGCATCGACATGAGCCTAGCTTTTGGGTGGTCCCCCCGCTTCCCTACCCGTTGACAGGTGTCACACGTACTACAATAAACCCGCACATCTCGGTTAAAATTAGGCCAGAAGAAGTTTTGAGTGATTCTATGAGCTGTGCGGCGGGAGCCTAGATGTCCAGCTAAAGGCACATCATGCCCAATCCGCAGAATCTCTTGCCGATATTTCGCAGGTACCACCAGCTGCTGATTCTGCGGAGGGGTATTCTTTTTCTGAGAAGGTTTAGGGATCCTATATAGCCTATCCCCCACCCACTCATACCGTTCCCCGTCTACCCTCTCTTCCCCACGGGTTTCCCTCCCATACGCCTCTGGGGTGTCCCAGCCTAAGGGAGCCTTATCTAGAGTACAAGTCGGGGGAAAGCATCTTACCTGGGTCTCAGCAGCAGGTGGGCCAGTCTCAGTGGCACGGGTCTGGGCACGAGTCGTCACTGGGTTCACTTCAGCGGGACCCATCAGGGCATATGCAGAAACAAGGGGGGCCAAATCATTTCCAAGAAGGACGTCGGCTGGCAAATCCTTCATAACCCCTACATTCACATGGCCAGCACCCACTCCCCAATCCAAATGCACCCGGGCAAAAGGTAGGCGAAAAACAGCACCCCCTGCTACCCTCACGGCCACAGTGTCTCCGGTGTGCTGGCTCTCAGACACCAAATTCTTTTGAAGAAGGGTCATGGTGGCACCGGTATCTTTCAGTCCTTTCACCGCCTTCCCATTCACCTTAACCAGTTGTCGGTGCTGTTGTCTGTTGTCCCGGTGGGCAGCTTGCACAGGGTCGGCTTTGTGCAAGATGCCCCAACATTCTTCCTCCTCCACACAGTGGGCAGCAGGCGGAGGGTAGCGCTGATTTCCGCTGATGGGTCTCCTCCAAGACTGGGCCTGGTTAGCGTTATTCAGCGGGCACTCTGGTCGTTTGTGCCCCAGCTGCTTGCACCCAAAACACCGGATGGGTTGTGAGTAGTCCCGTGAATTGAATCGGGGTGGCTGCGGATAATTATTAGCTGGAGGGGTTGCTGAGGTGCGTTGCTGAGGTGGTTGGTAGACGGTAGCTGCTGGTGGTGCTGCTGGTCGGTACTCCACTCTGGCAGGAGTCTTAATATTAGCACTGTCCAGTTTACAGGCATCCGTGTACTCATCTGCCAGGCGGGCTGCTTCATGCAGGGTGGAGGGTTTACGGTCCCTTACCCACTCTCTAACGCCTGGAGATAGCTTGTCAAAACAATGTTCTAATAAAAACATCTGCAGCACCTCTTCCCCGGATAAGGCTTGACACCCTGCCATCCAGTGAGCGGCTGTGCGGTGTAGCATACATGCCCATTCAACGTAGGAGTCCCCAGTTAGTTTGGCAGTGTCTCTGAACCGCCTCCGGTATGCCGGTATGTCACACAAGTGTTGTTTGATATTTTATACAATACATACTGTACATAAATAAATGGTTTATATTCCCAACAACCTTGCTGGAGACATAATTTTTTATCACTTTAGAAAGTATAAAAGACATAACTTACATGCAATGATATATAAATTTGACAAGTAAATAGTAAATAGTGAATCACGAAGACAATTGCGTAAGTAATAACTTTTTTCCGTTTTGGGACAAAAAAACAAATCCCGGTAGACAAGGGATACTTTGATTTATGACAGCAATATCAAACAAGTCAATAATCAGATATTTTATTTAAGGATGTCTCAGCTGTTACAATGATTCGAGTAAGGAGCTTCCTACACTTAGATATTGATTTTAATATGAATATGCTATCATCTTGCCAATGGATTGGCAAATATGTAAAGGTCTTTATAACTAAAATGAATCAAAGGGAATCAGTTATTGTGTAATCACAATGGTGCTATGACGGAAGTAGACTATCAGTCTACAACTCATATGGTCTTTTCTTCTGCTTCTGGACAGAGGCACAAATCCATGGTGGAACATTTTTTTTTTCCAATATACAGCATAGTCTTTCATATTTCTCTAAAACCCTTCATAAAAACTGAAATTCCAGCACCTTGAGTTGCACCTTGGTAAATGTCATACTATATCCCCAAACATGTGGGCGGCCTGTTCTTGTTTCACACATGCATGTGTGCTTCACAGTATGCAGTGCAGATTACATGGATGTAGACACAGTTCTTTTTACATCAGGCTTTACTGTGTCTTGGTATTCTTGCATACAGTTTCTTAACTGCTCTGGGTGTTCTGCACCAGAGTCATTGGGGAGTAAGAGAGTCAAACTGTTTAAGAGCCAGCAGCATGAGCTTTGGCACTGTGTAATTCACCCAACCTTGGGCAGCAGGTCCAAGGTGTGTGGGGTTAGCATACTTTGTGTGCTGTGCTGTGTGGGCTGACACCAGAAGGAAAAATTTCACAAAACTGGTATCACCAGCCAGGATGAGAGTATTCTAGCTGTCTGATTGAAGGTCCAAAGGAACAGACCTACAATCAGAACAAACATTATTTGTCTCCATAATGGATTTTTTTTAGGAGGAAACCCTGCACAAACACCATAACTACTTCAGAAAGATGACATGGTATAGAGCTTAGAATGCCACAGTAAAATGTATTATGATGTGTTAAATTAACTAACCTGAAAGTATAAGTAACATTGTTTAACTATAATTTATATGGTCAAATTTGCTCAATGTTTAAAATAATCTAATAATAAAGATCTGTTTACTGGCTAACAGGATTGTATGGGTGCATGTAATAGTGTACATGATTGTCAATACAATTTTTATAAAACAAAATACAACTATTTGTGTATAATGAGCTTTAAAGAAATACCTTCCAAATTATTATCAGGATCTTTTGGTATTATGAAGATATTTTTTCTCTTGTTTGTTTTCACATTCTATCGGCAGTTAAAATATAAAATGTGTTGTGGTTCTGGCTTACAATGTATTCATAGGTGTTTACCTGTAGGTGATGAAGTAAAGCATTTTGTGCCCTGCTCTGTAAATCAGAAACGATCAATGTGCTATTCAATGTGCTATTGTTACATTACTGCCATGAATAGACTTCACGGTAGACAATGAGAAAAATAACATATTTGATTGTCAATATGAATTAGAGACTCAAGTGTTTTACTGCGCAGTTTACTAACTTCCCAATTAAGTGAAAACAAGCATGTCATTGTTTTCTGTTGATGTCTCTTGCTCCTTAATAAAGCAAATATGTGCTTCAGTCTCAGTGAGTTAGTATTCAGGAACCAATGCTTTTTTTCTCTCATAAAAGTTCTTGTAGGTGGGTGATTGACCAGCATTGATATATATGCATGCTTCAAGTCAGGCTCTTTCCTTATGCTGTCAATGTATGTCTCATTAAGTAAATCAAATAGAGAGATCTGTACAATTAAAAACAATGGGCGCAATGGTGTAATCACTTTCCAGCAGGGCTGTAGGTTCGGTACATTTTATGGCATAATTATAATAAAAGCCTCAACTTCCTGTATAATACAAATATTCATTCAGAAGCATGTGCATAGTAGATGTGAAGCAGGAATTCAGATATTTAACTTGTACCAAATATATTTATGGGTATAAGGATTTTAGCTCAAATTTCCTGGATTTACAACTTCATGATATAATATAATAAATATATATCCCTAAAGGGTAATGAAATAAAGAGCTACTGATGTTGAATAAGCTCAGATGTTGTTTTCAAAACAATGTGAACTTTGTCAGAATTCTGACAAGTCTAATGGACCACCAAGAATGAATTTGGGAGCACCTACGTTCCTTGGTAGAGTACAAAAATAGAGTTTATAAAAGTTGGTAGAATGTATTTTTCATGTCATGTTCATACATTGAAGTCAAGGAAGACATATCGCAACTCTCTGTGCGATTTCTCATTTTGAGCTAATTGTAGGGATTCTTTGACAATAATCAGATATTTGCTAAATTAAGTATTTTGAATGAATTGCCAGGAAATTCCACATTTTGCATTGAAATAGAGAACCTTGTTAATAATTAAGTAGGAGAATTGTTTCCAATGGAAATTTTGACCCAAAAGATAAAAATTCCTGTTTAACAACAATTCTTTGTTTATGAAATAACACCGTAGAAGTTGAGTCAAGTGCATCCAGCCATTTCACTGAATTTCAAAATGTTTCCTTCTTTCTTTTCAACTAAGAGACAAATCCTTGATACTCTGGCTCAAAGCTTGCTTATAAATGATAGGCTAAAGGGTTTGCAAACTTTATATTTTCTTTCTTTAATTTTGTTTTGGTGAATATCTTTACGTATCTTGCATAAACTGTAGCATGGGTCCTCAAACTCCGGCCCCCCAGATGTTGCTGAACTACAACACCCATGATTCTTTGAATTACATAGATAGCCAGAGAATCATGGGAGTTGTAGTTCAACAACATCTGGGGGGCCGGAGTTTGAGGACCCCTAAACTGTAGATTAACTAACTGAAAACTGTCCTGAATAACTGTCTCTAAACAACCTTTTGGTATGCTAAGTAGAAATTTATAGAGCGCTAGAGTATTTAGGTTTTTTTTATCATTGCAGGTAGCGCTACATACCTTAAGAAGGTTTGAAAGTTGTCAATCCCAATGCTGGCGTATTTGAAGGACATTAATCAGGGCACTTTGCTTTTATGTTGCATCCACTGTTTGATTAAGACATGGTTGTGCCCAAAGGAAAATACTAAAGGATTTTTAGTTCAGATAACGAATACATTAAGATCAGATATAACAATATACCCCAGCTGAAGTGCAGACAATGGACCATTTTTTTCTCCTTTTCCTGAGTTTTCCCTCTAACGTTTCCTATTTTCTCTGACATCTACCAGAGGGTGGGTCAGTCTTGCTTCTTTACTTTTGCTTCTGTACTCACAAACTCCTGGAACATAGACCTCTTTTCTCCTAAATGTTTTTCACACAGTAAGAAAGTAATTGCGAAAACAGAGTGTGTTTCAGAGGTGCAAGCATAATGTGGCATTCATTGCTCTCATTTAAACTTTGAATAATAAGAACCTCTGGGTTACCTTGTGATTTTGTGGCTTATCAAAAATAGTTTTCAGTTTTTTAAATTATATCAAGTATTGTCTATAATTAGCAACAGATTTGTTTTGCGTCTTAAATGTCACTGTATAGATCTTTTTAATTTTTTTATTTGGACTATCATACATTTTGTCTCTCTTGATATTTAGATAAGTGTTTATTAGATTTTATTTTTTGTTTTATTCAAATGGAATTTGAGATTTACTATTTTCTTCTCTGCTGCCTGGACCTCAGCCTTCAGAATAAGAAAATGAATCACATGAAGCATATACACATGGTTTTAGTGTGCATGTCCATGTTTAACATCTGTGAAAGAATGCTGAGCACATAGACTCGTACTCCGCTATATGTAAAGATCACATGTGCTTAGGGGATAATGGAAAGATTCCAGAGCCTGGGAGTGCTGTAGAAGTGTTCAATGCTTGTCGTCACTGCACAACTCATCCTAATAAATGTTTTAATATTATTTTTTGGGTGAGTGTAAAAGGAACAACCACCAACACAAATGAGACAATTTAAATTCCAACTTTCTCCACCTCCATATCTGTAGATAAACATTTGTCTAAAAACCTGTAGGAGCCATTTTTGTTAGAAATTATCATTTAGTACCTATTACATTCTCTATAATATTATATTTTAGATTAAGGGAATATTAATTAAATGAAGAGAGACAAATAAATTACATCGCTAATTATTGTTATTTTTTTGTGTGCTAGAAACAGGCATTTCTTCTCTTCGCTGAGTCTTGTTTTGATTACACTAAGTCTTTTCCTCTAAGGCAGCCACCTATATCAACTTTCTGATGTTCATATTGACTCAAGGATATTTGTAACAGAGAAACTGCCTTTTAAATCATTGAGGTCAAGATCTCATTATCTTTTAATGTAGTTACAGCTATGTTCTGACTGTAGATCTACCTTTAAAGGGCTCGTTCTTGATGAAGTGGGAAAGACATTTTCAGCAACCAAAGAGCTGTCACCATTCAGACACTTATCTTGCAGCCTTAGGACTTTAAGTACAAATCATGCTGTTTGTGCCATCTTTCTTTAAAGAAGGTTTGCCAGCTGTCACTTTTCAATGACTGATGACTTTGTTACATTAAATAAAAGACACATTTATTTTTTTCAAAACAACACTTAAAAAATCTACACATGAGAAAATAGAATTCTACCAATATCTATTGCTCACATAGACATTTTCAGTTATCCACATTTAAAATACTATTTCACAATATCCTAGTAGAAAACATGCTGATATCTATTACATTTTATTAGACATTGCTATATAACATCTAGCAAAAAAGAATATATTAATTTGCTACATGCTGTTACACTGCATACCTATTTTAACAGAAAAGATTTGTTAAAAAATATAGTAAGATAGAGTAATCTTCTCTATAGATTCTATCTAACTTAATCTTATTGCAAGGCGAGTGAGAAAATATTGTTCTACTATTATTTAATTTGAAGAGTACAGTTTAAAGGGCCAGTTTTACATTTACCCATGCAAGAAGCCCCATTTAATTTGAAGACTGCAGTTTAAAGGGCCAGTTTTACATCCACCCCTGTAAGAAGCCCCATTTAATTTGAAGAGTGCAGTTTAAAGGTATGTTGCTAGTCCCCAATCTATCTTATGGCCTTCACATTGAAAAAATCTCTTCAAAACGTTACCTAAAAGTAGGTGCCCTCTACAGAAACAAATCCTGCCTAAGCCCTACAGTATGGAAATAGATAGTGCAACAAATGCTAATGCCGGTCATTGATTATGGGAATGTCGTTTATGCACCAACATAGCAAATCCACCTTAATAAACTTACTACGTTATATAATGCTTTCTGCCACTTCGCACTAGAATGCAATTACTTTACCCACCATTGTGACATGTTAAAAGAGCTAAACTGGCTATCACTAGAATCCCAATGCACTCTTCATTTTTCCAGCCTTGTGTATAAGAGCTTTTCTGGGAAGCTCACACCCTACCTGAGTAGAATGCTCTCCCCAGCTGTTCCGACCTCCTATAACCTCCGATCCAGTATCAGCATGATATTTATTCTCATTTTCCTACATAGCACAACAATCATGAAATAACCTCAGGGACACAGTCAAATCTAAAATCTTTATGGCAGAGATTTATGGCAAGATACCTCAGCACAGAATGCACCTGTCATGGTTGAATATATTTATCACCTGTTATATGTTAAACTTATATATGTGTGTGTATATGTGTGTATATGTATATATATATATTTTGTAATATTGTATCCTATTGTAACAATGAAATGTTTTGTGGACCCAGGACATACTTGAAAACGAGAGAAATCTTAATGTATCCATCCTGTTCAATATTTTATAAATAAATATTAAGCTTTCAGCGTTGCAGAATTTTACAGTGGGAGTTATGTACAAAGAGCAATAATGGTGCACAAGTATTACAATTAAACCATATAGCTCATTTCCCATCATTCCTTGCAATAAGGAGGCCATAACAATAATATACAGAAGAGGCACAACTAATTATCTCTCATGTATAGTGAGTTCAAGCATTCACAATTTTTATGGCATGTCTTGAGTGTAACCTCTAAAGAGATTAAAACAGAGCCGGTGATAGGTAAGAGAAGCAAACATACTAAAGTCAAAGAATAAAGAAATCACACATTCACACACACACATAGGACAACGAAGAGATCCAGACAAGTCAAGGGATGCTATGAAACCGTACCATTGAAAAACTAAACCAAAATCCTTGCCAGGAACCAGGCAATATAAGGTGAGCACTATACAGCATAAGATATTTAATAGGCAAAGTAACTGGTGTCACCTGTAAACATGCTGAATGAATACACTTGTCCATTCAGACAGAGCATTTTGTTTAATAGAAGACAGCATTAGGAGCAGCTATGCATTTGCATATTTGTAGTTGTCGCCATTCATAAAAAACAAGAATGGAGATATCTGGTATAAAAGCTGTGCATGAATCAAATTACTATTCCTGAACTATCTATCTTACAACCACTGTTGTCAATGGTTGATGGGATATGCTTAGCATATCATTAAAAACAATAAGAGGTCCAGAATAGATGAGAGGCTAAAGCCACGTCCTAAATGTGCTCACTGCAAAAGTCCTATCGATTTTCTGCAAACTATGTAACTTTATGAAATATTAGTTGTTTTGTCCTGAATAAGCTATTTAGAACACGAATGCTGTGTACATAGCTCTCTTTTGTGGTATTACAGGGAAGGATGTGTTTTTTTTTATAGATTACTGCACGTGGGACAAAAGGAGAGTAACCAGGGGCATGGACCTTCTCCACCTAAAATCTGTCGTATAGTTGGTTATGTTGCTTGGGCTGTCAATTTTATCTAAAAAAGATGTGTAAACATTTCTGCAAATATTATGATCCTAAAACAAACTTTTTAATTCATTGTAAGTCTGTTGATGCTCCTATATTTAATGTTATGTAATTGTTTATGTAAATGTTATGTAATCATTTTCTTCCCCCTTTTTCTCACTTTTTTAATAAGCTTTCCCTGTCAAAATGTGTTAGTACTATTGTACACATTAACATTTACTCAACTTCTGAAAAAAAAGTCAGGTAATACATAAAACACATGTATTCACCAACACGTTCCATAACCCACCATAGTTCAGGCCCCGTTTAGACCTCCTCGGAAGCAATCCCACTTAACTCAACTCATTTTGTTATACCTTCCTTCTCTTTATATTACTGTATACTCATTGTCTTCTACTTACTCCATACTCAACGCATTATGATTGTAAGCACTGCTTCTAATTTATATTTTCATCATACTAACTTTGTAAGGTATACTGATTGCAAAGCAGTCTTATAGTGGCACAATCAGGGATACATTTCTGATACTTCACAATTTAATATCTTCTCACAACCTTTTTGTCTCAATGTACATTTCCCCTCTATATTGTAAGATCACGACTTAAAATTATTGACAGATACAACTATTCTAAAAATGATGCAGTGTAATATATTTCCTGGTCATTCATACTATAGGGAGTAATGGGTCTGTTGTAGACCCACAATTTTAAATGAGCATTGTGAACTCTCTTTAACCTGAAGGGTTTGTCATCAAGCATCAGGATGAATGATATAAATGCGTACAATGATGACAAAATGACCATTGTGCACGTGTAACCCATTTTAAAAAAGATGAGTCAATAACAGCTTTTTTTTTTTTAACTCATTTTTACGTAGTCGGTGTACCTGCATTGTAAATTATTGAACTTTCCACGTGGAAGGCTGCAATCTCGATACTAAAATGTATGCTTTATAACCAGAAAAAAATGTCAGATACTGAAATATTTATTTTGGTTTTTAGACCCTTATGAATGAGCCAAAAATGTTGTAATGAATTGTCATTCCATCTGGTATACATAAATTCTTCACGCCTTTCTGTAAACTGAGCTATTACAGTATTTGACATTTTAATTTACATGTCTAAAAACACTACAAATAGAGATTATTTACAGGTGTCTAGCTGTCACAGTTCACGTTGCTCATTTGCAAGATGTCAATGGTTGTTTCAGAGAAGATAAGTGGATATTTCTTAGATATGTAAATTGCTGTACCAAAGCCTACACTTTTTGCTATGTCTATACTTTTTATTCAATGAATAAATAATAATAATATTTTGGATTGAAAAAAAATCAATAATGTTCAACTTTTAAAGTAAAAGGGAAGCATTTGTTCACATAGCTGATAATGCCTGTATTTTCACTTTTGTTTAAACTGTTTTATTGTAATCTGAAAAGGCAGATTGTCCAATAGACATGATGGCCCTGACAGCTTGTCATGCTCCACTGTTGGTTCTGTTGCATGGTATTATCATTTTCAAACTGTGCCCTATCTTACACCTATATATTAAAAGTATGGCAATGCAATGACTATACCATGACTTCATCAAACTATAGGAAATCCACTGAAGCATCACCTGTGTGCCAGTGCCTGGATTTTGAAGTATCATCTGTGTGCATATGTCTGTCTTTGCAAGTCTTTCTTGGACTTTTAAACCAGCTGATAAGGACATTTATAATAATAAATCACAGGTTCTGTTCTACCATTTACTGATATGTGTTTGCTATTTATATATCACCTTTGTTCCAATATCGGTATTACTGACCTTTACTTTTTTTTTTTCCTACAGTCCCCTGCCTGTACCAAATATTTTATTGTAACTTGTTTATTCCGATATCTGTCATTTTGACCTTGGCTCTACCCTTTGTTCATATTGTTCTCTGATAACTGATTTTATGTGTCTGGCCTTCCCCCTGCATTGCCATGTGTTTTAAGAATGTGTCTTCTTGTTACATACTGATGTGTAACTATCTTATAACCCCTTAATAATGGAAGCACTTGCCTAGCTTCTTAAAACAAAACCTAGAATTTGGGTTTGTTCCACCACAAATTAAGGGTTTCTCTTTAAGTGCCTCTTTAAGTACACCCATACATATTATATATTGTCTTTATTTTAATATCTCATATATACCTAAAACAACATTAAGTATGAATAAAATGTAAAAAAAATGTTAAAACACTATAAAACCCATAACTGTACACCAACCCTATCCATAACACTGTGCTTACACTAACTGTAAACATACACTTAACCTTGCCCCTAATCTTAACCATATAGTATCATAAACCCTAAGCCAGCATTTAATTCTCGCCCTACACTAACCATACCCTAATTCTACCCGTACACCAACCATACAGTTAGTTTTACAACACCCCTAACCCTACCCTAAAACTAACCCTTACCTTGCGCTATCATGTAATAGAAACACACAACAGGAAAGCGTGTATTACGGAAGATAATGCCACCTCAGGGATTTGAATAAGTCATAGTAGGATTAAACAGCCAAACATAACAAAACTTACTGGTTTGTGGAAATTGAAAATGTACATTATATACATATAATCAGGAACATGGAAAAATTATCGTTCTAAGAAATTATGCTTCCACAATGCTCCCAGAATTCCAAGCTTGACATGCAAGCATGCACAGGAAGGCATCATGTTTCAGTCTTCATCCTGCATATATACAGACATTATTAGCAATTGAGCACAGTTTTAAACACAGCTTTTAAAATAAACATAGTTGTGTTCCAAAAGGACTAATGGTCAGCAATCAACACACAGTTGCTACATTTTTGTCCGGGCAGCATTGTGCTTGTTAGGAGGTGAAATCTTCCTGTCAGTACTAAATAGGTTGTGGTGAGATTGAACAAGATGAAATGCCCCATAGTTGATATAAATTCAAAAATAATTATTCATCATCTACATTTTCAAACTGTATTTTCCATAGATGGCCAGCAACCGTACTGAGCAGCATGAAATAATGTATTTTGCTCCAGTAAATCATTATTGTTGTGCTTGCAATGTGTCAATTCTGCCTGCGCCATTAAATGGTATACTAAATGCAAATTCTAAGTCCTGCTGAGTCAATAAATTCTCCCCAGTGCTGTTGACCATAGATGCTACAGGAAGACAAACTAGCAATGGTGGCCATGAATAATTACAAGGCAATTATGGTTATGTATTTCCCATTGCATACTATACTCTGCTTTGCCGTAACAAACACTTTAGATGTTCAGAATGCCTTTTGTTTTGTTTTAAAGCACTTTGATTTGAATTAAATAATGTTGTTTCATAAAAGGAGGTAAATTCGACTTATGTTCAGCATTTTTTTAATAAGAGAACATAATGGAAGTTGATTGAGAACTTTCTACAACTAACAGAATCCATAATATGGCTCAGAAGATTGACCAGACACATTTAGCACAGTCCCAGGGAGGTTGCCACCAAGTGCACCTGAAAGAGATGCTTTCTAAAATTCCATTAGTATAAGAGATGACAGCTTGATCTGCAGGAGACCAATTTTCCATATACTTGAATATTTTTTTTATATTACTAACTTTGATTCAACTCACTTACATAGTATCATTCATTCTATATTGCATCTTGAAATCTCTGTTCATCAGTGACAACTTCACAACCAAATGACTTCTTTAAAAAATCACTGTGACTTAAGAAGAATTCCATTCTCTCCGGAGATACCTACAGAGAACTGCATTAAAACTCAGTATAATCTTTGATCTACCAGCAACTTGTCCTCTTCTCTGTAACTCGAAACCCTGCATTATTATTAAGCTTGTGTAGATTGCTTTCAGTTTCAAAAATATTTGCTCTCCTGTTTCCCAATGGGGTTTCTGTACAGTAAAATGATGAGCGTCTCTACATGTGTTTTTACTACCTGTAAGTGTATTAACCTTTTGAAGTGCAAGAGATTCGAGCAAACAAATTTGTGGCATTTTCTGATGGAGAATATTGCAACCAAACCACCGATCTTCACTGTTAAAACTAAAGAGTTAATTTCAAACATAGAAAATGTATTTATTTGTTTCTACATTTAAGCGGAGTTTATAGTTTGTTTTTTATGTTTTTAATCCTTTAAGGACCAAGACAATTGTCTAATTTTATAGCCAACAGACTTGTGCATGGCAGACAATTTTGTTTCATCCAATTTTATTGTTTTGTTTAATTTTTTTGGCTCAGACAAATGTCTTCCATGCAATTTTTTCAGGAAAAAATATTCAGATGATGGTGCTAGAATTTGACTATAAGTTCTTATTTTGTATATATTTTGCAGTACAGTACTAGGTGCATTTTCACGCCATTGGGCTCACGGATAAGTGAGCAATAGAGAAAAAAAAGGGGAAGTGGTAAAACAAATATATATTTATATATTTATTAAATATATATTAAAGAATATAGATTTTTTTTAAACTTGTTTTTTTCCCCCTCTATTGGTCACTTCTCACTTATTTGTGAAAAGTGACAAATAAAGTTAATTTATTAATCAACATTTGGTGGTTATCCCTAATGATCAATCACTTTTTTTACATAAGTCGTCAGTTGTTGTTCTTTTTAGCACCACGGACATATCTCTGAATCAAAAAACAAACTAACAAGTTTGTCACATATCTGTTTCATTTGTACCGTAATTCGTCCATGTGGAAATTTTGACTTCAGAATCTCAGAAGAGTCACCAATCACCCAGAATCTGGATGAATTGAGATTAATTTGAAACATAATGCACAAGTTTAATAGCCAAAACAAAACCTAGATTTTGATATGTGCTTGTTCGTGTCTCTCTTGTATTCAGATCAGCCATGCATATCACATTATATATATAAATATACACATTGATGGCTTTGCACTCACCCTTTCTGCCCATACATAAAATGAAGATTAATAACCTGGTGCAATCCCATGTTGAAAATATATAATACTGAAAAAATATATTATTAAGATATTATATAAGATAATATATATATATATATATAGGTAATTGAACTAGTTGGCTGCACTCACGGATTACAAAATATTACAAAAGCCTGGGAATTTAATTTATTTTTGGAGTGGAAGGGCATATGTTATAAGAGGTACATCAGGGGTTTAAAATACTTTAGTTTTAAACCATTTTTGCCTTTGGAGGCAGTATATGCTAACTGCATGCCAAATGCACACAGAAGCCATCAGCATTTCACACATTTATGTTTCTGCTGTGAATCCAAAAGATGAAAAATTCTTGACACCAAAATAGTATTGAGATTTTTTCTTGGATCAACAAGATGTGTAAGGTTTAACATGTTGGGGATACTAAGTAAACTGTTCTTGTCAGGAGTGCTGGGAATCTTTTGGAATAAAGTTTTATGGGCACAGTTAGGAAAATAGGATAACTTTTATCCCTCTCAACAATATTCCCCATCTTATAGCACAATTGTAGACGTCTGTTACTTGGTTTTATTCTCATACAACTATGCGAGCACATTGATTATTTTTCTAGGTAAATCTTTTGTTATCATTCCAAGTAGAAATAGCGCATTTTAAAGTCAGCCTGTCTTTCAGGGTCATTGCTAGGTGGCAAAAAGACCAGAGGCTTCAGCCCAAAGAAACATTTTCTGGTTCCTCCCAGGTATATTGACTTAAGCCTTGACAAATTTCTAACCTGTACCACACGCTATGTCCAACACAAACTCTAATATGTTTTATAAATCAAACTATAACACCAAACGCTTGTATGAATCCCCAGATGTTTTAAAACTACAGCTTCCATGATGCCATGTCATTCTAAACGCATTCCAACGCCATGCAAAGCATCATGGGAGTTATAGTTTTACAACATCTGGGCATTTACCTTTTGGGCTCCCGTGATCTAGAGTATAATATAAACCTATATGTAAAAACTCCACACCTGCTGTATTACCCCACACAAGGCTGCATAGACCCTGTACCCACAGTGTTCACCTCAAACGTGCAGAATTAAAAGGACACTCCAGACCCTTTAAGGCTGAACTGCTCTGTGTGTCAGGATTGTGTCCTGTTTTTTTTTTCCCATTTACAAAAAAATGCAGATTTCAATAGAAACTGTTACTTTTATAAATAAACCTTGGTATATGTACTGACTGTCAGAGAACTAGTCCTGTTACGTCCTCAGTGGAGCTAATCTTAAGAGGCAGCAACTGCCCAGAGCACCTGCCTTGCAAAGATTTCTAACTGAGCTGCATTGGGAAGTCTGTGATTTGACAGCCACTGGGCGGGGTTAGAAAGGGAGGACTTGCAAAGGCTCCAGATAAGGGATCTGCAGCTTTTGCAAGCGGTGCTTAAATATATCTCCAATGAAAAAATGCCTAATTAAATGCGTTCATGTTTTTATTGGGATTATGTTTACTTAACAGGGATTTTGGGGGGGGGGGGCTGCGTTTGGGCAGTGGAGTGTCTCTCTTCAAGTCTGTACCCACTGCATTAAAACCCAATACGCGTAGCAATACCCTTGCACTGTGCTGCTATTCAACTCCAAATAAAGTGCATTAAAGTGGCAATGTTACAAATGATGTCATTTGAGATATCATTCATTTCTCAGTATTACAGACGACTAAAAATGAAACTGCGCCTAAACCTAGCTCAGGACACAGCCCAGTTCATCCACCCCCTAGCAATGCCTCTGCTGCCATTAGTGAATAGTCAAAATTACTATTACACCGAACATTTTACAAGCTGGCTGCAATATTATTGTGACTACACCACAAAGATTTCAACAGATTGATAGACATAAAAGGGTGTTATTTATACAGAACAATTCTGGGCTACAGTTCGAAAAGTGGAATATTCTGTAAGTGTTGCAATCACCATAGAAATCACTGGAATGTCCCTGCCTATTGTTCTAATTTTAAAGCTTTACCCCTGAATTGCTCTTCATACTTATATCCCCTAAAGCATTCTAAAAGCGAAAGTTCCCTTCCATACGCACTGAATTTGGAGAAACATTTCAAATTACAGATAAGCTTTCAAGTGTAGTGTTCGGTTTTGTCTTTCCTTTCTGATGATCTGTATATATGGTACTTACTGCAGTGACCTGCTTTTACAGAAAAAGTGCGGCATTAGCAACAGAATTGTTTGCTTTGTGAACAAAAAAAAAAAAGAATGAAAGTTCAAAGGGACATGTATGATTGTGTGTTTTTTTTTTACTCTGCTTCATCTCTTCATAACCAGAGTTTAATGAATTTTTATTAGAAAAGCATGGCTGCACTTATGGAAAAAAAACAGTTTCTTTGAAACCAGGAGGGGAGCATGTTTTCCCTGGCATAAGCCTGTTAGTTTTTAATATCAGGTTTGCACTAAGGCTGACTCCTGATGCATTTTTTTGGAAGTATAAGCCAACAAGGTGGAAGCTTAATAGCAAAGGGATAATGTGGCCATATGGAAAAAGAAAAAGATTTTAAGTGGGGGTAGCTAAACACCCTCACCTTTATTCCTTATGTATTGGCTTCATCCAACTCTGCTTGCTTGTTTCTTTCACTAATGTCCTATTCTACAAACATATGACTGCATATTGTCTAACTGGCATAAAATATTAAATATATTCAATAATGTGTTATCATTACCTCTAAAGTAACTGTTGGTTTTCCCTACCTATTAGTTCTAACACGACCACATTTGGAATCAATAAAGGTGTTCGAATTCAGGAATCTGGAAGGTCATTAAAGATATCTAGAAAATGAATAGGAGTCTATGAGCTCTGACTACAGATGTCTGTGTAAATAAAATGGATATCACCCAGTGTTCTAACCCTGGTTTAAGTATATGCCATATTTTTAGCTCCATAAAATGCACTTTTTTCCTCCTCAAAAGTAAGGGGAAATGTCTGTGCATCTTATGGAGCTAATGCATACTGAGATCGTGCGGCATGGAGGCGAGAAGGCTGCAGAGAGCCGATACCGAGCCCCTCCAGAGCAGAGAGTGCTGGGAGGAAGTGACTATCTATCGGTTACTTCCTCCCAGCTTACTGACCGCGCGGGCTGGGAGGACTGAAGGCAGGCTGAGAGAGGAGGAGGGAGGAGAAAAGGCTCTGCAGGCAGACTCCCATCCCATCAGCCACAGCCAGCCCCAAGAATTCACCTCCCTGCAGCAAACGATGTGGAAACAGGGGGTGGTTAATAATATGTCCACTATAATTTGAGTGTCAATGTGTGTGTTTAGGTATGTGTGTGTGTGTGTCAGTATGTGTATGTGTATGTATCTGTATGTGTGTTTCAGTGTATGTATGTATGTATGTGTATGTGTATGTGTGTATCTGTGTGTGTAGTTGTGTCAGTGTGTATCTGTGTGTGTGTGTTTCTGTGTGTAAACTATACCAGTGTTCTTAATCCCACTGTTAACTGCTTTTTACTTTACATGGTTGAAATATTATTCTGATATAGTTTATTAAATAGTTTAGTACACCATTTGATTCAGAATATTTTTTTCTTGTTTTCCTCCTCTAAAAACTAGGTGTGTCTTATGGAGCGAAAAATATGGTACATAGATCTCCTTACTGGCATTGAGAGGGTTATTTACATATTAATAATAGATGTTTTTTTTTTTTATTTGCTCAAGTCATTATCTATAGTGTGTGTATAATGTCAGATATGAAATAATGTTATTCACAAACATCAAAGTTCAATTAGTCATCTCATTTTTCCAGATTTTCCTATGTAAAGAACACACTCAACAATAATATAACAATATGCAATATATATATTTAATTCTGTCTAAAGCTTAATTTAAGAAAACAAATTGTGTAGCGCTTGCAAATATGTCAGTATAACTAAGTTCACAGTGTGTGGGAAAGCTAACCACGGACAGCTATTCCATGTCCATTTAGTCGTAGAAACTTTAAAGTCCTAATGTGCTATTATATATCTGCCATAGGGATCTCTCCTTCATTTCCTGTAGACTGTAAGTAAACTGCAAGGCAAAGCTACATTGTCATATCTGTCTAAAATCTCATCTCTGTGGATTTGTTCAGTTGCTTTTCGCTGACTATCTCTGTGGTCTGTGGTCCAAATTTGAGAAAACAAGAAGGGTATTTAAATGTGTCAGTTACTGAATCCATTATACAAACAATAACTGTAATGTGCTATGCAACTGGAAACATTAATTAAAGTTAACAGAACAGGCCTAATATGATAAGCAAAGCAAATGATTCATAATTAAAATAACATATTTAATGGTCTAGGTAAATCAGATAAGTGGTTTTGTTTTTGAGTTGTTCTTTTTTTAATGCAAACATTTTTGTAAATGTGGTGGAATTAAAAAAAGTATAGTTTCTACAATTATCAATGTTATATGATTATATCTGCAATAGTAGATTATAGCTCACTTGGATTAATACTAAAAGGACCGTATAAAAGGGCTGCAACTGCTAGAGCTCAGCTCGTGGGCAGGGTCATCTGTCCCTTTTGCATATGTTTGATATACTGTACTGTGACCTTGATTGTACAGCGCTGCAGAATGCGTTGGCACTTTAAAAATACCAGCAATAATAATATTAATAATACAGATAGACAGCACGTTATGTTTGACAACATACGTCTAAATAATAAACAGTTCTTGAAATAAGGTATGGGAATAATTTGTATTTTGTGCTGCAATTCATAAAATATACAAACAAACACCATTAGTGGCATAGAGAATTTCTACTGTAGCCAAGTGTGTGTGAAAGGGTCTTGACACCTATGTATTTTTTTTCTATTACAATTGTACATTTGTTGAATGCTTATTCATAAAAGACATTTGTTTATTTGTCAAACACAGCTGGATTTATTTATTTTTAATTACTATCTAAAGTTTACAAAAATATAAAATAAATATCATATAATTATAAAAAATAATATAATAAAATATAATCAATTGTCATAACTTTGATCTTCTACAAGACAATGACATAATTCAATGAGATACAGGAGTGCAAGTAGGCTTTTCAACAGCCCTGGATGAGAATGTGCCTCAGTCAACACACAACTGGCTCATGCCTATTACTGCACTATTTGTGCTAGATCGGGGTGGGGAACCTTCGGCTCTCCAGATGTGGTGGACTAGATCTCCCTTGATGCTTAGCCAACATTATTTCTGTAAGAGTATTGTGGGAAATGTAGTACAGAACATCTGGAGGTCCCTGGTCTAGACAGAAAGCAGAATGTTCAGATCTAGAACTAGCTCTAAATAATTACCATCATAGTTGGGTGCCTTTGTTAACTCAAGACAGACAGTACCAGCAACTCAGATATCCCTTGCTTTTCTCCTAAACCCCCCAAAATTGGAGTTTCTATTGCATTCTGCCCCCTACCCGGGGGGAGCCTAAGTAGACTGGGAACCCCAAAAATAATTACAACATAGGACTTGTCGGAAGAAGTATCTATGAAAATCACTAAAGCTGGTGTGTTTTCACACGTGCACATGCACACATGTGCACATATAAATATATATTGCAAACATACGTTTGTCACGTAAAGCATATAATAAATTAAATGCTTAGAGCCAACATTGAATGCACCCCACTTGCACCCCATCTGGAATAAAGTGTACCCTCATTTGTGTATCTACAAACAGCTACCTATTGATATAATTTCCAAGCATAGAAACGTGTGTCACACTATGGGATACTTATTCAAAATCTGTTTTTGTAGTATTTTTTTTATGTGTGCTTTTTATGATCTTTCAATAATATATTTAATATGATTTTATTAAAAAAAAGGGTGTATATGTATGTGTGCATGTGTAAGGGTGTGATTTATTGAGCCGTGAGAGCTGACCATTTAGCAACAGAGAATAGCTTTATAAATGACATAGAGAACTTCTCGTATTCAAGACATGTTTTTCTAGGGAAAATGTACAAATTGGAAAACATGACCAGTTAAACTGTTCTTTCACGCTGCATTAGAGATAGAGGCAAAAATACTTTCCATTTTACCAGCTTAATGGAAATCTTCCTCCCTGCTCATAGAAGGAAAGCACACAGAGTGATGTGTTTGAAAAGATTTGAAGGTTTAACATGCCTCTAGGAAAAGGAAAGTTATTTCAACGTTTTGTTAAGATCCACATAGTTACTAAAACTTTATAAAGCAGCTGGAACTCATTAATACTCCAACACAACTCAAACCAAAAATGCAAGCATCTCCGCAATCCTTTTTAGGCTGATCTGCTATGAAATCTGCTTGATGTGCCTTTGTTTTGCTTTAGTGAAACATTTTTGCATGTTGTTAAAGACCTGGTTAAAGCTGTTTGAATGCAAGTTTAAAACGGTTCGCTCTTATGTTTGGTCTGATCCTCCGGCCTCTTGTTTGTGTCAAAGTCAATCTATGAAAACAAAAAACAATATGGAAGCCATTAAGAACACCTGCCAACATGACTCGATTTGTATTTAAACAAACCAAGGGAAGAGTTCAATATTCTTAAAATGATAATTAAACAATGATATCAGTGTGTAGAAAAAATAACGTGTTTGCATGAAGCACACAAAGAACAATGTTGTTTCTTTTTTTTATTACAGATTTACTGGTAGCGGTGTTCAGCCAGCTTGAACGCTTTCATTTGAGTTTACATTTGAACATTCAGGATCCACAAGATAGCAGACTCAGTTCAAATCCATCTGAATGATATGCCTCCTAATCCCTTTACACCTTGGTTTGGATTCACGAGTATATATTTTTTAGTATATTCAATTTTTTTGTAGCAAAATATTCACCAGACTACAGAAAACATTTATAAGTACTGTATGTAACAAATCAAAAAGGATTACTTCCCTTTCTCAATTATTATAGTTAATATTTTTTATAATCATTGTTTTATTATTGATTGATATGTATCCATATTGTTCATGATTTTATCAAAAGTTTCCTTACTCCGACAATGTAGCGCTATGCATTGTAATTGTCAGACTTGCTGTGGTATAGTGGGTATGGTAGTTATTAGTTTAATGCCATGTCCCACATGCTGGGCATAGTGGGCTCTCTGGCAAACAAATGCCTTATGTAGGGCAGACATTTTAATCGTCTATAATTTGTAAGCCATGGTATACTTGTGTGTATAAGAAATGGGTACTCTGGCAAATGACCCTTACATTTTTGCGACCAAAAAAAATCTGTTAATGGCATCCATGCTTTCTTCAGAGCAATCTCCATTAGTGGAGGCTGGTCTGTAAGGGTGCCCTGCCACCACCTTTCTTGCAAAATAAAAATCATATTTGTTGTTCTTGTATGCTGCTGACAGGCTGCTTATGTTATGGTTCAAGTGTTTAACCGGGCATAACATATCTTTGGTCACAATTTGAGCTAATGGGGATTAGGCAGGCAGAGTCAGGGGCGTAACTAGAAACCACGGGGCCCCGGTGCGAAAATTGCCCGGGGCCCCCCTCTATACATCCCTGCCGCCTCACATGCCCACCCCACCTACACATGCAGACAAACAGATACACATGCACACACACATAGACAAACACAGACACATACAGGCACACATACATGTAGACACAAACATACATACAGACACACACATACATACACACATAGACACACACATACACACAGAGACCCATGCATACATGCAGACATACATAGACACACATACATAAAAACACACAGACACACATACATACAGACATACAAACACACACACATACATATAGACACACAGAGACACATACATACAGACACACACACATACAGATGCACACACATACACACAGAGACACAGACACACACATACACACAGACACATACATACAGACACACAAACACACACATACAGACACACATACACTAACACACACACATGCAATATGGTTAAGTCACCCTCCTGTTTCCTACATTTTAAGTGCAGGAGGGTGACTTTCCCTGGGGTCAAGTGGTGCAGGCAGATGGGAGTCAGAGTTCCCACTCTGACTCCCTCCTCTCCTTCCTCCCGTGTGGCTCCTGGTGGTTGCTAGGAGGAGTGACTTCCTCCCAGCTCTGATGTCATCTCAGGGGGTCCTGGTCACGCTGTTAAAGCGCAGCACTGACCGGACCACCTGGAAATTAATTTCCATTGAGTGGCCCTTACAGCATGGGCCACCCGATGGGCCCCTTCAATGCAGCCCTGGCCTGGAGTGATGGAACTACCACTAGGAAGAGTCCAACAACTCCCAACCATCTTTAAACATCACCAGTCAAAAATCTGAGGGAAACATTTGAAAAATCGGAGCTCCTGGATCCTAGTGAAATGGGTATTACTAGCATCCACATCAAAGTAAGCCACCATCTTCATTTCCTGCAGTTCTAAATGTGTGATTATCTGTGTGTCAGGGTGTGTGTGCATCAGTGTGTATGTGTCAGTGTATGTGTCTGTGTGTGTGTGTGTTTCAGTGTGTATATCTGTTAAGACCTGCAGTGGTTATGGTACTGCGGTCTTCTATTCCTTCCCCAATAGCTGAGCATAAGTGATTATAACTGCAGTTAGGAGGTAGAGGAATAGTGTAGATGAATGCAGCTTCCAAGATGATTCTCCCAGCAAATAGAATATTCCCCAAACATGAGCCTAGACTTCATGAAGGGTGTAACAGGAATGAAGTTTATTGATGCCACACTGGCTTTTATGAGAAATCCTCCTGCAAGAGGACCTCCCACAGTAAATAAAGACAATAACCAATCAACATACAGATTTACAGTAACCCCCGCCCTCTCTCTGCCTGGGAGATATTGAGATAAGTTAAGGAATAACCCAATTATCTCCAGGCAGAGGGCACACAATTTTCCCAAAAGTTAGAACACCCCTTTCCACACAAGGTATCCCCACAAATTACATATAGCCCTGATCAGGGGGACCAACATATCCAAATTTGACCCAGATCGGTTCAGGGGTTCTTAAAAAGTATGGAAGTCACAAGTTACCGACCACACACGAGGCTCCTGCCCAAAACAGTTCCACGAATTCAGCATGTGCGGTCTGTCAATTCAGAAAAAAGGCATAAAACTAGTAAAAGTCCAGAATGGATCCTCCTGGCTCATAAGAGCGATTGCTCCCCTTGTCCGTATGAACAAAACTACTGAATGGCGCTCTCCGGGCTGTTCGGCAACTAAAGGAAGCAGGTAGTAACTAGGTAGTTTCAGCGGTGGTTCGAGAGGTCGAGTGTCCGATTTTAGTTCCAGACACTCGACGACCAAGTCCCTCTGCCTCCTTTCGGCCAAACAAGATGGCCACCATTTTCTGTTCGTGGATTTCGGCTATACGAACAGCGGCCACCCAGAGAGCGCTTAATAGATGGTTCTTTTGAAGTTAATGAGCCAGGAGGGTGGTAATGTTCGGTAGTTTTAAACTACCGAACTAATAGATTCAACATGCACAAAATACTGCAGAAAAAGCCCGAACATAGGAGAAAATACCGAACTCAGTCTATTTTCTTCACAATATCTATGTGTCTTTCAGTGTGAATCTGAATATGTGTGTCAATGTGTTTATATATGTGTTATCTACGTGTGTTAATGTGTATGTATATCTGTGTAAGTATGTATCTATGTGGCAGTGTATGTGTGTATCTGTATGAATCCCAGCAATCAAACACCAGCAAAATATGCAAACACACCCCTGCAATCAAACACAAACATTACACACAAACACATCTCTACATTCAAACTCCAAAATTATATACAAACATATCCCTTTTATTCAAACACAATTACTACACACACACATGTGCACCCCCATTTAAAAAAAAAAACCACTACACATAATACAAAATTCAATTTCATTACCTTTAAAGCACCAAAAATATTTTTAAATACTTTTCAAGGAACAACCATCTTCATGGAGCCTTCTGCAGTGAGAGGCTTAAATATGAATTGCAGTGAGGTACCTGTAACAAGGACAGGTGCCAAACCAAAAGTTTTTGGTCAATGCATATTATGCATAGAACAGAAAGGCTGCACTCACATAACATGTCTGTTTGATAATAATGCTGACTCTACCAGCACATACAAAATTCAGTGCACTCAACTGCAAACTTGTTTTAAAGACCACACAGTGTTGTTGTGTCTTTGTCGCAGCTGCACCCTATTAAAAAAATGCTCAAAATGTAAACTCCTACACTACCATAAATGACTAGAAGTTACTTGCCACTTCAAACTACTGGTGAATGGTGAATTTCTACTCGCCAGGGATGATTTTCAAGAAGCTAGTGGTCAAGTGTAAATTTTAAGCCCTGCTATAGAGTATTCATGTTCAGGGGAGCCTAATTTTTCGACTCTATAGAGATTTCACCAGGCCAATTTTTCCCTTAATGAACAGATAAGAATGCTTAGATTATCTCTGTGCACCCTTGAAACCCTATTGTTTCGCAGAATTTCACAAAACTTAACATTAACCATTACATTACACTACAATTGCCATAAACACTCTACACTACACTAACACCAATCAGTAACAAGCACTCCTCAATGTCATAAGTGTAAATATACAGTACATTGCAATATAATATCTCTCTACATATAAGCTATAAAATGCACACTATTTAAATTCCTATTTAGGCATTGTTATCATATAGCAAAAAACAATTGACCCATGCAAAGCATACAAAAATAAGTAATTTTTCCAATAGTTTGGTAAAATGTACAGAATTGTAACTACAAGAAGTGAAGTGAATATACTTCCTCTACATTTGAAAATGTATATATAGATCAGTGAGATTTGTACATCTAGAAAATGTTAAGTGAACAATGTTCAATACACATACTATGAAATATATTTTATAGGCTAATGTTCTTGACTGTTTCCACTTGATTAATCTATGAACTAAACCAAGAGAGTGAATTCCAACTAATCTGAAGGCAACTTTGAGAAAGTCAAACTAAAGTCTAAAGTCTATATACATTTAAAAGACTATATTGTATTTTTTTTGGCTTATATCAATAATGGCTATTTTATGTTCACTAATGACCAACATAGTAAAGGGCCCTTAGCTGTGCCCCAAGCCATCGACACTTCCTGTAGGTCATTAACTACCAGCATAAACCTTGCACTGCATGCCATTATTTCTCAAAGAATGTCGAGTTTTTTGCTATACCTTATGTTTTCAATATTAATGCCAGTGCATTACTTCCAATAAATTTGGAAAAAGTTACATTTGTGACGGGTGTGAAATGTATCCCATATTTTTACATAGTTAATGATTTTAGTAACATTCGATTTAGTATAGTATTATTTCCTGGAAAAGATTTGCTGTTATTTCATATGAGAGCGGAAAACTGTAAAGAACACATAATTGTGTTGGATCTCAAATAGCATGACAAATTTGTCTTTTGACGTTCATAGTGTTTTACGTAACTGTAATAGGTGTTGTTATACATTAGGGCTGGGATTTCATATAAAATGAAGAGGGAAGTATATTGTTTCATAATCTTCAAGGAAACTACAACACATTTTGAATAAAATATTCTGACAGTGCATAGAAAAATTGAATGTTGGACTATTTTTTTCATGTTTCTCTTTGATGTATATTTTTAAATGTTTCTACTGATTTTAAAATATTTCATATATAAAGTTAGATTCCATATTTTTAGTACTTTTCACTAACAATGATTGTCACATGATCTCGATCTCCATTTTAGAACCTTACCGTTTGCATTTCAGTGAGCACCTACAGCTATGACGGCATATTATTTTTACCTATAACATTATTTTCAGGATATTCTGGATTACTCTGTTAATAGAGACATCCCAACGATTCAACTTCCCCTGCCGTGGTGAATGTCTGAGTGAAGCTACCAGTAGAATACACTATCTGTATTATTTATATAATGAAGGCAGCCATCTTAGATAGAATAGAATTTATACAAGTATGAATATAAATTAAGAGTCATTTAAGGAAATTTTCCCTCAACAAATGCCATGCTTCCAAATCTATATTTAACAGGCTAAGACTGAGAATGGTTTAACATACACTGAAATGTCTAATTTAAGTAAAATGTACAAACAATTATCTATATTTTAAGGGAACACCCACAACACCCAATTACTCCTATACCTTGAAAGAGTATATTCACGTATATATATATATATATATATATATATATATATAAAATACAAAATCCAGAGAACCCCTGCACTCCAACTTCAATAATAAGAAAAATTTACCTGGTGCTCTGGTGGCTAAACAATACAGGATACAAAATTACCGGCACTCAAGGGTTGAAAAATGCTTTAAATCTTCATTTATTTCGAAGAGAAAAAATCGACGTTTCAGCTCCTCACAGGAGCTTTCATCAGGACACAAAATATCTAAACACTAAAAACACTCTTATATAGGACAAACAATTATTACTAATGGGTACTTACCACCAGGTGCACTGCATTTGCGCTCGCCGCCGGAACTGCCGAGACCGCCTTCACAGACAACCATACTTCCGGGTTTGCGGTCATGTGACCCCCTAGGACGTGTCAATTGGCCAGGCTGTGTACGTTACTGGGGCAACACCAATACACAATGTCAGGTGGTTGCTCCCGAAGTACCAGAGCTAGCGAGGACCAAATTTCTTTATGACACTTAGTGTTGTCATGGCAACCGGGACGCGTTTCCGGCGGACGTGCCAAAACGCTTAGAATCGAAACGAAAGACCTACCAAACACATATATACCTATAATTGTATATACATATAAAAAAGTGTGTATGAAAAATATGAATGAACAGTGAAGAGTGCATGTAAACTTGCAGACCGGCAAACATTAAACTTGTGTACAAATATCGAAGTGATGTGTCTTGTATGTTAAAGTGATAAGAATGGGAAGGTCCTAGGACTGCTAAAATGTGGATGATATATGTGTGAAAAGTTAATCTTACTGCTAAGTGATAGTACTAAGTCTGAATATGTGAAAAAAATGCATATATAGTGCTTGGTAATTGCGCACCTGGGGTAAGTCCCTTAGATACATACTTGTTACATATAACATATGGTAAGGTTAATATGGAATTTAAAAGAATAGTCAGCAGTACTAGAAAAAAAATCAAAAGAATGTAATAAGAATAAACATAAAAATAAAAAAAAATAAAAATGGAAGGTGAAAATAGAAAAAATAAGAATAAAGAAATAAAGAATAATAATAAATAATAATAATAAAAATAAATATAAAAATAAAAATAAAGATAAAAATAAAAATAAAATAAAAATGAAAATAAAAATAAAAATAAAGATAAAAATAAAATAAAAATAAAAATAGAAATAAAAATAAAAATAAAAATAAAAATAAAATTAAAAATAAAAATAAAAAAATAATAATAAATATAAAAATAAAAATGAACATAAAATTACAAATAAAAATGAAAAATAAAAAATATGATAAAAAATAAAAAATATATATACACATATGTGTAAAACGAAAAATAGAATAGTGCAATATTTTGAAATCAATAAGTAAAAAATGTGAAGACTCACATTCGTTGGAACCTGGCTCAGATCATAAGGGCACATTTAAGGCTGCACAACACCTTTCTTATCAATATGTAGGAGAATGCCTGCCATAGAATACAAAAAACATCTAATGTAGTATTTCAGCAGAAAAATATAACTAATATATGTTAGAAGAGATCAGCTCACCTGGAACAGAGCTTTAGATATATCCCAGCTCAGGGCTATAATAGAGTGTTGTAAAAAAAAATATAGGGTGACACTCCCTTGCTGTTTGCATTGCACTTCATTTCCTGTAATTTTTGGGGGGTTTTGGTTTAAGTAATATTATCACACGTGTTTAATAATAGCTATTTCTACATTTATAAAAAGATTTTTGAAGCGACTATAAATGTTTGAGTTAATTTAAGTAACATGGTTAACCTATATTGGGTCGCTCCAAACAGAAAGTTTTCAAATCTAACCATTTATGTGCTAAACGCTTGTACACCAAATATCTTAGATTAAGCTGCCACATTCTAACATATAAAAAATACTTACTGATCTTCTACATTTTTATCTATATGTGTCATAGGCAGAAATTAGATCTAATTTTTGAAGTAGTGTTATGACAGTATTTTTAGGGGTTTGCATGATTTGCACTAATATGTTTTTGTTTAATACATTTGTTTTCCTCTATTCAGGTGGGACATTTCCATATGAAAGGCAATCCTAGAACCTTAAATACAGTGGGTCTTTCCCTGGGGCTTTGTTAACCTTACATATATTCAATTACTCTTTGTATTTTTTCAGTCATGTGCATTCTTATGGCAATGTTAAAGTGATGTTAAAGTTCTCTTACTTTGTAAAGTATGTTTCATATTATGCTGAAGAAAATAACATATTAAATACCTCTGTTTTACCGCATCTTACATAATTATTTTGCCATGTCCTCTTTTCCTGAGTCAGACATTTTTCATCTTCTTTGTTATGTAATTAGTTGTGTAATTTCTACTTTAGCTAACCTGATTGCTCATTTACAGACCCTTGAATACCCATTAGAAGTCTGGAATGATTTGACTTAAAGGAATCACTATACAGCTTTCTCACTTATTTTTCAATTTACGTTTTATGAGACAGTACAAACAGCAGATAAAGAGGATCTGTCAGGTTTAATATGTTCTGCAGGTTACCATTTGACAGGTATAATGTATTGAATAAATATAGGTGTGAGTGAGGGGAAATATATAAAAAGCATCCAAGTAAAAGTTGTGTTTAGTTTCCCGTAATAAAAAAAAAAAAAATTATTTACTGTCTTGGCATAAAGCATCCTCGACAGAGACAGAGCATCACTGAAGAGATCATCTGAAGTTATGGGAAAATTATGAGAAGTTTGGTTTAGTCTATCATCCATCCTAGTCCTGGGGATAGGGTAGTGCCTTCCACTGTATTTGATGTGACCCCATTGGTACCTATCTGTACTTTAGGGCATTAGGTTAGCCACCTTTTATTCTAGAAGTACAGTAAAGGCTATTTTTGAGATGGGAATTTTTTGAAAATTTTCAAAAATGCAAATGGCCTTTCCAATCTTCCCCCGATAGTAATTCCTTGTATAGTAGTGATTGCTATTATTTCCCAAGAGTCTTCATTGCACCAGTAAGGCCATGAAGACTCAAAATTACTCTATTATTCAGAAGACATCCTTAAAGAGTAATCAGAGCAATTTCTACAAAAGGCAATGTGATAGAATGGTCCAAAGTTTCCTCCTAATTCTAAGGTCATTCACCTATGCCATGCCATAACAATAACAGCATTCATCATTCTGAGTTCCTAATGCTGTAGTAGATTCACTTGTGCTATCACATCTACATTTATAACCTCAAGGTTGTAACCTTCATATCAATGACTGTGACTTGGCCCTTCAGGGTACTGATATACTGATGAACTTCCTACGGTCATACACCCTGTTCCACTTAAGTTCTGAAAATAATACTTCGTTGCTCTTCTTATTTGTTGGGTGCACCAGAATCCAATTGGCTCTATACTCATTTAACTATGTTCCCAGTCTTCATCCCTGAGTTGTGCAAATTCTGGTGCAATTGTGGCTAATATGCTAAAGTAATATATCGGGGAGATGGTGACATATGAGCTCACAGTGTTCATATGTTTCTTTCCTATAGTTGTACTGGGGGAGTTGGAGACACAGTAAGGAAGTGTAAAATCAATTAACCAGGATGCATATTCATGGAATTCTAAGCATCAGGTAGAAATTCTAAAAAGCATGTTTGCTTGATTCAACATTTGGGTATGCTGTCAGCTTTAAAAGAAAATTCACAATAAAATTCAATCTCACCAGTATTTGCTGGCTTATATCATTTTAGATTGTGTGTTGTATGGATATTTCAACCTAACTTTTTGTTCATTTTCCACTATATTATACTTGCTTTACCCCTCTTTAAAACATGTAAATACCCATACTGGTATATCAAATTGCAAGGTGCCCTTTGTTGCACATTTATTTAATATATAAATTAATCAATTAATAAATACTATCCCATCACCATAATTTTATAGAATAAAATATCTAATCTGTCCCCTCCAAGATGGCACCACTAAACTACTCTGACAGTATCTAAAAATGTATGCTATGTGTGAGGCTCATCCTTGGCAGTCTTTGTTGTGCTGGTATTCCAGTAACTCAGCACTGGAGGGGTACAATAAATTATAAAGTCTTTATACTTGAATTAGTCATTGGTTATGACAAATTTCATTACAAAATTGTCACAAATTTTGTCACAAATATATATAAATTGCATTTCTATTAGCAAGACATTATAGGAATACTCACACTCATATAGCCTCCCTACACACTTCTTGAGAAAATGTGTTTAGTTACTAAAGCAGAGTGGATTTACAATATAGTTTATTATTTCCTGCCCTGGTATGTGCCTACTAGTGCCAGCAAACAGCACTGCCATCAGCCTCCTGTGTGGGATTACACATAAAGCTTCATACAAAGAAAAAAGGATCAGGAAAAGAGCATTTTTGGAACCGATTTTAACACAATTTTGTTGTATATTTTATTTTATTCAAATATTTTTAAGATATCCAGTATTTAATTATTTAATAATGCTATTTTTTGTTGCTATTAGTGCTCCAGTAGAAGTATCTAATTGGACATGAACAAGGACGCTAGTGCTGGGCAGAACTTGTAGAATATGTAGAACGTTGCAACTTGGGAAAACCATTTTGAAAAATTAATGGGTTTTTTTTTTTATACTTCAACTACATTAAAACAAAAGTACATTAAAACAAAAGCATGACCCATACTCCTTTTCTCCCGTTACCCTCCCAATAAGACACTGCACACTTTTTCTTGTGGATAAGGGCACCGGCCACAGCTTTATTAAATTCAACTCAGATAACCATAACCTGTCAGCTGTTGGGCGGTTAACCCAACAGACAGTTCTCCACCTCTTTTCCCCAAGAGCCTCAACAGCCGACACTTGCCATCAGCCCTTGTCGTCTCCCCAATTCGACTCCGTGTCTTTCTCCTTTATTCACAGTTGCGCTGTCCAGGGATCCCGCCAAGCTATGACAAAACAAGAAACAACAGCAAGACACCAAAGAAAAACACCAACATTTCCATAACCAGGGGCAGGGTGGGTGGGAATTTTAACCAGGTGCCCTCCAGTGTCTCTGCTGACTGGTAAGTCTCCTCCCCACGTCTCTCTTCAAACCCCTTTCCTTTGCAGCAAACTATCATTTTTAAGACCATTTTAACACATTTTTAAGATTCATGGGCAGCAGTCATGATCCCCCTTCCCAAGTTGTACAGGGGGAAACTTTCTTTTTAATCTAGACAGTCACAATAAGTATCTTCAACAGGATGCAAAGAACACTAATCTTTGGTAGTGCCACATAAATAGGAAGAAGGTTTTAATTCATTTCCAAGAACTGAGGCATTCAGAAGAAATACTGTTATTAAACAGTAAGTAACCTTCAATGGCTACAAATGATTATTTAAGGGACACGCACTGCTAAAATACAAACAAATGTAACATTAACCCCTTAAGGACAGAGCTTCGGAAGCTTGTCTTTCACTTAATGACAACGGCATTTTTTGCATTTTTTGCTGTTTGCGTGCAACTGCAATTTGCATTTGACTCATTTATTGCACCGACGCATATTATATACCATTTCTTAAAGGACAGAAAGGGCTTTAATTTGATGTAACATATATATATATATATATATATGCATGCTTATTTATTATAAAAAAATACAGAAAAATGCAAAGGAAATGAAAAAAATTGTGTTTATTTAACAGTTCTTGCAATAATAATGTGTGCACAATTAGTGCAGGTTAAGGAAAGTAATTACAAATAAATTCATTTAGTTGTTCTGATTTACAGAATATATAATGTGTCTGGGATTTTAAGGTTTTTTTGGTAGTTACAGGTCACAAAGCACAAGGAGTAAAATAAACTTTTAATGTGGAGCGATTTTAGAATTTGGTATGTTTGTCTTGTAAGCTTAATAGCCATAAAAGAAAACAAAATTGCCACACAAAAGTATATATTTATATAAAGTAGACACCACAGACTATTTACCCAAGGTTGTTTTGGCACTTTCTACGTAACCATTTCACCGCCAATCTCTGTTAAATATTGGAGTAAAATTTTGTTTTTGGGGGGTTTTCACACACAAACTTATAACAAAGAACTTCTCATGTGTATTTTGTAAAGTTGGTGTGTGCTATTCCTGTACAAAGTTTTATTTTGTGTTCAGTTACATCTGCTGAGTAAAATGACACCCCCATTGTATGTCTTTGGCACTATGTTGTGAAGCTATAGTGCCATATAGGAGACCTGTCCTTTTCAGTATTCACAGTCGAATTTTGAGAAACGGATTTAATGAGCCTATGCTTCCATTTTGGGTATTATAGTAGTTTGACTGTTCAAAAAAAAACCACAAAGGCCTACCATTTGTAAAAGTAGACACTCCAGGGTATCTCATAAGGTGCATATTGTGCCTTAACATGCCCCCATTTTTTTTACCAAGCCGCCATTTTTTTACCAATATATGCCAAAGTATGTGGTAAAATATAATTTTGTGCATTTTTTACATACGGATTGCATTTTTGCTGGGCATTTTGTATATTTCATATGTGCCACTAAGTTCAAACCCCCCAAATTATGCTCAGCTAAGTCTTCTGAGTAAAAGGACACCCCCATTGTATGTCTTTGGCACTATTTCGTGAAGCTACAGTGCCATACAGGAGACCTGTCCTTTTCAGTATTCACATTAGAATTTTGAGAGACGGATTTAAAGAGCCTATGCTTCCATTTGGGGTATTATAACAGTTTTACTGTTCAAAAAAACCCCACAAAGGCCTACCATTTGTAAACGTAGACACTCCAGGGTATATCATAAGGTGCATATTGTGCCATAGCATGCCCCCATTGTTTCACCAATATATGCCAAAGTATGTGGTAAAAAATAATTTTGGGCATTTTTTTACATACGGATTGCATTTTTTCTGGGCATTTTGTATATTTCATATGTGCCACTAAGTTCAAAACCCCCAAATTATGCTCAGCTAAGTCTTCTGAGTAAAAAGACATCCCCAATGAATGTCTTTGGCACTATTTTGTGAAGCTACAGTGCCATATAGGAGACCAAGCCATATCAGTTTTTACAGAACTTTGAATTTTGACGCTGGGCCTATGTGCAATTTCCAAGCATCTTCGCAGGTTTTAAATTCAAACTACCCCACAAAGGCCTACCTTTTCTTAAAGTAGACACCCCGGGGTATTTCAAAAGGCATATTTTGAACCTTAGCGTGGGATCATTTTTCCGCTAGCTTGTACCAGGTGTAGTGGTAATAAGCGTTTTTTCTGCCTTTTTGACACACAATGTGAGTTTGCAAACCTTATGTGTGCTACGACTGTATAATACTTCATATGTTGCTCAGCTATGTCAGCTGAGTACAAAAATACCCCCGTATGTACCTTTGCCAGGTATATGTGGACATCGGAGGGGCACATTTGGGACACAGCCATTCCAGTTTTTTTTCAAACTTTAAATTTTTACCCTATGCCCATGTCCCATTTTAGAGTGTTTTACCAGGCTATATGATCCAAATACCCCATAAAGCCATACCATTTCTTAAAGAAGACATCCCAGGGTATTTCAAAAGGCATATTTTGAACCTTAGCGTGGGATCATTTTTCCGCTAGCTTGTACCAGGTGTAGTGGTAATAAGCATTTTTTCTGCCTTTTTGACACACAAAGTGAGTTTGCACAGTATATTTTGCAAACCTTATGTGTGCTACGACTGTGTAATACTTCATATGTTGCTCAGCTATATGGTCTGAGTACAGCAATACCCCCGTATGTACCTTTGCCAGGTATATGTGGATGTTGAAGGGGCACATTTGAGACGCAGCCATTCAGTTTTTTTCTAACTTTGAAGTTTTACGCTGTGTCCATGTTCCAATTTGGAGTAGTTTAGATGGTTGGTTATTGAAACTTCCCCACAAACACATACTATTTATTAAAGAATACACCGTGGGGTAATTCAAAAGGCATATTTTGAACCTTAGCGTGGGATCATTTTTTCTCTAGTTTGTTCTAGGTGTAGTGGTAATGAGCGTTTTTAACCCCTTAAGGACCAAACTTCTGGAATAAAAGGGAATTATGACATGTCACACACGTCATGTGTCCTTAAGGGGTTAAATGTATTTTTAACTTTTTTTTTACTTTTGTTACTTTTTAAAACTATTTTTTAAACTTTTGTTGTGCTTATTAATTTTTTTAAATGTTCCTAAACTTTCTTAAAACTTTTTTTTTACAGATTTAACATTCTAAGCTTTTGTTTTTACCGTTAACCCCTAACTAGCAGTAAGCAGCACTAACAGTATATTCCCCATTTTCCCATAACTCCCACCCAGCCCAGCTAGAAAAAAATATTTAATTATACAATATTTAAATTAGTTAATTAAATAAATTGAACCCCTGAGGATTAAAAAATAAATAAAAGTTAATCGTCAGGGGTTAAAAAAAATTAGATCACAGTATAATACTGTGATCTGTGTTTTGATCACTGTAGGCAGGGAAGGGGTTAATTTTTATTTGGACTGGGGTAAGGGGTGTGTTTTTTTTGTTTTGTTTTTTACTTAAACGTTATTAAAACTTTTTTTAACTTTTTAAAGCTTATTTTAAAACTTTTTTTAACGTTAACCCCTAGTTAGCCTAACACCAAATCCCCCCATTCCCCACTAACTTCCACCCTCCCCAGCTAGCTAAATATATAATTTTAAAATACTTAAATTAATTAATAAAATAAATTTAACCCCTGAGGGTTAAAAAAAAAAAAGAATGAATCCTCAGGGGTTAAAAAAAAAAAATCAGATCATAGTAAAATGCAATCCCTGCCAATTGATCACTGTAGTCAGTGATCAATTGGCAGGGAAGGGGTTATTTCTTATTAAAATGGTAAAACTTTTTTTTACACAGGGGGCAGGATCAGCACTGATCCGTCTCCCTGCACTTCCCAGTGAACCCGGAAGTGCAGGGAGGCGGAAGGTGAGTATACACAGCACATGTGCTCGCTTTGACATGCTGTCAGAGCGGGCACATGTGCTGGGACAGCGCAAATCGGTGCTCCCGGTCTGCCTCTAATGCAGAGGCAGACCGGAGCACCATTAACATCGCGATCGCCGCGATTGCGGCGATCTGGGGTTAATTTTACCGCATGACGGACGAGGTCCGTCACTCGTCGTTAAGGGTTTTCCCTGAGTGACAGACCTCGTCCGTCACCCGTCGTTAAGGGGTTAAGTGAACTGTTTAGTAAATATACCCCAATTTAACTATGACTTCTTTCATTGACTGTATATCTAAAAACAGTTTGCAAATGCTGCAGATTTTTTAAGCTTGAATTGTCTGAAGCCTTTTTAAGCCCTCCCCTTCTTCCCCAGTCCAGACTTTCTGTACCCATCTAGTTAAAGACTTACCAACACAACTCAATGAGAAGCCTTTGCAAGGAAGGTGCTCTGACCAATTGTCTGCCTCTTGGGTTTAGTTCCACAGAGCTTTAAAAAAAACAAAAAAAAAACAGGAAGTAAAAGTACCAGTTCTCAGATTGGCAGCCAGAGGGGTAAAACAATTTCTAAAAATGCCAATTTGCATTGATTTTTTTTTGTAAAATAAAATAAAAAGACACACTCCTAAAGTTGAAGTGCTTTAGGGGTCTAGAGTGTACATTTAAATTAATTGGTGATTGGTATCAGATCTGGAATGCAACTAATTAATATCAAACACAGTAATCAAATAGACTCTATGTCACAGGTCATATATAATCTATGAAGAGGTTGATTACCACAAGCCCCAACAAATAGCCAGAGAGGAGAGATCAAACTGCAAAATGGAAATTGCCAGTTAACACGAGAATTACCTGTAAATGGTTCAATTTGATAAACAGAATAAATTATTGAGAAAATACGAAAAATACTCCTCATTTATTTGTCCTTCTTCTGACAATTTAGAAGGTTTTGTTCCTATTTTAGTAAAGAATTTTCTGAGATAATGAATAGCGTATAGAAGTAGCTTTCTATTTCACATTTTATGCAGATTTGTTTCCAGTAAAATCGAAATTTACTGCTCAAAGGATCCACACTTTTGGCTTCCTTGTTGCCATAAGTCAAGGTGATTGGAAGGGTAAAGGATTTAACGTATCTTGGTTGCATTTTGAAGAAGTGTACAAATGTGGGGGCTGCTGAAATGTTGTCAGTTTGTGTTGAAGGGTTTCAACTTTCATTCTGTTATTAAAAAAGGTCTATAACACTGAACACCACTAATTGTAGAAACAAAATGTGATTTACCTCATTACTTGTCTGAGGAGTCAAAAACAATATGTTTGTAAAACAATTAGAGAAGTGAGAGATAGGATTAGAGAACATACCTTAACATACCAGCACTTTATTTAATCTACCTCAATACAAAAAGAAAGCGGCCCGATCCTCCTTTTTCTACAGAGCATCGCAATTATGAAACAACCTCCTGCACACTTTGAAATCTTCCCCAGGCCTAAAATTATTTAAGAGATCCCTCTCTACGTATCTCAAAACAGAATGCACCTGTCATTACTGATTATATATTTTAGAGTGGCATTTTATTGTGGCCAGCCAAAGACACACCTTTGCAATAATCATGCTGTCTAATCAGCACCTTGATATGCCACACCTGTGAGGTGGATGGATTATCTCGGCAATCGAGAAGTGCTCACTAACCCAGATTTAGACAGATTTGTGAACAACATTTCAGAGAAATAGGCCTTTTGTGTACATAGAAAAAGTCTTGGATCTTTGAGTTTAGCTCATGAAAAATGGGGGCAAAAACATAAGTGTTGCGTTTATAATTTTGTTCAGTGTATATAGTGGCTTATTGTTAAATAGTTATATGGTATTTACCCAAAGAATATATTTTATCATTCTTTTTGTCATAAACCTTTTGTTATTTGAAAATTCCTTTAAGAGAATGTGTAAATAGTGATTTCTGCATCCTGAATATTGTACTTACACTAAACAGCCAAAACATTATACCACGTGCCACATGCCAAAACAGCTCTGATGCATTGATGCATGGACTCCACAAGACCTATGAATGTGTCTTGTGCTATCTGGCACCAAGACATTAGCAGAAGATCCTATAGATCCTGCAAGTTGCAAGGTGGGATCTCCATGGATCAGATTTGTTGTTCCAGCACTTCTCACAGATGCTCAATCAGATTTAGATCTGGGTACTTTCGAGGCCAAGGCAACACCTTGAACTCTTTGACATGATCCTCAACCCATTCCAGAACAATTTTTACCCTGCTGAAAAAAGCCACAGCCATCAGGGACACTACTGTCATGAAGGGGTCTATGTGGTGTGCAACAATCTCTAGCTATGTGTTACGTATCAAAGTAACGTCAGGACGATTCACAGCAGAACATTGCCCAGAGCATAACACTGACTTATATATAATAGTGCATCCTGCTGCCATCTTTTCTCCAGGTAATTGACGGAACCCAGCCATGCACTTAATTTAAAAGAAAACATGATTCATCAGACCAGGAAACCTTCTGCCATTACACTCCATGGTCCAGATTTGATGCTCACATCCCCATTGAAGGCACTCACAGTGGTGGATGGGGTCTGCATGGGACTCTAACTGGTCTGCAGCCCCATACACAGCAAACTGAACTGTAATGCACTGTATGTTCTGACATCTTTCTATCAGCATTACGTTTTTCAGCATTCTGAGTTACAGCAGATCTACTGTGAGATTGGAACATGTGGGCTAGCCTTCTCTCTTCATGTGCATCAATGAGCCTTAGGCACCTATGACCCTGATGTCGGTTCACTGGTTGTCCTTCCTTGCACCACACTTGGTAGGTACTAACAACTGCAAACCGGGAACACCACAAAAACTTGTTGTTTTGGAGACCCAATTGTCTTTTCACTATGGCCATTTTCCTGCTTCCAAAACATGAAATTCAAGAATTGACTGTTCACTTGCTGTCTAATATATCCCACCCCTTGTCAGGTGCCATTGTAACAATATAATCAATGTTATATATTTCACCTGTCAGTGGTTTTAGTGTTGTGGCTGATCAGTGTATATAGAATCTTTAAGTATAATGAGGTCTTAATATTAATATTGCACTCTTGTTTATTCACTTTATTCTATGTATATCACACTTAGAAATGCAGCAGTGGAACAGTTTTGTTCAATCAGTTTGAATCAGAGTTATCCAATACCATATATAGGGCCACTTTGCATTTCAATTATGTATCTACATAAATGCATAGCCTACAAAACAGCACAGACCACTACCACCCCCCACATCCCCAATGATCACCCATTCCCTGGACCTCTGGGATCACCTCAGCGACCAATTTGACCTATCCACAGGCCTATCTCCCCTTTCCCCAATCCTCCGCAACAAAATGTTCCCGCCCGGCCTCACACCGCGACACTATGCCCACTTCGAAGACAGGGACATAGTCAGACTTGGACACCTTTACCCAAATGGCAAACTCCTGCAATACGCAGAAATCCCCGACCCCGAAACCCTAACCACATATGACTATTTTCGATACCTCCAACTCCGAAGCTTCGCCGCAACAGACACAGTCCGCATAGCAGCCACCTCGACCCTGACCGGGTTCGAAAGGGACACCCTCCACTCACCATCCAGAAAGAGCCAAATATCAACCCTATACACGACACTAACTACGCATCACACTCAGGTAGCCCTCCCATACATCACAGCATGGGAGGAAGACTTAGGACCTCCCGAAGACCCCACCGACTGGGCTGACGTCTGGACATCCATCAAATCCATCTCAACCTGTGTTACTCACAAAGAGCAGGCTTACAAAATGCTCTTCAGGTGGTACCTCACTCCCTGCCGCTTAAAGGCAATGAAACAGCTCTCCACTAACCTCTGCTGGAAACTGTGCGGCGAAACTGGCACATTCCTCTACTGCTGGTGGACATGCCCCATATGGAAAACAATCACAACACTCCTAACCAGAATACTTACCAAACCTGTACCTCTAGACCCATGGGCCCTCCTACTCTCTAAACCCATAGACACCTTCACCCGCAGCGAAAATAAACTCATTGCAAGAGTGGCCCTAGCCACTCGCAGAGCAATCGCAGAATTTTGGTCCAGACAACGTATACCCACCCACCCCCAAATACACACTAAAATAACTGACAGCGTTGACATGGACAAGCTAACAGCGCAAATACATGACACCCCAAAATCATTTCACAAAGTCTGGGACCCATGGCTGGAAGGACACAGCGCACTCCCGTGGTGACCAGCCACAATCTCATGCAACCATGCCACCATCACTAACGAACAACAAACGACGAACACATTGCTCGCCAAACCGACCCCTCAACCCATCCTACCCTGCTCGGGGCCCTGGAGGATAACCAAGGGGGAAGCACCACTTCCCCCTCCCACCAGGTAACCCTCCCCCACCTCCCCACACACCTGCATCACCTACCCAATCGCCCCTCTGACTACTGCACCAGATCCAACTGCCAGGCTCTGCCGACACAGCCGCAACCAACGAACATAACTATGACGGCAACCCCCACACCAGCAAATCCCTCCAAAAACGACCACCACCAGAACTCCTGGCATCACAGACTCACAAGCTATACCACCATTCTCAGCCGCAAAAAGGCCGAATGTCTGGACCGCTACCCAATCAGAAGTATCTAATTGGACATGAACAAGGAAGCTAGTGCTGGGCAGAACTTGTAGAATATGTAGAACGTTGCAACTTGGGAAAACCATTTTGAAAAATTAATGGGTTTTTTTTTTATACTTCAACTACATTAAAACAAAAGTACATTAAAACAAAAGCATGACCCATACTCCTTTTCTCCCGTTACCCTCCCAATAAGACACTGCACACTTTTTCTTGTGGATAAGGGCACCGGCCACAGCTTTATTAAATTCAACTCAGATAACCATAACCTGTCAGCTGTTGGGCGGTTAACCCAACAGACAGTTCTCCACCTCTTTTCCCCAAGAGCCTCAACAGCCGACACTTGCCATCAGCCCTTGTCGTCTCCCCAATTCGACTCCGTGTCTTTCTCCTTTATTCACAGTTGCGCTGTCCAGGGATCCCGCCAAGCTATGACAAAACAAGAAACAACAGCAAGACACCAAAGAAAAACACCAACATTTCCATAACCAGGGGCAGGGTGGGTGGGAATTTTAACCAGGTGCCCTCCAGTGTCTCTGCTGACTGGTAAGTCTCCTCCCCACGTCTCTCTTCAAACCCCTTTCCTTTGCAGCAAACTATCATTTTTAAGACCATTTTAACACATTTTTAAGATTCATGGGCAGCAGTCATGATCCCCCTTCCCAAGTTGTACAGGGGGAAACTTTCTTTTTAATCTAGACAGTCACAATAAGTATCTTCAACAGGACGCAAAGAACACTAATCTTTGGTAATGCCACATAAATAGGAAGAAGGTTTTAATTCATTTCCAAGAACTGAGGCATTCAGAAGAAATACTGTTATTAAACAGTAAGTAACCTTCAATGGCTACAAATGATTATTTAAGGGACACGCACTGCTAAAATACAAACAAATGTAACATTAACCCCTTAAGGACAGAGCTTCGGAAGCTTGTCTTTCACTTAATGACAACGGCATTTTTTGCATTTTTTGCTGTTTGCGTGCAACTGCAATTTGCATTTGACTCATTTATTGCACCAACGCATATTATATACCATTTCTTAAAGGACAGAAAGGGCTTTAATTTGATGTAACATATATATATATATATATATGCATGCTTATTTATTATAAAAAAATACAGAAAAATGCAAAGGAAATGAAAAAAATTGTGTTTATTTAACAGTTCTTGCAATAATAATGTGTGCACAATTAGTGCAGGTTAAGGAAAGTAATTACAAATAAATTCATTTAGTTGTTCTGATTTACAGAATATATAATGTGTCTGGGATTTTAAGGTTTTTTTGGTAGTTACAGGTCACAAAGCACAAGGAGTAAAATAAACTTTTAATGTGGAGCGATTTTAGAATTTGGTATGTTTGTCTTGTAAGCTTAATAGCCATAAAAGAAAACAAAATTGCCACACAAAAGTATATATTTATATAAAGTAGACACCACAGACTATTTACCCAAGGTTGTTTTGGCACTTTCTACGTAACCATTGCACCGCCAATCTCTGTTAAATATTGGAGTAAAATTTTGTTTTTGGGGGGTTTTCACACACAAACTTATAACAAAGAACTTCTCATGTGTATTTTGTAAAGTTGGTGTGTGCTATTCCTGTACAAAGTTTTATTTTGTGTTCAGTTACATCTGCTGAGTAAAATGACACCCCCATTGTATGTCTTTGGCACTATGTTGTGAAGCTATAGTGCCATATAGGAGACCTGTCCTTTTCAGTATTCACAGTCGAATTTTGAGAAACGGATTTAATGAGCCTATGCTTCCATTTTGGGTATTATAGTAGTTTGACTGTTCAAAAAAAAACCACAAAGGCCTACCATTTGTAAAAGTAGACACTCCAGGGTATCTCATAAGGTGCATATTGTGCCTTAACATGCCCCCATTTTTTTTACCAAGCCGCCATTATTTTACCAATATATGCCAAAGTATGTGGTAAAATATAATTTTGTGCATTTTTTACATACGGATTGCATTTTTGCTGGGCATTTTGTATATTTCATATGTGCCACTAAGTTCAAACCCCCCAAATTATGCTCAGCTAAGTCTTCTGAGTAAAAGGACACCCCCATTGTATGTCTTTGGCACTATTTCGTGAAGCTACAGTGCCATACAGGAGACCTGTCCTTTTCAGTATTCACATTAGAATTTTGAGAGACGGATTTAAAGAGCCTATGCTTCCATTTGGGGTATTATAACAGTTTTACTGTTCAAAAAAACCCCACAAAGGCCTACCATTTGTAAACGTAGACACTCCAGGGTATATCATAAGGTGCATATTGTGCCATAGCATGCCCCCATTGTTTCACCAATATATGCCAAAGTATGTGGTAAAAAATAATTTTGGGCATTTTTTTACATACGGATTGCATTTTTTCTGGGCATTTTGTATATTTCATATGTGCCACTAAGTTCAAAACCCCCAAATTATGCTCAGCTAAGTCTTCTGAGTAAAAAGACATCCCCAATGAATGTCTTTGGCACTATTTTGTGAAGCTACAGTGCCATATAGGAGACCAAGCCATATCAGTTTTTACAGAACTTTGAATTTTGACGCTGGGCCTATGTGCAATTTCCAAGCATCTTCGCAGGTTTTAAATTCAAACTACCCCACAAAGGCCTACCTTTTCTTAAAGTAGACACCCCGGGGTATTTCAAAAGGCATATTTTGAACCTTAGCGTGGGATCATTTTTCCGCTAGCTTGTACCAGGTGTAGTGGTAATAAGCGTTTTTTCTGCCTTTTTGACACACAACGTGAGTTTGCAAACCTTATGTGTGCTACGACTGTATAATACTTCATATGTTGCTCAGCTATGTCAGCTGAGTACAAAAATACCCCCGTATGTACCTTTGCCAGGTATATGTGGACATCGGAGGGGCACATTTGGGACACAGCCATTCCAGTTTTTTTTCAAACTTTAAATTTTTACCCTATGCCCATGTCCCATTTTAGAGTGTTTTACCAGGCTATATGATCCAAATACCCCATAAAGCCATACCATTTCTTAAAGAAGACATCCCAGGGTATTTCAAAAGGCATATTTTGAACCTTAGCGTGGGATAATTTTTTCTCTAGTTTGTTCTAGGTGTAGTGGTAATGAGCGTTTTTAACCCCTTAAGGACCAAACTTCTGGAATAAAAGGGAATTATGACATGTCACACACGTCATGTGTCCTTAAGGGGTTAAATGTATTTTTTTACTTTTTTTTACTTTTGTTACTTTTTAAAACTATTTTTTAAACTTTTGTTGTGCTTATTAATTTTTTTAAACGTTCCTAAACTTTCTTAAAACTTTTTTTTACAGATTTAACATTCTAAGCTTTTGTTTTTACCGTTAACCCCTAACTAGCAGTAAGCAGCACTAACAGTAAATTCCCCATTTTCCCATAACTCCCACCCAGCCCAGCTAGAAAAAAATATTTAATTATACAATATTTAAATTAGTTAATTAAATAAATTGAACCCCTGAGGATTAAAAAATAAATAAAAGTTAATCGTCAGGGGTTAAAAAAAATTAGATCACAGTATAATACTGTGATCTGTGTTTTGATCACTGTAGGCAGGGAAGGGGTTAATTTTTATTTGGACTGGGGTAAGGGGTGTGTTTTTTTTGTTTTGTTTTTTACTTAAACGTTATTAAAACTTTTTTTAACTTTTTAAAGCTTATTTTAAAACTTTTTTTAACGTTAACCCCTAGTTAGCCTAACACCAAATCCCCCCATTCCCCACTAACTTCCACCCTCCCCAGCTAGCTAAATATATAATTTTAAAATACTTAAATTAATTAATAAAATAAATTTAACCCCTGAGGGTTAAAAAAAAAAAGAATGAATCCTCAGGGGTTAAAAAAAAAAATCAGATCATAGTAAAATGCAATCCCTGCCAATTGATCACTGTAGTCAGTGATCAATTGGCAGGGAAGGGGTTATTTCTTTATTAAAATGGTAAAACTTTTTTTTACACAGGGGGCAGGATCAGCACTGATCCGTCTCCCTGCACTTCCCAGTGAACCCGGAAGTGCAGGGAGGCGGAAGGTGAGTATACACAGCACATGTACTCGCTTTGACATGCTGTCAGAGCGGGCACATGTGCTGGGACAGCGCAAATCGGTGCTCCCGGTCTGCCTCTAATGCAGAGGCAGACCGGAGCACCATTAACATCGCGATCGCCGCGATTGCGGCGATCTGGGGTTAATTTTACCGCATGACGGACGAGGTCCGTCACTCGTCGTTAAGGGTTTTCCCTGAGTGACAGACCTCGTCCGTCACCCGTCGTTAAGGGGTTAAGTGAACTGTTTAGTAAATATGCCCCAATTTAACTATGACTTCTTTCATTGACTGTATATCTAAAAACAGTTTGCAAATGCTGCAGATTTTTTAAGCTTGAATTGTCTGAAGCCTTTTTAAGCCCTCCCCTTCTTCCCCAGTCCAGACTTTCTGTACCCATCTAGTTAAAGACTTACCAACACAACTCAATGAGAAGCCTTTGCAAGGAAGGTGCTCTGACCAATTGTCTGCCTCTTGGGTTTAGTTCCACAGAGCTTTAAAAAAAACAAAAAAAAAAACAGGAAGTAAAAGTACCAGTTCTCAGATTGGCAGCCAGAGGGGTAAAACAATTTCTAAAAATGCCAATTTGCATTGATTTTTTTTTGTAAAATAAAATAAAAAGACACACTCCTAAAGTTGAAGTGCTTTAGGGGTCTAGAGTGTACATTTAAATTAATTGGTGATTGGTATCAGATCTGGAATGCAACTAATTAATATCAAACACAGTAATCAAATAGACTCTATGTCACAGGTCATATATAATCTATGAAGAGGTTGATTACCACAAGCCCCAACAAATAGCCAGAGAGGAGAGATCAAACTGCAAAATGGAAATTGCCAGTTAACACGAGAATTACCTGTAAATGGTTCAATTTGATAAACAGAATAAATTATTGAGAAAATACGAAAAATACTCCTCATTTATTTGTCCTTCTTCTGACAATTTAGAAGGTTTTGTTCCCATTTTAGTAAAGAATTTTCTGAGATAATGAATAGCGTATAGAAGTAGCTTTCTATTTCACATTTTATGCAGATTTGTTTCCAGTAAAATCGAAATTTACTGCTCAAAGGATCCACACTTTTGGCTTCCTTGTTGCCATAAGTCAAGGTGATTGGAAGGGTAAAGGATTTAACGTATCTTGGTTGCATTTTGAAGAAGTGTACAAATGTGGGGGCTGCTGAAATGTTGTCAGTTTGTGTTGAAGGGTTTCAACTTTCATTCTGTTATTAAAAAAGGTCTATAACACTGAACACCACTAATTGTAGAAACAAAATGTGATTTACCTCATTACTTGTCTGAGGAGTCAAAAACAATATGTTTGTAAAACAATTAGAGAAGTGAGAGATAGGATTAGAGAACATACCTTAACATACCAGCACTTTATTTAATCTACCTCAATACAAAAAGAAAGCGGCCCGATCCTCCTTTTTCTACAGAGCATCGCAATTATGAAACAACCTCCTGCACACTTTGAAATCTTCCCCAGGCCTAAAATTATTTAAGAGATCCCTCTCTACGTATCTCAAAACAGAATGCACCTGTCATTACTGATTATATATTTTAGAGTGGCATTTTATTGTGGCCAGCCAAAGACACACCTTTGCAATAATCATGCTGTCTAATCAGCACCTTGATATGCCACACCTGTGAGGTGGATGGATTATCTCGGCAATCGAGAAGTGCTCACTAACCCAGATTTAGACAGATTTGTGAACAACATTTCAGAGAAATAGGCCTTTTGTGTACATAGAAAAAGTCTTGGATCTTTGAGTTTAGCTCATGAAAAATGGGGGCAAAAACATAAGTGTTGCGTTTATAATTTTGTTCAGTGTATATAGTGGCTTATTGTTAAATAGTTATATGGTATTTACCCAAAGAATATATTTTATCATTCTTTTTGTCATAAACCTTTTGTTATTTGAAAATTCCTTTAAGAGAATGTGTAAATAGTGATTTCTGCATCCTGAATATTGTACTTACACTAAACAGCCAAAACATTATACCACGTGCCACATGCCAAAACAGCTCTGATGCATTGATGCATGGACTCCACAAGACCTATGAATGTGTCTTGTGCTATCTGGCACCAAGACATTAGCAGAAGATCCTATAGATCCTGCAAGTTGCAAGGTGGGATCTCCATGGATCAGATTTGTTGTTCCAGCACTTCTCACAGATGCTCAATCAGATTTAGATCTGGGTACTTTCGAGGCCAAGGCAACACCTTGAACTCTTTGACATGATCCTCAAACCATTCCAGAACAATTTTTACCCTGCTGAAAAAAGCCACAGCCATCAGGGACACTACTGTCATGAAGGGGTCTATGTGGTGTGCAACAATCTCTAGCTATGTGTTACGTATCAAAGTAACGTCAGGACGATTCACAGCAGAACATTGCCCAGAGCATAACACTGACTTATATATAATAGTGCATCCTGCTGCCATCTTTTCTCCAGGTAATTGACGGAACCCAGCCATGCACTTAATTTAAAAGAAAACATGATTCATCAGACCAGGAAACCTTCTGCCATTACACTCCATGGTCCAGATTTGATGCTCACATCCCCATTGAAGGCACTCACAGTGGTGGATGGGGTCTGCATGGGACTCTAACTGGTCTGCAGCCCCATACACAGCAAACTGAACTGTAATGCACTGTATGTTCTGACATCTTTCTATCAGCATTACGTTTTTCAGCATTCTGAGTTACAGCAGATCTACTGTGAGATTGGAACATGTGGGCTAGCCTTCTCTCTTCATGTGCATCAATGAGCCTTAGGCACCTATGACCCTGATGTCGGTTCACTGGTTGTCCTTCCTTGCACCACACTTGGTAGGTACTAACAACTGCAAACCGGGAACACCACAAAAACTTGTTGTTTTGGAGACCCAATTGTCTTTTCACTATGGCCATTTTCCTGCTTCCAAAACATGAAATTCAAGAATTGACTGTTCACTTGCTGTCTAATATATCCCACCCCTTGTCAGGTGCCATTGTAACAATATAATCAATGTTATATATTTCACCTGTCAGTGGTTTTAGTGTTGTGGCTGATCAGTGTATATAGAATCTTTAAGTATAATGAGGTCTTAATATTAATATTGCACTCTTGTTTATTCACTTTATTCTATGTATATCACACTTAGAAATGCAGCAGTGGAACAGTTTTGTTCAATCAATTTGAATCAGAGTTATCCAATACCATATATAGGGCCACTTTGCATTTCAATTATGTATCTACATAAATGCATAGCCTACAAAACAGCACAGACCACTACCACCCCCCACATCCCCAATGATCACCCATTCCCTGGACCTCTGGGATCACCTCAGCGACCAATTTGACCTATCCACCGGCCTATCTCCCCTTTCCCCAATCCTCCGCAACAAAATGTTCCCGCCCGGCCTCACACCGCAACACTATGCCCACTTCGAAGACAGGGACATAGTCAGACTTGGACACCTTTACCCAAATGGCAAACTCCTGCAATACGCAGAAATCCCCGACCCCGAAACCCTAACCACATATGACTATTTTCGATACCTCCAACTCCGAAGCTTCGCCGCAACAGACACAGTCCGCATAGCAGCCACCTCGACCCTGACCGGGTTCGAAAGGGACACCCTCCACTCACCATCCAGAAAGAGCCAAATATCAACCCTATACACGACACTAACTACGCATCACACTCAGGTAGCCCTCCCATACATCACAGCATGGGAGGAAGACTTAGGACCTCCCGAAGACCCCACCGACTGGGCTGACGTCTGGACATCCATCAAATCCATCTCAACCTGTGTTACTCACAAAGAGCAGGCTTACAAAATGCTCTTCAGGTGGTACCTCACCCCCTGCCGCTTAAAGGCAATGAAACAGCTCTCCACTAACCTCTGCTGGAAACTGTGCGGCGAAACTGGCACATTCCTCTACTGCTGGTGGACATGCCCCATATGGAAAACAATCACAACACTCCTAACCAGAATACTTACCAAACCTGTACCTCTAGACCCATGGGCCCTCCTACTCTCTAAACCCATAGACACCTTCACCCGCAGCGAAAATTAACTCATTGCAAGAGTGGCCCTAGCCACTCGCAGAGCAATCGCAGAATTTTGGTCCAGACAACGTATACCCACCCACCCCCAAATACACACTAAAATAACTGACAGCGTTGACATGGACAAGCTAACAGCGCAAATACATGACACCCCAAAATCATTTCACAAAGTCTGGGACCCATGGCTGGAAGGACACAGCGCACTCCCGTGGTGACCAGCCACAATCTCATGCAACCATGCCACCATCACTAACGAACAACAAACGACGAACACATTGCTCGCCAAACCGACCCCTCAACCCATCCTACCCTGCTCGGGGCCCTGGAGGATAACCAAGGGGGAAGCACCACTTCCCCCTCCCACCAGGTAACCCTCCCCCACCTCCCCACACACCTGCATCACCTACCCAATCGCCCCTCTGACTACTGCACCAGATCCAACTGCCAGGCTCTGCCGACACAGCCGCAACCAACGAACATAACTATGACGGCAACCCCCACACCAGCAAATCCCTCCAAAAACGACCACCACCAGAACTCCTGGCATCACAGACTCACAAGCTATACCACCATTCTCAGCCGCAAAAAGGCCGAATGTCTGGACCGCTACCCAATCAGGGATGTCGCATCCCAACCACGACCCCCCCATTAGGACACGTAAACAGACAACACAAACAATGAGGTTGAACATACGACCCCCAACGAAAAACGGTCCTCAATTGACGGTATAGAACACGACAACAAAACCAAAATGCCAGATTTGTATGCAAACAATTCAATGTCGTACCCTATTATTGTTGTTATTCACATAACCAATCTATTTTTTCTGTACAAACGTTCATATGATATTTGAAAATGAAAAATAAAGAATCTTTAAAAAAATAAATGCATAGCCTACAGCAGGGCTAAAATTGTTTGCTCACCAACTAGCCATTGTCAAGTAAACATTCAGCCCTGACTGGTATAAACCCTTGGCGCATGTGCCATGGGCCCTCCAGGTTTGCAGTGCCATGTAACTGCAGGCTTTAGTGGCTTTGATGCTTGGAGTATCCCTTTAAGTAGAGTTGTTTGAAAGTAAAAATACATTCTTGCTAAATGTAGCATGATAACCATGATATGTAGTATGGGACTGGTCAATGCAGGGCCGGACTGGGAAAAAAATTAGGCCCGGGCATTTTTCAATCAGAGCGGCCCCCTAAGAAGGGGGCGGGACCAGAGAGGGTGTGTTTTGTCATCACTAATGACAAGCACGCCCCCTCTCAAAGTGAGCATGTTAGTTCAATGCGCAGAGCCCCGCTGAAGAGCTCTGGCATTAGAAAAAGGCCCTGAATTTGTTCTGCGCAGCGCAAGCAAATTTATTAACATGCTTGCACTGATTTTTCTTTTAAATTGTCTCTGGTGTCTCCACAAGTGGGATACCAGAGGACAAAAGGGCCAGGAAAGTGTATGGTGCATGTGTATGGAGCCTGCTTGTGGGATTGCGTGTGTGTAGAGTGTGGTGTGGTATTGTGTAAATAGGTCAATTTCATTTTTGTTTGCGGTGTAATATGTGTGGCTGGGCGCTGTAGAGAGTGCGTGTATAGGGAGCATAGTGTTATAGGGGATGTAGCGAGTGTGTGCATACGGGTTGAAGTGTGTGTGTATAGGTGACGTAGTGTGTGTAGGGGTTGTAGAGAGGGTGTGTTTAGAGAATGTTGTATGTGTTTGCTGACAAGGAATGTAGTGTGTGTGTAGGAGATCTACTGTGTAAAGGACCCAGAGTGTGTATAGGAGATTGTGTGTGTGTGTGTAGAGGATTAAGAGTGCATATAGGGTAAGGGATCTAGCGTGTATCTGGAGCGTAATGTGTGTAGTGGTGCAGTGTGAGGGGTGCTTTAGTGTGTGTGTGTATATATATATATATATAAATATATATATATATTTGGACATATTGTATGCGTGAGGGGCGCAGTGTGTGTGTATGTAAGAGGGGTGCTGTGTGTGAGGGTGTTTTTATGTGCCGTCACATTCTAGGTTTCTAATTTTATTTGTCTGTTAACTCACTGAGGGTTATTTTATTTATATATATATATATATATATATATATATATATATATGTGCGTGTGGGAGTGTGCTGTATATGTGTGAGCGAGGGTGCTGTGTGTGTCTGAGGGTGCTGTGTGTGTGTCTGAGGGTACTGTGTGTGTGTCTGAGGATACTGTGTGTGTCTGAGGGTGCTGTGTGTGTGTCTGAGGGTGCTGTGTGTGTCTGAGGGTGCTGTGTGTGTGTCTGGGGGTGCTGTGTGTGTGTCTGAGGGTGCTGTGTGTGTGTCTGAGGGTGCTGTGTGTGTGTCTGAGGGTGCTGTGTGTGTGTCTGGGGGTGCTGTGTGTGTGTCTGGGGGTGCTGTGTGTGTCTGAGGGTGTTGTGTGTTTGTGTCTGAGGGCGCTGTGTGTGTTTGTGTGCTGTGTGTGTGAGTGTGAATGTATATTTTATTTACATTTAAATATATATTTTTTATTAATAAAAAAAAAAAAAGTTATATCCCCCCTCCTCCCTTCTTACCTTTTAGCCTGGAAGGAGGGGGGGGGAACTGTTCTGCCTGTGGGGAGAGGGGGATCCGTTCTGCCTGGGGGGTGGTGGGGGGCCGTGCAGCTTCCTTTCCTGGTGGTCCAGTGGTGAGAGTGAACTTTAGCCTGAAGGCTATAGTTCACTCTCGCGAGATCTGAGCGTTGCCGCGGTAACCGCGGCAACGCTCAGACCTCGCGAGAGGACCCGGCGGAGCTGCTGGATAGAGCTCCGCCGGTCCTCTCGCCTGCCTTCCTCCCTCCCTCACACCCTCTCCTGCCGGCGGCCGCCTGTCAGTGTCTCTGGGCCGGTGAGGGAGATCATTGATCTCCCCACCGGCCCATGGAGACACACAGCAGGGCCGGCGCTCGGATAGCGCTAGCCCTGCAGGGGCTGGCAGGGGAGATCCTGTGATCTCCCCTGCCGGCCTCGGCCCCACGGCCATCGCGGCCCACCGGGCATTTGCCCGGTATGCCCGATGGCCAGTCCGGGCCTGGGTCAATGACAGCAGTTAAGACATAACTCTTATGTTATGGGATTCAGCAATTTATTAGAAAAATACTCCATATTCTTTATACTTTATTAAACTGTTTAATCAGTAAAAAAAAAAAAAAGTCACAGCTCTAATTTAATTTTCAGATTTGTTTAAGAGTTTTAAATGTTATATATTTTAGAACTATACTCACTTTTGGTGTTATATTGTAGACAGCACAGTGAAACATTCCATTGATTGATTTAACCGAAATATTCTGTCAACATCTCAAAATAAACCACATATAGTGTCTACGTTGGTTTATGTTCTACATGTAATATGGTCATGCCAGTAAAAAAAAAAGTAAATACTTTTTACTAGACTCAGCTTTGTCAGTACATTGTGAAGGATAATTCAAGCTAGACCTTAACTGCTTGTCATCATTATAGCAGCAAGAAGATCAACTGAACCCATCGTTGTGATGAGAATACAGTTATTAGCAGAGACAGTACAATGGCGATGGTGATGGATGAAGACAGGCAAACAATTGTCATTTTGGTCATACTGAAAATAGTGTCAAGTGTCATTTTCAAAATATTCCATGAAGCAGGGTCAATAGTTGAGGTAAAACTAATACAGTGTGCTTACATTTTATTTTCAAAAATAACATTAATAAAGGCATATAATGTCACATAGCTAAGAATATAACAGAGCAGATCCTCAGATCTAAATTGGAATTTTTCAGCAAAGTGACCTTTTTTATATATTTTAAATTATCATCTTTTAATATTTTTGAGATTTTCATTTATTTTAGATATAAACTTTTTCACATGTTAGCAGGCATTAATTAAGTAATATGCATAGGGCCAGTTAAATGATTAATAATAATAAAGAAGATACAATTTTAAATATTGTCACAAGAACAAAATTAAAAAACAAACTGTTTTTGTGTGTCTACAATTTTTATTCCAAATCATATATTTTTAATATATAAAATAGATACATATACATGTAAATCAGGATAGACAGACTAATAGGTAGATAGATCGATAGATCGATAGATCGATAGATAGATAGATCGATAGATAGATAGATAGATAGATAGATAGATAGATAGATAAAAAATAACATTGTATAACTTCTGGATAGCAATGGATGAATGGGTACACAGACCTAAATCATAAAGCCAATATATGTCATTAAGTAACTTCAAACATCTGTTCAGCCCGCCTGGCAAATAAGATGGTCATCAGTCAACAGGTGAATGCTCCCTTCTTGAGAAATGTTTTTAGGCTTTCAGCATCTGAATATGGCAAGATTGGTCAGACTTGACATATTCAAGTATGGCAAGTATGACTAATCATGCCATACTCAGATGCTTTTCAGTATATCAAGCAAATAACAAGTAACCACAAATCCAAGAAGATGAGAAGTGAGGTGCACATGCACTGTCCTTTCCCATACAAGTTGTAAAACAAAAGTAGACCGCTCAGAAACCATAAATCAATTGATAACAAGAAGTATCTAAATTAGAAATCTCACTTTGAGCATAACCCAAGAAATAACATTGTTTTGCGCAAAGTTGGACATAAGAAGACCATCGGATTGTATATATATATTATCCTTTTAATTCAGCAGTTCTAATTGTAGGGAGTTGTTTTAGACGTTATGACTGTATGTCTTTTAGTGTCAATGTTGTTCTGTTCACTCATGCAGAAGGGGTGAGTAAATACCACTATTTCCACAAATGAATTTCTATTGGCAATACTGACTAAGTAGCGTATGAAGTGCATACAAAGAAGGCTGTGATGGAGGGGGGTGGGAAAGAGCATGGCAGCATTCTGATAAAGTTTCCAGTAACACTGTGGATAAAGTCTTGGGCAGTTTCAGAACTTAAACATAGAAACATAGAATATGACGGCAGATAAAAACCATTCAGCCCATCTAGTCTGCCCAATTTTCTAAATACTTTTTTATTAGTCCCTGGCCTTATCTTATAGTTAGGATAGCCTTCTGCCTATCCTATGCATGCTAAAACTCCTTTGCTGTGTTAACCTCTACCACTTCAACTGGAAGGCTATTCCATGCATCCACTACCCCAGGGGTAGGCAGCCTACGGCACTCAATGTGTCTTTGCACGGCACTCAAGGCTGCTAGAGCCAAACAGGCTCTGGCCTATCAGGAGTCCCAGTGAAACTTCAGATACCTGCTAATACAAAAAGGTGGTGAAAGACAATCCTCAATTTATGCTTTGCAGCACATAGAGGAAGTGATCTCAGATCTCTTCCTCCCAGCACTTGTGAATGGGAATCAACACTGTAGTAGAGCCGCCTGCAGCTGCTGTTGCAGCTCCTGTCCTCGACCTGTACCTGGCCAGCCTAGTCCCCACTGGAACCCAAGGACGCCACACACACTGCTAAATATACACAGAAATGCGCAATAACCCTCCCCTCATACAAATAATACAAACATACACACAATCCTCAGAAACGTAACCTGCTAACAATCCACATACATGCACACAACCCCACATGCAGTCTCTCACATGCAATACCCCAAACAGCCCCCACACATACACACACTACCAAAGACACAACGTGACATATCCATCCACACACACAATTCCACAAGCAGCCCCCATACACAGCCCACATTCATATGTATCATACACAAACTACTCCTGAACATATACAATATAATAGCTCATATACGCTTAAATAAAATGATACAAAGCAATTACAGTATAAATAACACAAGCAGAATACGGCAGCATACACAGCTCAATTTAAAAAAATAGGACCGGCACGCTACGGGACATCACAATCCTATATCGGCACAGTGCTGCTAAAAGGTTGCCTACCCCTGCACTACCCTCTCAGTAAAGTAATACTTACTGATATTATTTTTAAACCTTTGTCCCTCTAATTTAAGACTTGTTATGGTAGTTTTTCTTCTTTTAAATATAGTCTCCTCCTTTACTGTGTTGATTCCCTTCATGTATATAAATGTTTCTATCATATCCCCCCCCCCCGTCTCGTCTTTCTTTCAAGCTACACATGTTAAGATCCTTTAACCTTTTGTTGTAAGTTTTATCCTGCAATCCATGAACCAGTTTAGTAGCCCTTCTCTGAACTCTTTACAAAGTATCAATATCCTTCTGGAGATACAGTCTCCAGTACTGTGTACAATACTCCAAGGGAGGTCTCACCAGTGTTCTATACAATGGCATAAGCACTTCCCTCTTTCTACTGCTAATACCTCTTCTTATACAACCAAGCATTCTGCTAGCATTTCCTACTGCTCTTTTACAATTGTCTGCCTACCTTTAAGTCATCTGAAATAATTACCTCTAAATCCCTTTCCTCAGATGTTGAGGTTAGGACTCTCTCAAATATTCTGTATTCTGCCCCTGGGTTTTTACATCCAAGATGCATTATCTTGTACTTATCGACATTAAATGTCAGCTGCCACAACTCTGGCCATTTTTCTAGTTTACCTAAATCATTTGCCATTTGGCTTATCCCTTTAACATGGTTTCCTATCCTTTAACATGGTTTCCATTACTTCCCCACTACTGAAGTAAGGCTTACTGACCTACAGTTGCCCAACTCCTTCCTACTACCTTTCTTGTGAATAGGCACAACATTCACTAACTTCCAGTCTTCTGGGTCTACTCCTGTTTACATTGATAGTTAAATAAATCTGTTAATGGTTTTGCTAGTATACCACTAAGCTCTTTTAATAACTTTGGGTGTATTCCATCAGGCCCCATTGACTTATTTGTCTTTATTTTTGACAGTTGAAATAGAATCTCTTCCTCTGTAAACGCACATGTAACAAATGACTAATTTGTAATTTTTCCTAACTGAGGTCTATTTCCTTCATTTTCATCTGTAAATACTGAACAAAATATTTATTGAGGCAGTCAGCTAGACCTTTATCCTCTTCTACATACCTTCCTTATTTTGTTTTTAACCTAACTAATCCTTGTTTTACTCTTTTTTTCTAATTTATATATCTAAAAAGTGTTTTGTCCCATTTGTTTACTGACTGTGCTATTTTTTGTGTGTGATTTGGAAGCTCTTACAACTTGCTTAGCCTCGTTCTGCCTAATCTTATAGATCTGTCTGTCTTCCTCACTCTGGGTTTTTTTTTTTAAATTACGAAATGCTAACTTTAATTTTTTACTATTTTGGCCACTTCTGTGGAGTACCACAGTGGTTTCTTGAATTGTTTGCTTTTTTACTGACAAACCTAATGCAATTTTTTATTGTCTTCAGCAGTGCAACTTTTAAATAATCACATTTCTCTTGAACTCCATTTAAACTGTTCCCATGTGATAATGACTCCTTTACACATATTCTAATTTTAGAAAAGTCTGTTTTTATAAAGTCTAAAACTTTTGTTTTTGTGTGGTGTTACTCAGTCACTGTTCTTATATTAAACCACACTGACTGATGATCACTGGATCCTAAACTTTCACCTACAGTAATATCTGATACCAAATCTCCATTTGTTAACACTAAATCTAGTATGGCCTCTTTACGAGTTGGCTCCTCAACAACTTGTTTTAGAGACAATCCGAATAGGGAGTTTAGAATATGTGTGCTCCAGGCACAAACAGCTATTTTGGTTTTCCACTTCACATCAGGAAGATTAAAGTCACACATTATGATAACTTTCCACTTCATTGTCATTTTAGCTATTTCCTCAACTAGAAGATTATCTAACTCTTCTATTTGTCCTGGGTGCCTATAAATCACACCTATACGTGTTACTGTGTGATTACCAAATTCTAAAGTAAACCCAAACGGACTCTATGTTCACCTCACTAACTTTTATTAGGCTAGATTTTATGTTATCCTTCACATACAGGGCCACCTCTCCCCCTTTTTTGCCTTCCCTATCTTTTCTATATAAAGTTTACCCTTGTATGCCAGTTATTTTTCACATTATACCATGTATCAGTAACAGTGACTATATCTACATTATCAGTTGCCATTATTGCCAGATGTTCATGGATCTTATTCTCTAAACTGCGACCATTTGTAGACATGACTCTAAGCTTATAATTTTTAACACACTTGCTACAGGCACATTTTGTCCTTGTTTTGGGGTGCAATTGGATTGATGCTGCAAAATCTCGTGGTCACTACTCTATCCTAATTCTCCTTGACCATTCTGAGGCTTTTGACACTGTTGATCATCAACAGCTTCTTCTCATCCTCCACAATATCGGTCTACAAGATATTGCTCTCTCCTGGTGCTCCTCCTACCTCCGCCAGCGCTCTTTCAATGTTTCTTTATCTGGCTCTGCTTCTTCTCCCCAACTCCTCTCTGTTGGTGTCCCCCAAGGTTCAGTCCTTGGTCCCCATCTATACTGCCTCCCTTAGTAAACTCATTAGCTCCTTTGGCTTCCAATATAATTTCTATGCGGCTGACACGCAAATCTGTCTGTCCTCTCCTGATCTCTCCCCGTCCTTCTTGACTAGTGTCTCTGACTTCCTCTCTGCTATTTCTAACTGGATGGCTGCCCACTTCCTTAAACTCAACTTGACCAAAACTGAAATTCTGATCTTTCCTCCCTCAAGTGTTGCTACTCCCTCCAAGTCAACGGTGCTACCCACAGCTCCACCACGCAGGCTCGCTGCCTAGGTGTTCTCTTTGACTCTGACCTCTCCTTCACGCCTCATGTTCAGTCTTTCACCAAATCCTGCCGCCTCCATCTCATCCCATTATTAAAATATGGAAGCCTATTAAACAAGTGAAGGAATTGTACGATGGTGCCCTTGAAGTAATGGCTAGGCATCAAAATTGCATATTTATTTCTATCCTTTAAATTTAAAATTATTAAATAATAATAAAAATACTGTTCTTTTAATGTTGCAGAAATAAATGATGATGGTGATAATGATAAATGTGACCAAGGTTCATATAAAATCATAATTAGAATTAAAATATTGAAAGAGGGACGGGGCCTGGCAGCAAACATGGCCGGTCGCACGCTTTAGGAGCTCCAGCCAAGTCCGGCACAAGAAAGCCACGATCGGGCGACCCACAAGTTCCAACGGCAAACGGTGACCAAAAACGAGCACAGCACGACGAGAGCAACTGAACGATACCGGCCCGGCACCGGTGCGCCACAGATAAAGCCGATCCAGCCATGCGGCCTACACCTAAGCGGAGTCTGGGGCCCAGGGGAGATGGCCGACCTCCCGGCTCTGAACGAGCACCCAAGCGTAGACACAATGCAGCCCTGCTACCCCCCCCTCTGGACCGGCGGGGGATATCCCGGTCCTCGCAGGGGTCGACTAGCCCCATGAAGCAAACTACCCGAGCGGCACAAGCCCTGCCCGCAAGGGACCACCAGGCCCAAGCTAAAATGGCGGAGCAGAAGCAACGCAGAACAAGGTGCAAGATGCACAAACCTCCCAAACACACTATAGTGTTTTTTGAACAGCTCTGCAAGTACCTTTGGAAGAGGTGTAAAGCCAAGAGTCCGCCCTTCCGTCAAGCGGTGAAAGTGGCGGCGAAGTGGATCCGCCCGGCGGTTCGGCGCTGCCTGGGGGGATATCCCACACGTGACCCCAATACAGCAACTCGACAGCTACGAAGACTGCAGACGGCAACACAGGGAGCAGACGGCAACACAGGTACCCGCTGGCGACCACACACGAGAGAATCCTCCACGAAAGCGGCACCTAATAAGGCTTCATCCAGCCTCCCTCCCAGCACCCAGCACAGCAAGACCCAGCTCCCAGCCGACACAGCCACAAAGCAAGGACCGGAGCGGCAGCAGACACTTCGGACTGGACATGGAGCTGGCCCCTATCGCAGAGAGACTATGCCCAGGGGATCTGATGAGGGCCAACACGCCAGCAATGCCCTCCACGTTTCAGGCGTTGGATGAACATTCAGGACTTACCCGCAGTAACCGTGAGTTCCATACTGCGCAGTGGATGGAACCACGAGATGCTATGCCTCACACATATCATAGCAGTTAAACCCCTACTGTTTGAATGTTCCCACTGGTTCACTTTTAATTAAGCCTTAAATTTTAATTTTTAATTTGGCCTCTATGTTACCCTGCTATAAATGCTGCTGTAATGACAGAAGGGGATCAGGGGCATCCACATCGTGTCCTCTAACGAGGTCTTATCACATAGGCAACCAACCCTATGAAAGTCACGCTTTTTCAATTTTCCGGCATAGCCATCTTGGGATGTGGCACGACACAAGCACGCTCGCATTACAGCCAGCCTTATCTACCAACAGATAGCTTGCAACCATCTTGACCTGACCAGCATGCATACACTCATTTTGTTATATTTAATCTCTATTCCCCACCAGTTACTTAGCCTGACTAAATCGTATATAATGTTGTAATAAGCTCACCTACTTACTAGTTTCTGACCTACTTAGGCACATTTGTATAAGCAGATAATGAGTTAACACTTCAGAGTCATCTTGCCTATTTACTTCACAAAGCAAACAACAGGAAAATGTGCAAGTAGTCTAACATGTTATATCCAACCCTAAAAATGTGCGAATTGCCTAGCATATCACATTCTACTTTTAAAAGGTGCAAATTACCTTACTTGTTACATCCTATATTTCTATACTGTATTCTTTTTAACGACAAAGAAAAGTTGTCTAGCATGATATAATTTACCATAAAAAGGGGCACGTTGCCCAGCACGTTTTCTTCTACTTTACAATGAGTAGGACATCTAGCAAAGTATCACCTACTTTTAACTACCTAAACTGTCTCTAAATATAAAAATTGTGCTTGATTTTGCATGTACCTGTATGTTTCAAATGTCTTTTATGCGTTGGAGGAATGCCTTTGGGGTACCTCGCAACAACCTGTTACCAGCTTATGCACTACAAAAATAAAGAATTAAAAAAAAAAAAATATTGAAAGAAACAACTAAAACATGGTGTTTGTGTAAATATGTGAATTTTTCAAAAACTTCTCAACAATGTCAACATTTGGGCGTCTCCATGAAAAGTGTTGTAAATATGTTATGTTCACACATTTAAGGGACATGTTCGCTTTCCCTCTCAATGGGCCATTTACACCTTCACTATTTTCATTTGGAAGATGGCACTGGTTGGGGCAATAATCATTTATCAAACATAACACAATCTTTTATTTTTTTATGATCTTTATTTGAGATGGATTCTGGGTAATTCATGATTTCTGTTGTTCTCAGTTGAATAAATTAGAAAAGTCAGATTTTAATGCAGAATGCAAATATAACTTTGTGATTATGAATGTCCTTTGCTAAGATAGATCACTGCAAGATTCTATTATGTTTATTTATTTCCTTTTTGACATATGCAACCAATAAAACAGAAAAAAAATCGATGAACGATTGTGTTTTTTTCTCTGAGGTTAAAATACCATAGTCAAGAGAATGGTGTCTAAATTTGGCCAAATGAAGATCATTTGATTCTTCAGATTTGACGAAATATGCATTCTTACCATCATAAATATGAAATGTGTTGTTTCTTATTTTGCTGTTGTTTTCATCTTTAGTAATTTACAGTAAATGAGAGTTTTGTATTTCATGTTTATAAATGTGTCCCTCAACAGTTATTAAAAATGCGACATTAACATCAACATTCAATCGCAATCTCTGGAGACCGTAAGAATTAATATCAGTTCATATGGATAGAACATTTTACTAAATATTCGACAGCTGAAATCTGCTTGTAAACATATTAACCATACTTACATCCACTTGCTGCATCCAGGAAATAAAATAATGTATTTGGCTGACCCAAGAGCAGTACCTTAGGGCATTGATAGGTTAATGAATGGTCTAGAATATTTGCTTCTCAGGCTTGCAGAGGCTAAATGCGACACAGATGTTTTGCATTTTCAGAAGGCTCTGTGGCAGGGGAGTTAGTGTTGTTTAACTCTCCAGCTATTTTTATGGAACACTGGCACGAGGTTGCTTAGTGTCACCCTGATCACCTTAATGGCATTATTAGTGAAAAGGTTGAAGAAGTCATTGCAAATGCTGGGTTTGTACTAAGAAGAAAAAAAAGATGTTCACGCAAATAATTACAAAATTGAGGTATTTAGCACTGCACCAATATTCTCTGTTATTGTGTATGCTTATTTGAAGACCCTAAATGTTTTACTCATAAATATGTATATAACTGAATATCATTCTCACTGCTTTCCTCTGTCCTTCAGCGTATGTCTATGCATTATACATGCATTTATTATAATGTATATTTTTGTGGTTTAAAATCCACATTGGGAACTTACTGACCTGTATATAAATGCCCTTAGATTTTCTTACGTGGGTTGATAGACATACAGTCAGGATTTCATATACACCATATACAGCTATATTCTGGGGAGTGCTCATCATAAGTACTGGCATCTCATTGAAATTCACAAGAGACATTATAGAGGACTACTATTTTAGTCACTGAAAGAGCAAGAGATAGATAGATAGATAGATTTGTTATAAAATGTTTACTTATCATACAAATAACCATAAATGTGCTCTGAATTCACCTATAAGTGCTTGTGAGAGTGTTATATTTATCCATTTGACTTTGTGTTAATTGTTCTCTATTTTAAATATTGGGTGTTAACACATGGAGAGCAAATAGCAGGGAGATGGGGACAAGGATGAAGACTAACAGACAAAAAGACACACGTCGGAGGTGAGGAGATGCATAGGCAGACAGAAACAGACCCAATTTGATATCACCTAAAATAGTAATATATTCCAATTTCAATTATTTCACTCACAAATATTTCTACATACAATTAAATATTTGAATATGTTTTCTTAGACATTTGTTAACTCAAAAATGTAAATATTTATAAGTTTATTAATATTCCACTTGTTGTACGAGATGTACAGTCATACTGTTTGATTAACAAAATTCTCTCTCAAACTGAATGGAACATGTTTTGTGAATCTGACTGGAAGCATGCTGGTATGGCAATTTGGCAATGATAACTAATAGAGAATTGCAATATGAAAATGGGGTGCAACGTTTAAGAACAGTTGGTTTTTAACAGGCTATAATTCTTCATATCTGTGATCCCTGAAATGTCTGGTAATTCAGACACACTATTTATACATATGTAGCCCAAGTTATTGTCCCACTTCATATGACATGAATAAGCTATTAACAGTGAATAAGCAGTTGCAATCCATTGTGCAATTTCTACTGCAACAAAATGCAATGCATGCTATGTAAAATGAAATTTTTGATGCGTCAGACTATATGACACGGTACAGTAACATGGGCTACATCTGTATGAGTGTACGGAAAAAAAAAAGAAAAAAACTGCAAATCAGGCTCACAACCCGCAACATATTGCAAAAGCAACGGTTTTTAAAATATAAAAATAAATGCAAAGCATTGTAAAATTTACACTCAACATAATTATAATATTACACATTTATAAAATTTCAAACACAATAATAAATAAAACATCCACATATATTACAAAGGAAAAAAAAAGAATGGTATGTCTCTGTTGAATGCAATGAACACAAATTGCAAAGTAATGACAGTGATTACTTGGTATTTGCGTTCTGTATTACAGTTGTACTATGTTTTTTTAGAGGTAAACAGGACCAATGTTGGATTACCCATAAGCAAATCATAGTATGTTCTAAAAAACAAAAAAGAACAAAAAAAGAGCCATAAAGAAATAAAATTAATAAAAATACAAAAACAAAATTTAAACACTTCACTTTGGTATTTGTTTAAACAAAAATTCCTTATTTTCTATGACACTTACTGCAACCAGCATTTTCAAACAAGGGTCTCATTCTGCATTGTCCACCTCAAAATAATTTGATGCTATTTTATTTTTATTCATTTTTTTTTTGCTTTATTTAAAAACATCTTGGCAAATAGAAAAAGACCAGCATGCCAGATTTTTAGCTTAATTTTGAATAATATGGCACCTTGACTGCATTATAAATCCATGGCATCTGTCTTTATTCAATGGAGACATAATATTATTTAATCCATTTCTATGAGTTACACTCATTTTGGCAATGAACTGCATCACTCAAGGTCTAGCTCAGAAGGCTATTCCTTGGTGAACACAAGCTTACGTATCAACATCTGAATGATTCATCTCAATCTTTAAAACTATAATATTTACAGTATTGCACTTTACAGCACTTAATTGCATTTCACTAAAATTGGTGCTGCATCAATATTATTTCTTGACACCAGTGGTCCAGTTTCTTTCTCATACCAATAAGTTAATATTGCAAGGGTTTCCAAATCTACCATTTTGTATTTTGGGTATGATGTGTGTTAACAAACAATAGCACAAGGTGTATGGCATAACATTATATTAAATAGTTCACTGTCGCTATGAAAATGCCTTTAATTTTTCTTCCAGAGATTATAATCAATAAAAGGTCTATACTGTATTTTTTCTTTTCTTTTTTAAATGTGACCATTGGAGACAAAAGAAAAAAAAACACAAAGAATTATTGCTGCCTGCTTTCGCAAGTGGGTCATTTAGCATAATACAGATTTTTTCACGTATCTCCGTTGTGTAGAGAGAGACTTTTTCTGCATCATTGAGAGAAGATTTTCATGGCAGTGAAATCATACCTTAGGCAACAAAGAAATTCTAGTTTAACGGAGACCAGCCCCAGTGATTTGTTATCTACTATATATTTATAAAGTTATGTGATTTCCAAACTGGTTTGCTTAGACACATGCACAGCTAAATCTTAGCAAATCTGAAAGCAGACGATGTGACGTCATGTTAGCTTTATTTTATGGATCAAAAAAAGCTAGTTTCTTCTCAACTTCACCATCCTCTTCATCTTGATGTTAGTCCAAGTGATATAAGGATTGTCTTTTTCTTTCATTTAATTGTTTTTGTATTATTTAAGTCCATAATCAGTGTGACCATAAAGATACAAAAAAAAAAGAGAATTGTTAACTTCAAGTTTAACTTCAGTTCAATAAACTGACCCAAACGGTGCCTTTAATGAAAGACTCTTCCATTCATTTTATGGATCTTCATGATGAATGGGTGTAGGCCCATTAATAATTTGTAATGTTTTTTATATTCTTTAAAAGTATTTTACCAACACATTTGGTGCCTGTAGAGTCTCATAGAGCTGGAAAAGGAAATAAGGAATTCAGTTTGCAGTGACCAAATTGTCAAAGTCCCAAAGCCTCAGCATGTTTCCTGGCTTTGAGTCGTAAGTCAGCAATACTGGAGTTTTTGCTGTTGCTTTTAGCTGCGGCCGCTACTACAGCTGCAGCAGACGCTGTGTCTGCCAGAGAGGCAATTGGAAGTCCAAAAGGTGGGGGTGGAAACATCAGGTAGGGAGCATGGGCAGCAAGATGTGGATGAAGATGAGGATGTGCATGGGCAACTCCTTCCAACTGTAACTGAGCTTGGACCTAGGAACATAAAACACACATTAGATACGGTTCTCAGTTTTCTATAAAGACATGCAATCATAGGTTGTTTCTCATTTAATATCTCATCAATTCACACCAATGAATCAAGAGGGACCAATGAGTATGAATGTGTTCTTGAAGGGCAACAGTCAACAGGGTCTTCTCCAAATGTCCAGCATATCTGGGTACAATACATGGACTGCTGCACCCAATTGAAAATGATTACCAGTTTTGATACAATGTAAAAACTGGAGTTGAAGATGCTTCTTATTTTATAAAGAAAATATCCGTACTATAAGTGTATATATATATATATATATACACACATACACAATCTTTTTTTAAACGTATTATTTCTTATTCAACAGGATAAAAATTTGGGTGGAAAAAATAATAAATTTGTTACAAATAGCAGTATATTGTTATGTATCCCAGGCTTCTATAAGGTGTCAATAATGAAAGCTCAAAATCCTTCCTAAATGATTATACATAGGAGGATATCTATCTTGTTCTACACACTCTAGATACATTTACATTTGTACTCATTTAAAAAAAAATGATAAAACCACAAACATATCCACAGAAAATGTAATGTTTAGAAAACAAGCACGTTCTAAAAACAATACAAAGACTTCTATTTATGTGCACTTGGATAGTAGTTACCGGTATATTTCAACATTTACAACTGCATATATTTTCCTTGAGATGCTGTGTGGTCTAAAATCCTCACATAGAACAAGATTTACTCAAAATGTCTGTCATTTCACGGTGTTAACCTGACTTTACGTACATCTATATTTAGTCAGACAATATCCCTTTTCTTGAAACCTATATGAAATTTGCCTTTAATTAATTCTATGCAATTTTAAGATTTTCTTTTTTGTATTGTTTTGCTTTAAAAATGTGAACATCTATACTCAGAGATTATGGGATCTATTCACTAAACATTGAATTATGGTGAAATGGTAACCAGACTACAAAATGGATGCCAAAATTGCCAGGCTAGGTTGCAGGTTTTATCCACTTGTCCTAATTTGGCCTAAATTTTGTGTGTCTATTGCAGTTCATATATCAGACAGGATTAGGACAAATGCATTTGATTTGTTTTACATTAAAAAGTAATATTCTGAAACCATGTGTACACTATAACAGCATAAATAGGATATTGAAAATGTGCTTTTTGTATATTTTGTGGCTTAACGAGGGAAAATGGGATTTCACATTCAAGGATACATAACTGCAATGCTATGACCATTATAGCTGTTAGTAATTTTGTTTGCTTCGTTTACTGCTTTCTACATTTTCTAACGTCATAACTTTTCATTATACACAACTGGTTTATATTTATGTTGGAGCATTTCAGACATCTTAAAATACATTAGAATATATTGGCATGCCAGCTATTCGGCTTGCCAAAATACTAACAAAAAGCCCCAGTTGATGGTAACTGTCTGCTGAGTCTGCTATAAAATATTTTGTTCAAGTGCTAAATATTCAGCAAGGTGGCAAGTGATCTTTTCATATTAAATTATAATAAAAGCTCAAAAGGTGTGACTCTGAAGTAAGATTGGTGAAAATATACTACACACATTTTTATCAAAGTAGAAAAATGTATTGCTTTTTAAAATATTTAATAACATTTATTTCAATGCAGCATAGTTTTTTCTTCAGCAAAATATTCTGGAAACGTGATATACATCCCCTGTAGTTGGCTCAGAAGTATTTTAGTAACACTTCAAAAAAGAATATGCTATATTTGTGGAAATTGCTTAAGTAGTGACATAATTATGACTTTTAAGTCACTCAAAATTCCATCTAAATGCACTTTTTTAAGGCTTTGGTGGTCCTTCCCCAATTGGTAACAGACGCAGATATTAAAATAAAATAGCCAGCACTTTCTTTGAAATTGAGATAAACAATACATTCATGATGGATATTTTTTTTTTTTTTTTTTATTCCTGAAGGCTCGTGATTAACACTTGTCAATATAGCGAATATTTATCAAAACCTTTCACTTCAAAAATGTATTGTACAAAAACGAATTAACTAGTCTGAGAGAAATATTCTAAAAGTAATGATTTTGTTATTCCCCCTAAGCTCCAAATATCATAAAGTTGGATGTATTTTCTTTTCTTTCCTCTTTTTTTTTTGGTCAACAGCAGAAACAGAAATATATGAAATATTTAGGTTAACGAATATAAGTTATAATTATACATATATTACTATGTAACTGTTGATAAAGAAAAATCTGGAATGCTAGCAGAATTTAAGTAAACCCTATGAGGGGCCAAGAATTTTTGCTTCCTTCAAAGAACTGTCACATGAATTAACTTATTCTAAGATTCTGATGATCCTTAGCTGTTAGGACTATCTGTTAGGACTATAGCCATTCCTCATGCAAGTAAAGTATGAGTGTCAAAGATATTGCAAGTGTTCTCGAAGTGTGTGTGAGTATAAACATCTGAGAGAAGTAAAACACTCTTATCGGTGATTCTAGATGTAAACACTATATGCACATCAAGGTTACCATCTCAAAGAAATACTGATAAAGGTCCTAGTTGGAAGGCCTTCCACAAAGTCCTGGACATCTCTTTTCTCCGTCCATCACCTTCTTATACTCTGCTAATTTTACCCTAATTCCTTTCCTTACGCCCCTACTATTTACCTATGTAAATAGTTATGTTCCCTCCTTTCCTACTCACCTAATCTCAGTTGATAAGAAAAGGGGACCTGTGCACAGATTCACTTATTTACTTTACCAATATCAATTCTGCTTCTTGGGTCAAACATCCACTCAATACAGACTCACATAGACTACTTATGTCCCACCTTTAATGTTAAATCAGATCACGGTATACATTTTTACTCTAGCTGTCCTATATTCTTGGGTGCTTTGTCACCATCCTATGTATATTGGACAAATCTGGCTTTTGTAATGAATCTGCATTTGCATTTTTGCTTCAAGAAACATCCATCCATTTGGCATTCATTGGCATGAATTGAAAAGGATTTTTCTAGTTTTTAGCAAAATATATGATATTTAAAAACATTTTTTATTTTCATTTTTTGGACGAATATACTTTAGGGACAATTTTGCCAAACCATTTGATTTACAAGACAAATTACAGAACAGACTCTAAAGATTTGTCAATGGTATTATAATATTGAACATACTTTTAAATGCTAGTAAGTAACATGTAAGCATTAAAGAGGCCATAACCATTACATTAGTTTTACCTTTAAGGAAATATACATTAGTTTGAATAGTAGTCTTTTTGTAAGACAGTCAGGGCTCCTCTCTATAGTTACCAATCTACTAGAGAGATGTTTTGAAGACTTTTAATGTGCCTTTTGAGCATAAATAGGCTAGTGGGGAGAGATAAGCACCAAGAGCCCAGGTCAGTGTCCTTTGTAGTTCAGTCAACCTTAATAGCAGAGCTCCATGTGTGAAACTTAATGCTGTCTCAGCTCATCCACTGTCTGTGTGTGAGGCTGGACAGGAAGTGGAATGGATCACTTCCCATCTGCCCTCTAGTAACCTCTCACACAGGAAATGCATTGCAGGAGGAGCATGGGAAGCTATGAGTGATACATTCTGTACAAAACCTCTTGCAGTTCTAATATCATCAATCTGAAAGGGCCACAAAAGGCATAGGAAGTGAGAAATTTAAAATAACCCTACAAATTCCAGCATTGAAATCCTAAACTTGGAAATAAACCTTTTACCTTAATCCTATGTTTAACGTATACTGAAACACATCATGTGCCCAAACACAAAGTTTTACCCATCTCTAAACCTAATAGTCCTTAAACAACCGCAATACCAATTTCCCTTTAAGATGTTGATCTTATAAACACTAAACACCCCATATAATCTCACTCTGATGTTAACCCCCTTTACATAACCACATCTATTCAAATAATGTTTTATTGAAGAATTTTTCAAAATATTAAACAAATAACAATAAACCACTTCTAACATTATCTTGAGCCCTGCGTGCATTTACACAGCTGCATACACTCACAGGTTCCAATACATTACAAGCATATATATATATATATCTATATATATATCTATATATATATATATATAGATATATATATATATATAGATATAGATATATATACAGTTTTCAAATATGCATATGAGTTAATAAATCCATTATACTTATTCATATGTATTTTATTGGGTTTGGGGAACAGGGTATGCCTTAGAATTCTGTGCCTACAGTCGCCTGACGTATAAATCCAGCTCCAGAGAAAGTTTAGCTTTGTAAAGAACATATCTCCTTGTTGTAATTGTACACATAAGATCAATAACCATATTAATATTTTAAGCATAACAGAAAAGAGTAACATCCAATATATATTTTTAAACTTATAAGGAATATTGTAAGATTTTAATGTATTATGACCTACTAATTACTTATACTAAGTATAATTACTTATACGATGCAAAGTTTTAATGTATCAACAATGGTGCTAATATACCTAAAATAACATTTTATGCGTCCGATACTACATGTATTCTTATATGAGAATGCACGTTTGGAATCTACACAATATTCTCACTCAAAGCTCTTTCCTAATTAGGTATCATGGCATCTACCAAGACATTTAAATACTTAGGTCAAATTTCAAATGCTGTGATAAATATGTCAGATTTCTATGCTTAACTTTTAATTTTTAACTGTGTATTTCATTATATATTTTCTACAACATACAAGTGCAAACAGGTTTGGCAGTACTATCAATTTTGTTTTGAAGATATTTTGCTACCCTACGTTGGGCACATAATTGAACTGAATTACAATAAAATGCATAAACCTGCCAAGACATATATATTTATATGTTTGTAGTAAGCAGTGACAGACATTAAATGTGTAAAAAGAGCGTTAATGTCTAAAAGTAAAAAAAAAAAAAAAAAGTAGACAAAAATATAATTTGGATACCTCCAATAAATTTTTCTGATTATATCTGATAACTTCCTTATAATGGTAGCAATAGTGTGACTAGAGAATAGCACACAACATACCACCAATACCGACCACCATTTAGTTCGTTTACACAAGGTCAGAAGAGCAGATCAGGTAAACCATAATGTATTAAATAGTATATGAAGGTACTTCTAAATAGCATATGAAGGTACTTCTTAAAAGGAGATATTCTCAAATATTCTTCCCTGTTTTTTTTGTTTTGTTTTGTAGCATACAAGTAAGCAAGGCCTTATGTGTGAGCTGCGTACTCCACAATTACACTACATGTAAACTTGCTCATGCCAGCACTCATAAGACCATAACAAGCTGTCACGTTGAGGCTCTTTGTGATTTTAGTGTCTGTGCAACTCATAAACAGTGTTTACTGTCATCCAACTTATCAAAGCCAGCAACATTTGTGGGACTTGTGCACACTGGCAAAAGATGGGTCGTAAACACTGGTCTGCAGAGAAGTACTTTAAGAAATATTGCTCGCAAATTATTTTATTTTATTTTTTTCACTTTTCTTAATTAAAAATGTAAGTGCTAGTTTACATCGTTTTGATTAAATATTGCGGCCTACATTCACATATTGTAGTATTTTTTGCAAACTATGTTGCCAGAGTAAAAATATCATAATTATCATAATATTGTTAATTGTATTACTGCAAACAATCATAAAGCTTAAATTATATATATTTTTTAAATGGTAATATATTGAGGTATTTTTTCTATGAGCAGTGTTGCTATGAATTTTTCCATTGTAGAACTCAAAAATAGTTTCAAATAACTTTGTTGACTTTATGACTTTTTTTGATCTTTAATTTATTTGTTTTTCTTTTTTTGACAGTAATTGCTCTGCTGAGTTCTATGGACTTAGAAATATTAATAAAAACTTGTTTCATTTTGTTGGACTTATTTAATTTTGGTACATGTATTTGCAATTATTGCCTTATTTATTTTCTAGAAAACTGTGAAATATACTTCATGCCAACCACAAACTTTAATCCTATTGTGTTGTCAGTTACATTGTTAATTGCACAAAAGATAAGGAAGATATGAAATGTGGATAAGAATGCTTAGAAAAAATTCTAGAAAAAAATTCTAGAGGATTGGTATTTATTTCAAATTTCAAGTGGCAATGATGCTACAATCACATAGGATTACTGTACATAAATAGAAATATTTCGTGAGATGTACGTTATTGTACTGTGCTCCTTTTCGATAACAAATTAAAAGAGTATCTTAACATATAACTGTTTGTTTCTTGGTTCTCAGTTTAATTTATAAAAAAAAAAAAAAAGGCTACACTAGGATAATCATAAAATATTACAAAAATAATCGTTCAGAGTTTTGCAAATCAGTTCTCAATTCAGCACTGTTTAGTGAATAACCAATTAGAGTTCATTAACTGACTTGCAGCACATTAATTAAAACCAAACACTAATTTTATCACTACAACTGCCAATAATTAAGGAGTAAATAACATTGCATTTAATAAATGTACTCAATGTTCACAAAACCCTGTGTTATAAAATATCAAGATAAATCCAAAAATATGTTTAAAATGTTAGCAAGCTATATTAACGGTAGGCCCTTTGGCTACAACATAAGAAACCCAAATTTTCAACTAAAAGGGCCGATGTATAATAGTTACACCAACTGAATGATTTGCTTACTGTGACTTTTCACACACAACAAAATTAGTGCAAAATTATGATTTTATTAAACCCCGTACAGTCAAGATTTGTTCAACTTCCTTTAAAATGTTAGAGGAAAAAGGTAAAATTCTGTTACTAAACTGAACGTAGCTTGTGTAAAGAAAATTCGAGTACTGGGCAGTGAATAGGGGATTGACGAAAAGTTTCGTAAGCAGCAGGAGTATGAATTTATTAGAGCATTTTATAAAATGTAACTGCCTTTTAAAAAAAATCTAAACAGTTTTGATATAGTATAACATGAGGGCCTGACGGAAATGTATTAACTTGTTCCTTACACATTGCAGATCCTTCCTGGTAATATAGTCCAAAATAAACTAATATAGAGTATAGAAATCTAAAATATTGTAACATGATTATTTTTGTAATCCTTCCTATAGCTTCACTAACAATTTGCAGTAAGTCTATCCCATCTCGGAATATTCTTTAATTATGGGGCAATGTATCGAGGGACATAGCTATACTTTTTAACACAAAATTGGTGCTTAGAATAAGAACTATATATATATATATATATATACACACACACACACACATTTCTTTTCCTCGATTTACGATGTATGTATAGCAATGTTTAATTTTGAGAGTTTAAAATTAAAGATTTAGTGGCATTCTTCAGCATATATAAAAGAAAATGTAAAATGTTGTGCCATCCCGCCTGTACTGAAAATCAAGTCACCAAATAGTATAAATTCTTGATCTTTATGGACTAAAAGGCCTTTTAGCTGTTAAATTTTATCTCACCAGTGACAATGTTAATAAATGACACATGGCACACTTATATACGTGTTTTTACTAAGGTTTTTACTAAGGTATTTTGATGAAAAAAATGTAGGTTAACTGTTCATTTACTTAACATGCATATTTATAACAAACAGCATATTCATAACAAACAGCAATGTAATATGTAACAAAAAAAATTGTAATAACGCCAAATATTTTTACGCGCAAACATTTTATTTTACATTTACAAAATCATGTGCATATACAGTAACCCCCCACCCCCCCCAAAGTGTGCTATTGAGGTCTCCTGACATTTTTCTGTTAATCAGAGAACTTGCTGGTTCCCAAGGGGTTAAGGAGATTATTCCAACTCATGAATTTATTGCACTGGCTCTACTAATAGTAATAATATGCGCTTCTATACTTTTGCTCATATAAGTATGGCATCTCGCTTGCATCATCATGTGGTTGCATTTTTGCGGTTAACACTCTCAATCATCCCTATACTGATTTGCACTTTATATATTTGCACGCGTAACTATTCAAATAACGATAATACAGAATTGAAAAAATATCCACCTTACACATTACAGATACGCAAGATCATATTTTGTCAATATCCATATGAACCCACAAAAAAGCGATACTGCTTTACAAAATTACTTATATTCAGTATTGAAAGATTTGCAACATTCATTACGTTAAGTATTCCATATTCCTAATTCCCATGGACACGACTTAGAAAGTAGAATTCTGAATATAACCATAATGTAGCTTTAATATAGCAGAACTAGTTGTCCCTGTACATCCAACCCACCTAGAGCGATAATATATGCTGGGCACTGTCTAGTAGAGAAATAAAATATGCACGCCAAGTCTCGTACGGTTGTGGGTGGCATAGTGCAAATTTGTCATGGGACACTTATGTTTGCCTACATTTTCATCCATAAAATCTAACTGAAATGGCCCAAGAAAAATGAATATGATTCAAAACATTTGCTTTGGACATCTGTCTAATAACCACATGTACACCAGTCATTTGCTCGCTTCTCCATGCAAACTTTATGTAGCAATGTAACTGCACACACAAGCTTTGTCAAGAGGCTTTTGGGTCACCAAAAGTTCGAAAGAGCCCGATTTATAGTATATAGATCTTTAACTGTGTACATTATATTTACATTACCTAGAAAAAGCATTCTAAAATCTACATCATATATATGCTGCATTATTTTTGACATTATATAAACATATATTAAGGCAAAATTAGACAGCAACCGATAAAAAAGCACAAAGTAAAGTGATGTAAAACCATCACTAAATTTATAATACTTTTCTGATAATTGAAATAGAGAGTTTGGGCAAAATTAGAAATCTAATTGGTCTGTTTTCTCAGTTCATTTGGCATAAGACCATGCAAAATACTGCAGTAGCATGACTTTAGGCAAATAGGTCAAATCGCATTCATAGTACAGCCTGAATAATATATAAAGACATGTTGTCAGTAAGAAAATATATATATTTTTTAATTGTGTGTGTTCGTGCATGCATGTGTGTGTCCCTCTCTCCCTAAGCTTAGTTTCCTGTTTCTGTAACAAACATGCCAATTCAAATCGCATTACTTTTAACTAATATGTTTATCTTCGAATAGGGAGTTAGCTTGAAATGTTTGCGCTGTTCACTAAAACACACGGCGTTTAACTACTTTTATAAAAGTACAAGTAAAAATAAACGTATTCCAATCACTTTCATACTGCAGTGTGAATACTTGTGGTATTAAAAAAAGAAAATTGTAAATGAGATATAAAAATTTCAAAAATTGTTGTGTATGCGTGTGGCTCCCTCTCTAGGCCTCATTTCCTCTTTCAGTCTCAAATATGTCATTTGACATCTCATTAATTTTAATTGACTTGCGTTCAAATAGGGAGTTCGGTTAAAATGTTTACACTGGTCACTGTTACACAAAACGTGGAAATACCTTTATAAAAATGCAAGTAGAAACAAACAGATTTGAACATGGCAATAACCAACAAGCATATGTATAATTCACATTCAGAACATAAAGGATGATAATAAAATAAATTACCTGTTGGAAAGGCATTCTCAGAGCGCCCATGTTCACATAAGGAGCAACTCTGCAAGTTTCTAAGTGACTCGCCGTTCCCAGAATAACACCTGGAATGATAAAAGAATATAGCGTGTTACTTGGGATGTCATGTGATAATGGGATACATGGATAATGTGTGGATCAACTAATCAGTCTTCTAGCTGAAAAATGCAAGCCTTCCATATATATAACTGCTTTAATAGAAAAATGCAAGCCTTCCATATATATAACTGCTTTAATAGAAAAATGCAAGGCTTTTTCTAAATTGTTAACATTTAGAAGCCAATAACACTGGGGAGTATACAAGAAGAAAGATATTTATATTACAGTCTTTAAAGTATTTGCATAACCAAATACTTTTCCTTTTATCATGAAGATAATCTAAAATTACAAATGATGTTTGTACATACTAGGATAGTGCCTTTTAAACCAAAACAGGAGTACTACCTGTTAAAATTATATTTTAACCGCTTAAAGACATTTTACAACAAAGTGAAAAATGCCCACTTGTTTTAATTTGAAAAGAGTATTGGAGTGAAAAATGTTACACTTTACTTGCACGTGATTTGAATGTCAGTATTTTTGCTATTTGATGTCTAATGTTTCCGTAATAGAAAAGCTTTGTGTGATTTTACTAAAAAAAAAAAAAAAAAAAAGAAAACGTTTAATTTCCGTCAGAAAATTGACACTGCTTGGCACTTCTGACCAGTGGCTTTTCTACAATATTTGTTTCCCCTCTGTTCCATTTATTTTGCTTTGTAGTTAACCTATTAAATAAACTCATTATTCCGCAGTTTGAGTAAACTGACATTAAGGTGTTACTTTTCCCCATCTAGGCCTCTCAGGATGTGATCTAGTGAAAGAGATCACACGTTGAGTAAATACATGGAGGTCAATGGATTGTCCAGAGATCAATGAATGACCCATTGACCTTCATATATTTACTTGAAGGCAAAAACCGCTATGACCAGCCTAAACCCCAGCTCAGTAAAATGTATAGAGCAGGATGGGATGAAAGAACCATATACTATGCGGACAGCATTTGCTGTAACTGAAAAAAGTCTAATGTTTGTTTATATTTTATGTCATTTTATTTCAATGGAGAATACAGAAATTGCTAGCAGGCTTGCCAAATTAATAAGAATTATTTCAAAAATTATTGCAGGAAGGATAAATTTAGATCCTCCTAATTTTCAAGTATGCCCTGAATTTAATAAAATTTGTAGCCATAGATACACTCGGAAATAAAATCGGTTAATTTAAGTTTGATCATTTCATTTTCACTGCCAATGCTAGTTTTTTATTTTAATTACACAATATTTACAGTTTTTCAGCTGGGTGACTGATGTCGACCTTGAGTTAATGAGATAATTGTAATAAAAGTGTTCAACTGGGTACTCACCATACCCACCTTTATGCATTTGATTTTCTTGTTTTCTACATTTTGCCCTTCGGTTCTGAAACCAAACCTGTATATAAAATGATAATGTCTTATTGGTCATCAGTTGATTAAAAAAAATAAAAAATTGTTAGAGCATTAATGACACTTTGTCGAAGGTAAAATTAGATTAAGGCTCAAATATGGCCTTCTATCCTTTCTCACAAGCTTACTCCACAACATGATATCCTAGAACCTGCTTAGAGTAAGATGGAAAAGACTACTTATCAGTAGATATGTATCAAGGCCTCTTGACTTAAGGGCTGAGCAGCTGCACAGTATTCAGCAATGCAAGCCATGTCCCTGATGTCTATGGGAAGTGCATCCCTTAAAACAGCTTGTAGTTTCTGTTACGAAGATCCCCCAGAGCTGACTCTGTAACAGAGCTTACACAGGAAGCTTGGGCATTGCCAGACCTATTAAACAGTGCATTTAGTGGCTGTATTATGAAAAAATATATATATTTTAAAAAAAAATGTTTATAGCAAGTGTGAGATATATATATATATATATATATATATATATATATATATATATATATATATATATTTTAAACAGATATAGGTATATTTCTATAGTGGGGAAGCTTTCAATTTGAACTGGTGCAATTAATTCTACAGGAAAAACAAAAAGCATAAAAAAATATTGAATTAATTTACTGGTTTCAATATCCTGGTTAAAATCGTGCTGCTTACATAATACTTTACAATATTACTGAATATTAATTCAAATTAATTCTAAATACTTTATCCTGTGAGATATATTAATAATGTATATGATATATATTGTTTTCAAATAATATGATATATAGATATATACCAAGTGTAAACAGTGTAATTTATTAATATTAATTTGGCACACAAAATGTTAAGCCATGAGTTGAGTGCTGATCAGGAAGCTATTATTTATGCTGAAACAAATCATGAGATTAATCTGGCCTTTTCCAAACAGGGTACCAATGTAGTCTATGGGAGGTAATTTACTAAGCAGTGAATTACAGTTAATCTAAAGGCAACTTTAAAATACAGGCCAAGATAAGTGAGATTGAAAACACTTTTTTTAATTCCATAATTTGGATTTTTTTAAGTTAACGCAGCACAACAAACTGTTTAGTGAATAGACCTTAGAAATAGATAACATTTCATAATCGGCTATTATGGTCTATTGATTAATGATCACAACTCCCAAAGGAACGCTACATATTCTCCTTAAATGTGATGTATACAGGTAGTCTAGTCTTGTTCTAGGTATGTACAGATGCTATAAATATATGTGTTTGCTTTAATTTATTGCATAAGCTAACATTTCTCATTTTACCTGGATACTTGCAGACATTTATTAAACGTTTGTTTTGTTAGAAATAAAATGATCAATTAAAAAAATGGGGGTTGAGCATATCTATCGTTACAAACTTGCTCCTAGATTACACTTTCACAACGTCTGCAGATGCTGACTTTAACTCTTATCATGCCAAGCACGCTCTTAACTGTCTGGCTAAGCGTGATGGGACTTGGAGTCCATCTCAGTAAGGCAGTCAGATTTCCATATCCTTTTTATAAGCAGTTAATACAAACAACTCCAGCTCCTCCCATCTTTTATGAATATTTATACATTAATACCAAACCAATAGAGGCTGGCTCCTTAATAGAAGGATCTGCAATTATTCAAAGCTACTGGCTTATTTCATTTACATCTAATACCTGCATATTTCATTTATTTTTAGCACTGGCTTTTGTATACTGTTAGCAATTCAATATTTTAAGGATTTCAATATTTTAATAGCCTCTCTTGTAAATAAAGCCCACAATCAATGAATCGATAATGGTAAATAAGCTTCCCTTGTATTGAAGGTGTCTTGTGCTTGTTAAGTGATCACATGGTTAATTAATGCTGGATGTGCTTTATGCATTGCCTTATTCAATTGCCTTAATGATGGCCATTTACAAGCCAGTAATTAGTGCAAAACAAGTCAGCTCGGGCATTTATAATCCAGCCCAGGACTGCACTGAGCTCACTGCATGTAACATCACGTCCTAAGCTCCGCATCGCACTCTTTGTGAATAGCTTTATACTGATAGGGGCTCAATTAAAGCAATGTGAATGAGGCCAGGGCAGTTTACAGACCCCAAGCACACTTCTAGGTAACCCACATGCTCCCACACGTGACCTACCAGTCACAGGAGATTTGTGATGGGGATGGACAAAAAGATAGAGGACGAATTAAGCTCAGGTGTAGCTAGGGCTTGCACTGCAAACGTGCATGAACTGCACTTCTCACGATGCTCAGCCATAAAAAAAAAAAAATAAGTTTGAAAAGCGTCTGACCTGGTAAAGCTAATCTTACTGGATTAGTATTTGCAAAATTGGATCTGTAGTGGGTAATGAATCTGTGTGCAAGACCTGACCCTGCCTGTCACATTCATACAAAGCTTTGGGGGACCCCATCGCAACATGGCATGATATTGGGGTCTCTGGCACATCCTCAAAATACATTTAACGGCGGTCATTCAATAAACTCAGAATTGAAGCGAATTAAAATGGTAATCTAATTAGTCTACAAATATTCCCCTACTCCGTCATAGCTTGGCTATTCTAACCGAAATTTTTCAATTTTTCAATTCACAAAATTTCTGAGCTGAGTGAATCTTCAACAGTACCAACTGAGCATACTGCCCCTTTAATTAGTGAGGGTTCTATCAGCTTTGGAATGGACACATTTTGGAACCCTGCACAATGTATCTGCAATGTGTATCCCATCACAGCACAGCAGAGCTGTGTACACCAAAAAAAAAAATGTATATATATATTCCTGCGATATAAAGCGGGTTATCTCTCAGTAATGTTTAGTAATTAAGTTATGAGAAATAAAGGTGATGAATTAGCTAGCGAGTTAAGCAATAATAAATCAGGCTTGGGCGATATTCGCGATCAATTCCAATTAGGCAGGGATATGCTAAGTAAAGCACAGTACACTGTTTAAGATAGTTATTTCTTCATTACGGATCACTCAGTGATTTCTTTCACAAATACCCCTAATCTGATTTCCTTTTGATTTCCATTAGAGACAGTGAATAATGACATTTAATTTAGCTCTGCGCCATAAACCAAGAGATATTCCTTGTAATTGAATTACTGCAGGGCTGCTCTTCACTCTGCTCTCATAACTTTCAATTATAACCCTGACAGCTGGCTGGTATGAGGTTCCAGGACACGCTAAAAATAAAAGGTTAATAAGGACCAGGCAGCAAAGAAGCATCAATTTATTTACAGCAAATTTCCACTCTAAATTGAAACTGTATCCTTTAACAACAAGGACAGTGTGTGCTGATAGGAGTTTTGTTAAAGCCACCATCCAAGTAGTACATGTGTCTCTCTCTGGCTTCAACAAGTGTGCCTGTAAATATATATATATATATATATATATATATATATATATATATATATATATATATATTAAAAAAGACAGTTGGGATTTGTATTTATTTTTTACAAAAGAAAAAACAATAATTGGAAAAAAAAAAAAAAAATTTTTTTTTATTTTTTCCCCTTATTTTGTAAAGAAAGAAAAAAAAAATCCAAACTGCTTTTAATACAAACAAATGTTTTTTTTTTAGCTCCCACGACTTTTCTACTTTTCTGCTTTTTTTTTTTTTTTTGCAAGCCCCACCTGAATCAATATAGAGTTTCTTTCTTTCTTTTTTTTTTTTTTTTTGGCTGAGATTTTCATGATCTGAAAGCAGTTTAAGAAGCAATTTTCTGCAACTTCCAACATCCTGTGAAGGTGCTACTCTGCAATAATGAGGGGGATGCAGAATTAAGTTACAAGTAATTTGTTTTTTTATAGAAACACTACATCAATGCACTGGAAGATATTATAGAGCTAGACCATCAAAAATGGAAATGACATAAAAGTTGATGTCCCCTTCAGCAAAAAGTTTATTTATATTTTTCCCCCTCTTTTCGTTAATTTGGGTGGCGCGGTTAGATCAATCTTACTTGTTAACTGTGTTTAGTACATCCAGCCAATACCAACATCTGGACTGTGCAACCTTTCACATAGAGGAAAGATATATATAAATATATATTCACGCCATATTGGGAGTGAGTGAGATCCTTTGACACCCAAAGAGTTAAATATTGTAATCAAATATCAATATTTAATTTATACAGATATACAACTTATAGAAATATGCATATCTCTTAAATAATATTATTCTATAAATATATTAGCACTCGTGCACTTCACCTATATCATTAAAATGAATATAAATATGCACACGTTTATATGTATGCATACATGTATATATAATATATAGACATATAGACATACACACACACACACGATTACGAACTATATTTAAATGGTTATTTTTTTGATTTAGTTAAACACACACACATATCCAAACATTTACACTCGCAAATATATGTGTATATATATACACATATATACACATATATATATATATATATATATATACACACACACACACACAAACATGTATATGCACACACAAATATATATATATATATATACACACACACACACACACACACACACACACAAAAACACATATATATATATATATATATATATAATATATACACACACACACACATATATATATATGCACACACACACATGCAAAAATATATACACACACATATATATATACATACATACAAACACACACAAACATATATATGTGTATATATAAATATTACACAGTTGGTCAGGTTAGTTCAGATAAATGATGTTGTCATACAGGTTTTTGATATATTGTATATGAAATGTTCTTTGATTATTTGATTATTAAATGAATAGAATTTCCCCTCCCATTCGGATACGTTTCTGGTTATTTGCCTTAATTCTGCCATCCTGGAATTGTTGATGTAATCGATTAATATTTAGACAGGAAAAGTTCAGTCTAATAGAGATTTAATTCAATGTGTCCTGTCATAAAGGTTGACCGTTCAGCTAAAAGCTCGTAAATACGTTTTACTGACTAAATAATCATTTTCAGGATTGTGTTTCTAGCACTTTGAGAGCAGTAAGGGAGCAGATGGGGTAGACTTGGATGTCATAAATCCATATGGCTGTCAAGCAGGTCATCTGGGGCACCTTTACCCCCGGCTCATGATAATCCAGCCCCAAAGCAGCCAAATAACCTTTAAAGAGGCCTATTTTATTCTGTGGTGGCAACGACATAAGGTGGGATATTGTGCTGCAAACTAATAGGATAACATGTGCATTTGCTGCCAGAATGTTTTTTGGGGGCTGGTAGCATAATTCTCCCTTTATTATGGATGTATGACTGAAAACATTAATAATTAAGTAGAGAAAAATATGCCATGTATTATGTATTTATGTATATATTTCAGATGTTTTTCTGGTCCTAAATATGTGTTTTTATATCATAAATGGGTGTATTGAGTACATTTTTATATATGAATAATTAATATATTTTTCACATGTATCTATCCATTTACATTTTTATGTATATATATATATATATATATATATATATATATATATATATATATATAAATCTATACATAAAAAATAAAAATAGATACATGTGAAAAAAATTATATACACACACACACACACAAACATATATAAATATATATAATCATTTATTTTTTTTTAAGAACAAAACATATATGTTTCCAAAATAATACTGTGTAGCAGAGATCCCCAAATTCTAGCAAATCTAATTTCTTTGTTTTCTTATAAAGCAGGACATGTGCCATTGATTGTTATTATTACAGACAAAAATATTGCTTTGCCCCCAGGTACCAGCTCTGATTATACCGATTGCTAGTGTGTTCCAAGCCCTAAGTAACCAACCCCCTATCCACATGCTCCAGACCCAGATCGAGATCTAGAGAGTGGCAATCACAGCACTAGTCTTACCTGGACCCTGGCTTCAGACAGCCCAAGCCTCTGACTCAACTCTTCCCTCATAAAGGCGTCAGGATAGTGAGTCTCATCAAACAGTCTTTCAAGCTCGTTTAACTGTTCTAATGTAAAATTAGTTCTGCTTCTCCTCTGCTTTAGCTTGGTTTGTCCGTCTTCATCCTCAGACTTCACATCTTCCCTCTTCTCTTTGCACTCATAGATCCCTGCCAAGGGGGAGAAGACAGGCTCATTAATTCCATGGCTTGGTAGGGACCAGTTATCAAAAGCTCCCGCAATAGTTTTATGAAATAAATCCCCCATTGCTTCAAACTGGGGTATTTCTTTGATAAATGTGGCTTTTTTATTCCCTCTTCGTGCAATAAGTGTAGAAACCCTTTGATAAATGACCCAACATATGAACTTCAATTAACAAGGTGTATTTGCCATATATTTCCCTGTGACTCTAGAGAAATGATCGATGTCACTTGATTCTGCTTCAGTGGGAAGATGCCAGTGATCTTAATAACTACTTTTTATCCTCCATGTATTTCATGAACTAACAGATATGTAATAATGTATTCCCAATCGATTTCTGGGACTCCAGCAGCGTTCTATAGAAGCCAGGATACAGTGATCAATGGCACAGCCACTGAATGCAGATATACAGAGCTTCTCCTGTGTGAATCTGCTTTAATAACATTTAATAAAGATAATCAGCTCAGTCAATGGAGCAGCAAACTCCCCTACAATGCTTTATCGTGCAAGATAAATGGATTAGCAGCAAAATAATACCGCACTCGTTCACTTAACTTGTGATTGTGGCTTTTTCCAATATATTAAAAACGGTACATTTACATTCATCAGCTTATTGCCTAGTCACAGTGCATCCAGTGTACAGCGCTGTGTACCATGCTGGCGCGTTATTAGAATTGAAATAACAATGCTCTTTATATAACGTGTGAGATAAAACATGCTACACACATATATATTAAGCAAATAAAGGAAATGGAAATTAAGCAACTGTTTACATGCAGAACAATTAAATGCATAGTAATACTTGTTCTTAGAGGAGTGTGAACCTATGTAAATCATAATTGTGTGTGTGTATGTATATATTATATAGATATACATATAATTATAAGGGAGATTTATATAAATGTACACAAACATTAAATACAAATGTATATGTATATATATATATATATGTATATATATATATATACACACACAAACACACACATTTACATATATATATATACACACATGCATTTACATACACTCACACACACACACTATTTTATTTACCTTATCAAAACAATAGCCATACAAAACAGATATAGATTTTGTTTTTCAATAGAGCTTTAGTAAAATTAATTAAAGAGTATCGTGGTATGAAAAATTATTTTAAATAAATAAATAAATAAATGCCCAACACGCCTATTAAAAGCACAATTAATTTTAACACTTTTTCATAAATAGTCAGCTAATCTGTGAATGTGATATATTGATCTGCAGCCACAATTACGTTTAAAAATGACAATTACCATGCGTGTTGTTGTTTTCTTTTTATTATTATTAGAAACGCAGGGAGGGAGGGAGGGGGAGCACTCACGTTGGTGTAATCCATTATATAAAATTAACTTTGCAAAGGTTGTAAAGAGAATGGATGTATAATCGTTTCCATGTGTTTATAGAGGACTTCTATGAAGTTTTAATCATGAAATAATCCTTTTGTTCCTCTAGTACACTTAAACTTTATTACATTTGCAGTTAGGCTGAAAAGTATGCATGCAAGTGGCTACACTAACAAAGATGAGAAAATCCTAGAAGAATTGGACTTGGGAGACAAATCTTGACAATTCATTATTCAATGAGGCTGCAATGCACAGTTTTATTTGTTTAGAGCATTCACATGTTGAAAATAAAGCCTCGTGGTATTTGTAGACTGAGAAAAACAAAATACAATGTTGCATACTGTAACAATTATTTTGTAACATTATATTTATTAAAAACACGTGTGTTCAGTTTGTTTTATTCCATTGCACTGTCCCAATGAAAATATGCAGATTTCTTTTTTTTTTTATTCCTACTTTGAAAATTGACCCTTCATCGTGCATTTAATCTCTGCTTAATATGATAGGGCAGCAAGATGTTATGACTTGATTCCTACAGTATGTTCTAGTAAATAAATGGAAACTTTGTGATTTCTAGGGATGGGATTATTTTACATGTGTAATATAATCCGGAATATGTCAAATATTACTCTGAACTCAGAGCTATGCCCTTCATTATAACATAGGGATGTAAAAATCAGAAATGAAATATTCAAATAAATGAATCGATATAGATAGATAGATAGAAGTGGTTCCAAACATTCAGTGTTCTCACAATAATTAACATTCCATTTCCAGCTCATTCGTGGACAATCCATTCATCTCTCAAACGTTTTGTTTTTAATTTAGTTTCACCTTGAGTCACACCAGATGAAAACGTTTTGTGCCCCCCCTTCCTCAGCCATATGTTATTCAGAGTGCTCGCTGTATGTTTCCCTGATAGAAAGCAATAGTCAGAACTGCAATTTGAAAAATCAGACACCTGTTTGGCCTGCTCAAAAAAAAAAAAATACTTTCTGGGCCTTTCCCATTTATCTGCCCCCCTCCCCTTCCATGCAGACACACAGACACACAGACTGTAGCAGTTACATGGGGCTGTGTCACCCTGCTTGACTGGGGCTGGGTAACATTGGGCCCTGCAATACCCTCTGACATTCACACACATTGCTTGTTCTACATTCACCTCCTATTAATGCCAGCCTTACAGCACGTTGAGTTTGGTTATTTATTTATCAATCACTGTTTAAAACAAAAGAGAAACACACATTGTCTCAAACACATTCCCTGACTACTCCTGCATTTGAGAACCCAAGTAAAGAGGGAAAGAATGGTACAGTTTATCTAATGTATCTCCCCTATTTTAAAAAACAATATTTTTAATCTACATTCTGACCGTTTCCTGTTTTCAATTCACAAATTAATGCGATGAAATCGTCCACAGTGTGTGCATGCATCAGGGCCACGATATCTCACATAAGATTAACCCTTTTAGCACATAGTTAATAAAAAATATATATAGAGAAATGGACGCCCAAGTTTCGCTTTCTAATTTTTCTGCAATTAATAAAACATCTGAACAACAATCTTCCAAGATTACTATTAAAATAAAAAAAACATGCATGTTTCCCTAAACCATCTGTGTGTGTGTGTGTGTGTGTGTGTGTGTGTGTGTGTGTGTCTGCGTGTCTGTCTGTGTGTATCCATCGAAAGAGCTACAAAGCATCAGGATAAATGTGTTTTCCTAGGTGGAATAAAAAGTCAGCGAAACACTGCTTTAATCGCTGGATAGCCCTAGAATTATGCTTGCTTTGCTCGCCTGGTCTGAGGACCTACACTGTGAATGCAAAACAATAAAGCGACATTGTGAAAAAGGCATGCTAGTGGTCATCCATGTGATGGGGATCTACTGTTTATTTACCTTCGGAGACCCTTCCAGTGCTGTAATCTTTCAGTTTGTCCTTGTCACTGTCCCCATGCTCTTTGAACAGATGAAGAGGGCAGTGGTTGCTGTTCTCTGTAATGTCCTGGAGGTTAGAATCAGAGTTCCCCAGCTCCCTTGCCCTAGCCAAGCCAGTCTCCAAAACTTCCCTGTACGTGATTGACTCCTTTTTGTTGCTACCACTGCCACAGCTCTCCTTGCTTTTTTGATCAAACGATTTGGATACAAAAGCTGTAAGTTCTTCCATGGTTGCCTGGTGATCTTACAGTATCTATCCACAGAGAGATCCACTTGGTGTTCACTAGGAGATCTACACTTCCCCCCTGGAAGCGTTTTTGTTTTTTTTCTTTCTCTCTCTCCTTTTTTTTTTTCCTCTCTCTCTCTCTTTTTTTACGTTGAGGATAAACTGCATAGGGTTAGATCACTCCTGCTGTTATTTATGCCTTTCAATTTGAGATCACACTATTTATACAAGGATACCTCAGCCCAACCCCCAGCTCTCCCTGTCTCTAGCAATTACTGAGTGCTCCACAGTTGCAGGCGGATTCATAGCAGCTATCCCCCACCTCAGCCCAGCAATTGGCTTTCTTCTTATTTCATCACTATTTGGCATCCTTGTACCTTGATTTAGGGAAATAAGCTAGCAAAAAATAGCATTAACAAAGCAAATAAAGCTATGATAGAAAAGGGGGGTGGGAGGGGGGGGAAAGGGGACAACAATGGCCAGGTATCTGCATTCTTTAACTCTACACTGCAGTAAACAAATAAACCTAACAAAGTCAAGGAATGCTGGTCTCATTGTCCAGAGAGTCTTAGGAGCAATGTGAGTAACACATACCAGAGCTAATAGCGATTGTCTTGTGTCATTTGTTTTGTAATGGCTCTAGTGAAGTGGCTATCAGGGGGAGGCAATCGAAACAGATAATTGATCATAATATTTATTTACTATGTCTGATTTGCATGTTGACCTATTGTGGGTAAAATGTTAAAAAAAAAAAAAAAAGACAAAAAGGAGTTTAGCTGATTAGTCCCCACTGATGTATGTTTATCTGAGACATATTTTTTTACACAGTGACTGTGGTCTGCTGAGATTTTTTACAATTATGCTTTAATGGTTTTTACATGTAATTGAAATTCTTTGCAAAAATCATCTGCTTTTGTGCTGGAACTTATAAGGGGACACTTGGAGTGTGAAATGTTTATACATTTAAAATAAATACTTGTATCAATAAATCATGACTCAATGGTCATCATATCTTAAATTGATTTATTATTGTTTAATTATTTTCTACTTCACCTGCAGGTTATTGGGAAAGTTGTGTTTGAATCAATATTGTTTTTGTGTGGTTTTATTTTTAGATGTTATAATAAGCGTACAAACGTCTTTGGAGGAAGTTGAGATATAATGTACACATTGTTTTTTTTATTATTATTTTGGGGGTGGAAAAAAAAATCCCTGATTTCTTTATCATAGTTTCATGGTAGAGTGCATTCCCATATTGCTGCACGATTTCATCCTTACCATGATTATTTAATCAAATCCCTTAATTAAGTCCACCCTATGCTTTATGAATTCAGTCCAAAATGGATGCCTGTGCGGGAACAAGATGCAATTGTTTAATTTCCTGGGAAGTGTACAACTGGCTGAAAAATGAACAAAATTACACACAAAGTGCAGACAAAACAATTAAATAATAAAAAAGAGGAGTTAAATAAAAAAATCCCCAAAACACGTTACACACAATTAACAGGAACACCAAGTACATGTAATTGAATAATTTTAAATAGCCATTTTCCCACTGTTCACAACTATGTGGAAAGTCAGCAGTATATAATTATATATCGCTTCTATATTATACAAGTCTTAATGAAGCTACAATTATTCAAATTATTATATTACTATTATCATAGCATAGCAGTGAGCGTTTTGATAAGTGCTATGGTGATCTTCGTAGATTAATAACTATAGTTATTATATTCACTAATTGATTCTTTATATAGGAATCCCACGGTCAGCATAAGATTTTCTTGTAATTAAATCTTATAAGATGCAAGCCATAAAAACATCCCACCCTCCCTTTTCCTATTTTCATTAGCAGTAAATATTAAAGTCCATTAGAATTCCTTCACACACTCAGAAAAAGAAAGAATTAGAGGGACACATTAACTCTATAAATAGGCTGTGCTTTAACATTGTGTTGATGGATACCTGAAATGGCATCTAATGAGCCTGGGGGGTGTTCCATATCATACTTTAAATGTTACAATGAGTTAAATGCATTGTCAAGGACACAACAGGTCCCTTGTATATTTACACACAATAAGAAGATTTGGGAATAGGCAATTGAACTGCTAGTCTTATCATTGATCTGCTGTGTTCAGTCAATTTCTCCATTCCATCAAGCAGTGGTTACATTTTATGTTCGCTAGAATATGTAATGGTGAAGTTCATGTGTCAAAGTCATGTGTCAAGGTCATCCCTGAGCAAAAGGTACAACCCCCCTAAGCTTGGGATGCGCTGGTCTACTGGATACAGTACAGTGTGTACACACTTTCCCTTTATGGCAATGGTAGCTCTCTGTGTACACTCATCAAAGAAGGAGACTCTTAGAACAAATCATCATCTAAACACAACAGCAGCTTCTGTTTCCAGTCTGTAAACTTTAGATGTACTGCAGATTTTCAAGGCAATACTAGAATTAACTACAATGCAGCTTTCACACCAGCAAACACGTTGATTGTCCCCTACATGATAAAATCATTATTATAGTCAGAATTGAGAATAGAATGATGTATCGTTTAATTTGCATGTATATAATGTATATGGTTATTTTAATTTACATATATATAAATAATCCTATACATTGCAAATAATCGACGTCTGTATATATTCTGCAGATAGTTAAAATTAAAAATAAATATAATAGTACCTTTTTGCATAGGTTAGCAGTTTGACACTGTATTCTTTAAGGTGACTCATTTTTAGACACCCTTGTGGGGCATAAATTGCACATGGCTACATTAAACATGACTGCCCTGCAAGATGCATTTGTTATACACGTGTAATTAAAGGGATAGCCACCTCTGTGTCTTTCTGAATAAATACTATCCTATGAATAAATACTAGTCGTCTATGGATATTTGGGCATTTTGACTGTGTTACAAATACAATAAATACTCAATTACAATTTTGAAGCTAATATTTAAACAAGAACACTTTCGACTCTTTATTTAGAAATTGCCCTATATTTGTTTACATTTCTTACCTTTATTTTCACAACATATTCAGAATCTGATTTTTTTTAAAACCATACGAAATAGCTAACCGTTTCATATGCGAGTTTTTTTTTTTTTTTTTTGTTGAAACAAAAATACAATATCATTATTAATTATTGGGGATATTCTACGTGGCTATCTGAAATGTATGGCTCTACTGCACTACTGAAATTTAAGGTTTTAAAAAAAATAATTTGCATAAATAAAAGAGGTGTTTATTGTCCAAACACATCCATCATGATTAGCAGCACCTAAATAAAAAAAATAATTAACTTAAAATTAAAGTGATTCTTCAGCAGCAAAGCTGAGGTCGGTTTCTGTTGATAAATATGGTCGTAATGTAACAAAACCAGTAACTGGGGATAACTCTATAAATATTCATTGACTGGTCATGGTTGCCAAGCGGTTTCTGTACTATTGTTGTGGGGATGGGACTAGACATGCAAGCAGATTACTATACTAATTGTCATAGAACAAGCTAAAATCAGACTCAATGCACACACACCCAATGTTCTCTAGTTTATCATATCATTAGTACTTACCACCTCCTGCTACTTCAGCCCTACTCATGCTCTGATCACCATAAATAAACCACATGTTGTCATGCTGGGATAACCTCAGCACCTAAATTAATGATATAATACATTATATACTAATGTCTAATGGATTGATAGCAGTGTTTGTCTCTAAAGCAATGTAGGGTTGTTTGCTTCACAGAAATTAAAGAAAAAATAATAATTTGGAGAAATGATCAGGTTTGGCTATTTTTGGCCAAAGTGTTACATTTCACTTTACATTCCCTGCAACTCACACTTCAGTGACTAACTCTGACAAAACCCATTTATGTTAAATTATAGGGTATTATTTTATTTGTACAACTGTGCCAATTTGGGGTTGCTGACTCATCACAGATCACTGTTTATTAAACAGTTACCTTAGGAAAAAAAAATTTTGGGGGGGTTTAATTCTACAGAAATGATCACGTTCGGTTTGTACATGAGTTTATGTATTTACATTTCTAGCAATAATTAAGTCTCAGAGGAATTTTATAAGCTGAGCTCTAGAGAATTAAGCTGAATAAAAATGACCGATTTTGCAATAGCAAGGGTTAATGGAAACCCCACTAAAATAGTTGATTTGGAAAAAAAAAAAAAATTAGCTGAAAGGCAGTCACAGCTTGGCTCATTGAGCCTCAATTCCCCCAGTTTGAATACTATTGATGGCACATGTCCTATGTTAGACTATATGCATTGCTTCCTAAACTAATGTTCTTGTTCTGTGTCCTAGCTATAGCTACATGACATCTGCATTAGGTTACATATAGGTGATATCACCTACTTACAACATACAGGATGCATACTATATATACTTACAATGATATGGATATCTCCATGGTAACCAATCACTTAGAATAAACTACCTCATTTACCTAATCCATGAGATGCCTGTATCCAGCCTCACTCCATCATAATATTGTTTTTCCAAGGCCATTTGTTTGTAAAGTTATAAGCAAGTTGACAAAACTAATTAACATATTTCAAAAGCAGCACATCTGTCAGGAGTGGGTAATAAAAGGGATACAACCTGAAACTGATGAGCATTAAGACATATTACTTGCAGATGATCCATCACCTGACCATTCTGGAACTCAAAGGATATAACATGACACAGTGAACCTAAAATGGTTTATTGCTGTACCTAGGTAATGGGACACACCTCCCATGCCTTGTTTATCTGATTAAGGCAGCGTGTGATGTGTTGAGACTATATGGGGGCATTTGTAAAAAGTGATACTGGGGCAAAGACGCTGTAAAGGTAGTGCAGTCAGGAAAACAATTCAGTGGTTTCCATGGTAATTGCTCCACTTAAAAGATTTCACACAGAATCGCTCCTTACTCATAGATTTCTTTGTAAATCCTGCTACACAATGATGCAGTCAATGAATAGAAATGACGTTGGCTTTTTTTGAATACCAGCATCCTCTGTGACGCCAGATTCATTCATTTAAAAATTAAAGACTTACCTAAAATTCCTACTTTATAATTAACCATTATTCATAGCTTTAATTTGTACAGCGAATAAAAGGAATACATCATCCGTGTAAGCATCTATAGTGTAAGCTTAATAAATAGGCATTTTCATTTTTATTGGATTCATTGGTAGTTCAAACTGCCAGGCGCCCCCTGTATAAATATATACAATCCCTGGCACTCAGACTGCGGCGCACTGACACTCACATCGTGCTCATCCAGGCGAGAATTCCAAAGGAGCCAGTCTCTACTAAAGGTTATCTATGCCTTCCTAGAATGGCTGGGATAGATGGACATGAGAGGCCTCAGCCAGAACACAACTCCCAGTATGCTCAGTCCAGGCCAGTTCCAGAGATTGTAAGAGGTCCTGTATTTAGTAAGAAAGCAATGCATATGGAAGCCAATTATTTTATTACTCTGAATGATATAAAGGCAGAAAATGAATCGATAGAAGATATCTGATGGCAATCATTTGTACAAAAAAAAGGAAGAAGGCACTCTTCTGCGGTTGTCGAAACATTAACCACTGCCATACCTTCAATGGCTTACACAGGCCATTTTGAAATAGAACACTGTGATCTAGCAGGGAATATACCAGGAGGTAGGCGACCGTCAGCACTCCAGAAGTTATGGACTACATCTCCCATCATGCTCAGCTATAATGCTACCAAAGCAGCAGGGTAGATGTAGTCCTCAACATCTGTAGTGCCGAAGGCTGTCTACCCTTGTACAGAATTAGACAGATTTCAAGCTCACAGCCCATATTATCAGTAATTCCTTATAAAATACAGTCTTTATAGTTTTATTGCGATTAATGTTTATTTTTTTTTCTGCAGACCTCCCACCGAGGCCCCATACCCCTCTCATAACTTATAAAAGTTATTCAAGAAGCACCATTCGTAAAAATCTAATCTTCTCTGTGGGTGGGTGCAATGAGAGGCCGAATGGGGATTTGCAAACTTACTAGTTCAAGTCAAAATAATTTTACAAACAACGTTCTTCCGTGAAATACAATGTATCTTTCACTGGTAAATCATTTAAGGAATTTGCACCAAATTACATCAGGAAACCTATTTAATTTATCATTCTATACTAAACTTGAAATCCTTCGATGTCTTCGCTACAAATTCTATACCTTGGTATTTAAATCATTCTTATTGGACCGAAAATGGGTAGAAAACTGTTTTAGAAGATAATTAACTACAACCCTTTGTGGGTCAATAATATATGCTAACATAATTCGATTAAAGACTATAATGGATTTGTTTAAATGGACAGGAGTTTATAAATATTAATTTGGACACTGAGAGTTCACATTCTTTAAACATTCAGGCAGACCTATGTGTATACTATGCCTGGCTGACATTTCTGTATCAATAGGCTACTGTATTATTTAGGACAAAATATTACAGTGTAAAAAAAAAAACACAAATAAATACATATATGCTGGCATATACACATAGGCACCACACGTTCTCACAAGCATGTACACCCACAAACATTTCACACATGCATACATGTATAGAAACAAATGCACACACACACAAGAATACTTATACATGAACACACACAACTTAGATATTTGAACAGGACCACATAGACTCATTTTAGCATTAATTAGCAGTCAATGATTTTTTTGTAAGTTAAAATATTACATTGCACTTGACCTTTTTTTCACAGTTATTCACCTCCACTAACCAAAGTTTATTTTGTTAATATTTTTATTTTATTTTTTTTAAACTTTGAAGTCACAAAAAAATACACTGAATTCCAAATGCACAAGCTGGTTTTTAATACTATATCAGGATTTGTTGTGTATAAGGTCTCGTCAGTATTTTACCTGTGTATGGGGCAATTCTCCCTCCCCTCCATCATCACGTAGCCCAGACAGGAGGGCGTGTAATGGGTCAATGTTGGACACACATTATCTATGTAATCCCAGCAAAATACACTTCTTGTTCCACTCTCTCTCCACAGAAAGTAATTCGGAGAACATTTAATATTAATAATAAGAAAGGATGTGGTGTTAATGCTTTTCAATTTGTTTCTTTTTTAATCATTAAATATTTATAAGTATTGATCGAAGGCTGAGGATTTTACAGACATCTTTCTCTAAAGTTAACACATCTAATAGATGGAAAGATTTTTATTTTTATTTATTTTGCATCCCATGTTCCTCCACAGCGAGCCCTTTAATGCGGCTTATTGATTTATGGACAGAATCCGTGCCTGGAATGAGACGCTAATAGATTTCACTGAATGGACTGTGTTTAATCCTAATTGGGGCGGTGATTGATCTATCCTGAAATAAATCACATTTTCATAATTAGACCGGATCCTTTTAATAAGACAGTTTAATTTCGTGTTTCTACCCCTTGTTCTTCCTCTTACTGAAAGGTGCTTTTTGTTCTGTAGAAATCTGGGGGAAAATGCATGTGTGGGTAGTCTGTTATATCAGTATGCACGTGTGTCTTTAAATATATATATATATATATATATTAATAAATGCAAATATATGTGTGTGTGTACAAACCTATATAAGGATATACAAATGTGTGTGTGTTTGTAACGTGTGTGTATATATATATATATATATATACACACACACATGTTACAAACACACACACATTTGTATATCCTTATATAGGTTTGTACACACACAGTATTCATATTTATAGTGTATATTTATATATATATATATATATATATATATATATATATACACTATAAATATGAATACTGTGTACATACAATATGTATACACACATGTAACTGTTTAACATAACAGTTGACAAGAGGTGATAGAATTACTTATTCAATTGAAAAATTAAATAGATTTAGCAGCAAGTTAAAGTAAATATTATTGTTGGGATTTGAAAAGTGTATACATTCGCTATACTATAATGTGCTTATTTTATCACACTTAGAATAGAACACAGGGACATGAAACTAATTCCACTAGCACAGAGATGGGGCTAATAGCCGCAACACGTGTACTTATTATAGACAGAGCTTTCAATTAGCACAAGTCATACTTTGGACCAATGGGAAAATCCTTCTGGTAGTTTTAACTGTGAGCTTTTTTTTTTTTTTTTTTTTTTTTTTTTTTTTTAAAGCTAACGAAGACTTGTAATTGATTCAATTGGTAACCAGGGAGATGAATATTGTGACACAGTACAGGTTATTAGATTTAATTGGGCTACACGAATTAAACATTTTTGAAACATCATTTAATCCGACTTCATACTTTGCATGTGTAAAAAGGAACCAATAAGGAAATTTATTAGAATGTTTCATTTGTCCCTGAGCCATCTACTTCCTAAGGAATGTGCAACGCAGGGGAATAGTATGCCCAAATTGTAAAAAAATAAGTTTACACATATGCATAGAATTAGCAACAGGCAATTAAAAAAAATAATGGCAAAACTATCGAAATGAACTGTTATATTCTGAGATTGATTGTCAGCTGAGACCAGCGATGGAATGCTACAGTTTCTAAATGTTTGCAAAGTATTGTATTTTTTTTTTTTAACAGAAATATTATCCTGTGTAAGTAATTGAATTCTCAGACTCCTGCATTAGATTTTAGATGGTTATTTTGTTTTATTTATAGACACAATAACTGCCCCCTTTCTTTTCGTTCGTACGCACATACTTTTAGACTTTTATGAGCTTGTTTTTAACGCGGTGTAAACTGAAAAATTATTGCTAAAAGAAAAAAAAAAAGTGTATATTTTTTTTACATCTGCTAATATTTCCATCGAATTTGTATATATATATATATATATATATATATATATATATATTTATATATATATATATATATATATATATATATATATATATATATATATATATATTTATATTTATATTTTAAAACCGTACGGTTTATTCTCTATTAGGGAAAAAAAAAAGTATTTAAACAAAAAAAACAAACAAAGTTAAACAGACGCACAGGAGATATTGCTTTCATATATATATATATATATATATATTTTTTTTAATTAATATCTGTAAATTTAATGATTGTCCACAAGATTTAATATATCACCCTCTTTGGTCTGTAACTGCCATAGAAAACGAACGAATTTAATAATAATAAATGTAGATTAAAGTTTTCTCGCCCTTCACATGAAAAACAGATAAGTAGAATAAAAACATAGTACAAATCGCGCAAATTAATTATTTTATGTTCTACAGAATTATACATTAATTTAGAGAGGGTTTCCCTTCATTTATTGCCTTCACAAAACCCTGTACACTCTCCTTACACCACTAATGCAAACAAAAAAAAATAGAGAAACAGCCTCATCGTCTGTATTTAAACAGGACATTATATGGAAAATGAATTAAATACACATAAACATTTGCAAAATAAAGTTTGGGCTAACCCTTAAAATACTGGAATCGTTTCTAGGCCTATTCAAGAAATTAATCGAAAATGTATCTGTTTTGATATAATAAGAAAAAAGTCAGATAATGGGAGGTTAAACTGAGTTATGGAGCAATCATTTGCTTTACCTGCTCAGTAGACATTGGGTGATGGAGATTGGTAAAGAGTGGGAATAGTGATTTTTGCCCATTTTTACCCAGAGCTTAGCTTTGTAGCCCCAGGCAAGGCTCAGAGCTATCAACCACTTGGACATGAATGGGCAGAAGCCAGACTCCCACCTAGCTTCCCAGGACTGCCCCTCAAGCACAATTTGCCATCCATATCAGAAATGGGCACTGATACTAATTAGTAAGAGGGTTTATTTAAGCGGGAGTGAGACTCTGTATAGAAATGCCTTACTCAGTACTTACTGTACAGGACAACTTAACGCCTTCAGCTACAAACACACAAACATTAAATTCCACACTTTCAGTTTTCACGATAATATTACAGCCTTACGTTAATGCCTAAATCATATCATAATACAGTCAAAGAAAATACATTATAAACACTAATGTTGGTACTGGGATTTAATGATATATTCATCAATGCCACATCTGGTCTTAGAATATGTAATACTACAGAAGTGTACAAACACTATACAAAAAAATAATAATAAAAAATGTATATATATATATATATATTTAAACCTTGTATTATTTTTAGATAAGTAATGCTAAAGTGTATATGTATATATTTTTTTAAATACAATAAGTGTGTGCATTTCTGAAAACCTGTAAATATATATATATATATTTTTAATATTTAATGCAAATGTTTATTTTGTAATAGATGAATGTATTGGAGGAAACATAATTCTTAAATATATATATTTTTCTATTATTGTAATGTTCAAGCTAAGTCCATTAGTTTAAATTGGGAATATTTTTAATAGATACAGGACACCAACTCTTTCATAAATTTCTTCCAGATAAAATAGATGTCCCTTTCTAAGCCCATTATGTATAGCTGGTGCTTTGTAAATTAATTAAAATAACAGCCTTAGAAGACACATTTCTCAACATAAGCCCACACACATTAAGGCCACAATCTATACATTCCATATTTAAAGAAATAACAATTCCCCTCTTTTCCCCTAAAGAAAAGCATGATTTAGACTTCGGTGTAGACACCCAGTTCCAACCCCTGACCATTGCTAGTAATAAACACACATGGTAAAATTATTGTGACCTGTCAGTATTAGCCTCACTTTGTAGTGTTTTGTTCTTGTCATTGTTGGCTTTGACCTTCTTATGAAGGTGCTGCAGACCTCAAAGGATTGTGATGACAGCATATCCTTTCACTATTGGGCTTGTACTGTCTCCTGTCACTGTGGAATTGAATATTGCTTATGAATAGCCCATCAGATGCCACATATTTTAAACATGGGCTCTGATCAACATTTCAAATGAAACAAAAAGAGATTCCCTTCTCCCTTCCATTGAAGAACTGGCTTCTGAACAAGCCATACACCAGTAATTGGCCAGAAATAAAACTGCACACATACTGTAGATTCAAGTCAATAAATCACAACTTGGATCTGTGATATGTGTCAGTGAATTTGCCAATTCTTCAGTGCACATAGTTGTTAAGCAATAAAATATAAGTGAATTGCATGAAGCATGCAGATTAGCCTCTTTCATATACTTTTTGTGTTTACACTGCGATGTTTTCATCGCTTCGCATTGTAAAAAGTGTGGGCCCTAACTGCACATTGTCACATATAATAAAAGCATGCTTTGGCAAATGGCTACAACAATACACAGGAAACCCACTCAGAAAGAGTTTTGATGTCCCAGCTAGGCTGCCTTAAATAATCTATTTTTCTTGGAGTTTGAAATAGATCTGATCGTTCTGCAACTGTTGCCAAATCCTTAGGAAGGACCAAATTACAATCACTAAAGCCTATCTACAGCCACAGTCCTCTGGATTGCTTGACATCTGCACTCCCCAGCTAACAAGTATGTTCATTATTACACTCTGAAAAGGGCCTAGAGATTAAATAACCATTATTGAAAGCAGTAAAAAATTGGGTTTACTGCTTGGAAACTAGTTAAAACAGAAGGGTGCAGTCGTGTATTCACAGAGGGGGTAATTCTCCAAATAGACTTTCACAGCTAAGGACAAAAAAAATATATCTTTATACAAAGGAGCCAGCTATTCAGTTTGGCCTCATTATCACCCAGAGCAGTGAACTGGGTAATGCTGGCGTTCTGCAGAGGTGCTGTTATATTGGGGTGATAATAGTGAGGGATTAGGCTCCACTGAATTTGGGATTGTCTATCTGTACAATGAGTTGGAACCTGTTTAAACAATTTAATGCCATTAAATTGTCCAGGAAAACATTTGCTTACATTGTAATTGTAACATAAGAACAAGATCCACTGGGTTCCACTGCTCATTGCATTTGCAAATATGGATAAGGACTCTAGGACGTGTAGAATTCGATATCATTTTATTAATCTTAATGAATGAAAGAAAGAAAGAATGAAAGCGAAAAAGAAAGAAAGGTAGAGAAAAAGAGAGAGCGAGAAAGAAAAAATAAAAAAATCTGGCATTTAAAATGTGAGTCACATAGAGTTAAAAAACAAGTTGGATGATTTTTTCTTGCATGGCTGTTTTATCCTATGTTTGATATCCCACAGCAACTCACTGTTTAATGTGCATCACTCATCTATTTAGTCTTCTGAGCTTAATAAAATGAGCACCATTGAGATAGGCAGTGGTAATATTTAATAGCCAGCTCCTGATGAACGACAGTCTGCTTTTATTCCAGTCTCATTTTATTGGTTAGCAACTGTATAATTTTAATAAGCCATTACATATTAGATAGCATGCTAAATTTATTGTGCAGAAAAAGTTGTAATCTTCTGAACAGTTTCAAATGGAGTTTATAGTTTATTTTTTTTTTATATATCATAATTTAACAAATTAATTATTTAAAGGTGTTTTAGGTAGCTTCATTCTGTTTAGCCAGGTATTTATCAATCCAGATTTACTAACATGAGTTAAAAAACACTATTAATTCTATTGCAGTTTGTGCAAATTCCAAATTGCATTATGATGAAAAAGCTTTTCAGGAGTTATTTTATCAAGTTCTTACACATATTTAATCAAACTCTGTCAGAATTAAATGATACAATGAGTGATAGAATTTACAAAGGAGTTCAGAATCAGAAGTTACCTCCGTTAGGTATCTTTGGACAATTAAATGAAATACACCCCCAACGTTGAGAGTATGGTAAAGGATGCACTGTGCACTGTTTAGTATCCCCTCAAAGATGGTCCCACTGGCTCTGTGGTGGCAATGCTTTAGTGCTACCCCCCCTCCTCTCTCATTTCCGCTCTTACTCTGCCTGGCAACGTCTTTGCATTTATTTAGCAATTTTGACTTGTTTAGTGTTTCTAGAGGAGACCACTAGTTCATCTTGACAAGGTGAATATTTGACTGCGGAATTCATGAATGTGCAAATATTTCAAATCTTTCCCAGCCATAGAAATGAAGTAAATCTTTCACAATTCATCTTCTCTCTACATGCTCATTAAGTACTTTTGAAACTTGTTTCGTACTACATACCACATATTGTGCATTAGATACAGCCTTATTTATGTAAGATTTGTATTCACCATATCTAGAGTGCTTTACATATTTTAGCACTAGAGCAGTCCGTTGTAGAATATTTGTCCATTTTTATTCATAGTATTATTTCTCTAATAAAGATATATCAGCCATAAGGAGTGTAATACGGGAATTGTTTATTTAACTGATTGGAAATATATTGATTCTTCAAATGGTCACTGGTCAAAGTGAACTGTGTCTCTCTGTCTATCTACAGCTGTAATAAAAATGTTCAACCCTATTGAAACCCAACAGGTTTATTGTTAAAATTTACAGACTTTCAGCTGTTTGCACTGAAGAAATAAATAAAAACAATTGAAATAGCTCAACACAACAAATGATTCAAGTAGTTTGCCCAAATTCAACTGAAAATGCAACTTATAAGGACTTCTCCAGTCTCAAAATTATTTAACTCCCTGAATAGAAGCCTCCAAAAAAGCACAAATATGCAAAAGAGGTGTTGTCTCACACCTGATGTGACTAATCAAGTGCTTCATTAATTTCACCAGGTGTACTTGAGCTGGAACACTTGAAATACCTGATTGGCTAGGTATTTGTTGAGTGACACATTTGCCTGCATGTTATAAATATGGCTATAAGTCAAAAGAATGGTCCACAAAGTCAAGAGAAGAGATCATCGCCCTTCACAAACAAGGAACAGTATACAAAAAGATAGTGAAGGCTCTGAATATTCATAGAGACACCGTTGGAAGCATAGTTGTAATAACTTGACTTGTGTTTTCTCAGATGAATAAGTATTTTATATATGTCTTCCTTGGTTAAAGGCCCGCAAGGTTAATATACTTCTTTATTAACCAAAAAGTACTAATACGCAATCTGATGTTCATTTTTAAATAATATGCATTTATTCTACTTCAAAAGCAAACGATAATATACTTAACAGATGATATTTCTTAACGACATTACAGAGAGTGAGAGATATTTTTAAGTAGTCGTCTTTGTATCAGCAAGTAAGGAACACACCAGGAAAGGAGAGTGGAACATAGGATAAAGAGAGAACATGGTCCTTTGTCTTCAGCTCTTTATAGGCAAAATTACGTAATAACTTTTAATTTAGACTCTGGCCATATAAGAAAACTCTACCCCCAATAAGGACCCAACCCCCAATCCCCAATCTCCCTATACAGCACATTTCAGAGTCCTCATGGTACAGAATAGCCATTTGACATCCACACCTTAATATGTATTTGAATAGGAACATATAGAAAATGTAATATTCTACAATAGTTCACAAGATCAAAGTTAAAGTAACAGTGGTTACACTGAAGAAAAAGGAAGCTATCAATGACTGCAACCAGATTTCTGTGAAAAAAACCTTGGGTAATTGCAAAAGACCAGAGGTTTCAGTGAGCACTGCAAGGTGCTTACTAATCGCAGAAGGTTTCCATGTCAGAACTCTAAGAAGTACACCACTACTGACTTAAAAGCACAAGAAAATTTGGCTCCAAGATGCTCAAAATCATATAAATAAGCAACAGATTTTTTGAGATTCTGTTTTGTGGAGCGATGAAACAAAACTGGAAATTGTCGGCTCAGTGGATGAGCGGTATGTCTGGAGGAAAAACAATGAAGCGTATGCTGAAAAGAACACTCTACTTAGAGTTAAGCATGGTGGTGGCTTGGTGATGCTCTGGAGATATTTTGCATCCTTTGGCACTGGAAACCTGCAGGATTTGGAAAACAAGATGGATTCATAAAAGTATTAGGAAATCCTAGGAGGAAATGTCATGCCGTCTATGAGGAAGCTGAAGCTCGGGGCGTCATTGGACCTTCCAACAAGACATCGATCCCAAGCAAACCTATAATTTCCACCAAGGCTTGGTTGCAGAAGAAGTACTGGAAAAATCTGCAATGACCATCACAGTCACCTGACTTGAACTCTGTAGAAAATCTCTTGTGCGATTTGAAGAAGGCAGTTGCAGCACACAAACCTAAGAATAATAATTTGATTTGTTCATTGCAAACAGTTGAAAGTCTGTACATTTTCACACAAAGCCTGAATTTCACTGGGCGGTTGAACATTTTTGATTACAACTGTCTATCTATCTATCTATCTATCTATCTATCTATCTATCTATCTATCTATCTATCTATCTATCTATCTATCTATCTATCCATTTAAATGGAAGAGCTGAATCCAGCACAGTAACTTTTTTACCCTCTCTTGGGCTTGTTTTTCTTCTAGGGTCCCATTTTCTGAGCAGCACTTCCTCTTTAATACTGTAGGACTGCCCAGAGAAACAGAGAGAGCTTTTCCAGGTATCTGTTCCAGCTATGCAGACCAGCTCTGAAACTTAGGAACTATGATGGGGCAGGGTTATGAAGTTGCAAATCTGCACCTATCATTCTGGGCTTCAGGAGGCAGGGAGTACATGTAGAAAAAAATGCATGGGGGGTGGGGGGGGGGGATGCACATGAAGGGGATGTGGGGTTTATATTTTAATGGAGCTGAGGACTCTTATTTGGGTATGGTTTAAGTGGGGTGTTTGTGAGTCGGTGCAGTCTTTGGATCGTGTACAATGACTTCAGTTGGCCCTGCACAGGATCCTTGGTTACTGGAACTAGAACATAGAAAATGCCAGCAAACAATGTCTGCTTTGGACTTCTAAATCATCTGAGGCTCAGATTCCTGCTACTTTATATGTCATCAGCCATGCCAGGAGTGTTTGAGGAAAGCATGTGGAGATGATTACTAACCCATAACCTCAGATAACTCAGATACTATGAATAGAGTAGATGATAATGGTAGAAAACTAAGAGAAACAACAATGTTCAAACTGCATTGGTATATAGAAGGTGACAAGAGAAAAGGCACAGTACACTTACTGCGCTTTACAGCGCACAATGCGGTTTTTCAATTACCTATAGGCTAAAATAATTTACTTATAGGAAGTTATGTTTACAGACTAATTGTGGAGTAAAATTCAAAAAATGAAACCATGAGGTGTCCATGAATAAGTTGCTCCAGAATCCCAGTAGCCAGTATTCGGACAGACAAGATATTTATATTTCTACATCATCAGTAACTGTGCATTAATTATATTTCATAATTCCAACTAGAATTGGGTGGTGGATTCTTTTCTTGATGCACCATCTCTCGGGTAATGCATCCACATCTGATTTTTATTTATTTGTTCACTGTGCTGCAAAAGCTCCTGCTGCTGAAGCCAGGCATGTTTCTGTGTTTAATGACAAAACCAGCACCAGTGAAGGGACACGAGAAGAGATAGCAGGCCAATGCACAGGGTAAATTTATTTAAATTTATCTTGCACCTAGCAGGACCATACACCTATATGACCTAATGAAGGAAATATCTATAGAAATGCCTTCACTTCCAACGCAATTAAAAGGTCCATATAAGAGGAGAACTTTGCAGGATTCAGATTGTTCCAGCCAACTACATGATTCTTCTTTGGAATATCATAATTGACAATATTAAGAATCCTGACTGGGGTTCTGGAAGCATGGAGAAGATACACCCCCAGATTTATACATTACCCCACACACCATAGGAGTGGTGATTTAACACTGATGTCTATGCCAAGGGAGGTATTACCAATATGATAATGAAAATAAACCCATATAACTATTGTTGCCATAAACCCACATACAGACATTATTCCTTCACTGTCTGATGTAAGGTTCTTTAGGAAGAGTAAATCCTACCATTCCATCAACTGCCAAGTGGTCTGTGATATGAAAATACTCTTAATTTTCAAGGAGAACATTCTGATTAGAAGCTTACCATAGTAATATACTGATGGTGCTCTCTTACAGTGTATTATGATGGAAAATGGTCTTAATGATGCCTCTTTGATTTATAGCCACCATCTTTATATTCTACAGATGAAGCAAGCTATGGATGGAGAAACTTGGATGCTGACTAGAGTGTGCAATTCTCTGATCCCCCGCTAAACTGCAATGTTTTTATGTTTTACTCCTCCAAAGCGCCTGTTATCTGTAAGGCCTGCAATAGATTATTTATACACACACACATTCACAGACACACATATATATATATATACACACACTCACTTTCTTGTTCACAACCAGGCTCACATATATTTACACTGGTATAAATACATCAGCATTGCACTCATATACACACACATTCTCACACATACACACATGAGAGAGGACAGCAGTGGAGCCTTATCCTTGGGTTCCACTGGGGAGCTGCTGGGTTCTCTTTATGCACTGACTACAAATCACTCAGTGCACCCTGCAACCCTGTACTGATGCCCGGGCTTGAGCGATGTCACATGCAAGTTCCTGGCATCAGTACAGGGTGCACAGTTACATTGGCAGAGCAGGCGCCTGACAAACAATACACTGATCATTCACGGGTTCATTCACAAATACAAACTTAACAAATGCCTAAAATTAGACATTTACAATTAACAATTTTTGGGCACCCTGTTTAGCATATTTTAGAATGAAATTGCTAAATTTCACTATGAATATATTTTATTGAAGAAATCAAGGATTAACAATATTGCATCTGCATCCAGGTGATTTAATGCAAGAGATTGGCATTTCATCCTGATTATGAATTTTTTCCTCCTTAGAACTTACCTTAATTGTGAACGAAAGGAAAATTGACTGTTGACACTGCCAAGAAAAATGAAGGGCTATATTTCACTCCAATCCCCCCTCAACATCACCTGTAAATATTAATAAAAACACTCATTTATCAAATAAAAATGATGACAAATTGTTTCCTCGTATTACTGTCAAAATCCCGTGCTATATCCAATAATGATATAGCACAATTATTAGCATGCACATGATAGTCTAAGCTAAATCATATAGTACACTCTAAGGAAAGAAATAGTTATTACCTAAAAATAGAAAGATAACACACATGCAGCTTTGTTATGTAGAGGTTTTTATTGAAACTCAAGTAATTGAGGGGACAGATTGGCTCTTTTTTTTTTTTGCTTTTTGAAGACGTAGTAGAAACTCTCTTTATTGCTATCGTAGCTCTGTTTTTCAAGATGCTCCAAAAATATTGTTAAGCATGAAAAAGAGCACTTTGGGGACTTTACAGTGAAAACTGGTATTATTTTATTTAGTCAACATCTCTGTTCCATAGGGTAGTATTTATTTTTAACAGTGTTCCCAAAAGTGCATCAAATAATAGGAATAAATTGTGTCTTTACATTTTTTTTGGTTAATATGCTTTAAAAACACACTACATTAAGAAAACGAACAGACAGACAAACAAACAAACAAACAAACAAACAAAAGAAATGAGTAGAAATACCATACAAGAAAATATGTTTGTAATCTGGTTTGTATGTTTCCTTGAGGGCATATAATATATTGACTTGAAACAGCTACTACAAATCCTCCCCTTGATCCCCAGCACAGACTTTCTGTGGCTGTCCAATGACATACTTATCAATAAGCTGTAATACAATTCATTGAAAAGTCATTGCAAGGTAGGTGGCCTGGGATATTACCTGCTTCTTAAGTTTAGCTTCACTTAGCTGAAACTACCTGGAAGTTACTGGATTGGCTGTTTGGTTAACACCCTGGAAGTTGCAAAAAGTTCCATTTATAAAAGTGTAGATTTCTACTGGCATCACTATTTTTATAAAATTAAAATAAGAGGACACACTCTATACATGTAAAGTGCTTCAGCAAGCTAAATGCGACATAGTTAAAGTGCCACTCACCTCCTTTGGTGTGGTGGTCTATAGGGCTGGACTGGAAATAAAAAGCAGCCCTGGAAAATTTTAATACCAGCCCTAACAGATATATAGGTAGAAAAAAAACAAAAGATTGAAAATTAAAACAAACAAAAGAGCTGCTTTATTCTAATCAGATGTGCAACATCTTACATCAACGTTTCATCCCCATAACCTTGCATAGTCCAGTAATGGGAATGAAACAATGACTGGATGCTGCTGCATGTCTGATTTAAATAAATATTATTTTGTTTTGTCCTCAATTCTGTGAGTGCACTCTTTGTTGGATATAGTTTTACACCAGGGCACGAAAGACTGTGAAAATGGCAGGGTTATCACCTAAACTAATATTTTTTGTCAATGAAAATCTAAATTCCAAAAATTAGGTTGCAATAGTCAAGCTGTCACTATAGCTTATTTTTCAAATGTGCTATTGAGGTCTAAATTACGCAATTTAGTTTTTCACTTCCTAAAATTAAAAAGTTAGTGAATAACCCTTTGACAAATGTGAAATCCTTGTTACATTTTATATACGTGTGTGTAATCTCCAAATGTGTATTATATATGCATATATGTCTATTAACATATGTGTATCATACTGATGTTTATATATATATATATATATATATATATATATATATGTGTGTGTATATATCACAAACATAATTTTATATATTATTATGTTTATAATACGCACATATTTATATACAGTGATAAATTACACATACATTAATATACATTTGTGCAAATATATAGATGCATAATACTCCCACAAATCACATAGATAAAGCACAACTGTATTTCATTTGTTTAATTCAATCTGTCATTTTAAATTAAAAAAACAAAACAGATCGACAAGCACATAGATTTTTAATCAACGGATACTCACTGGAGCACATACTGGCATGTAGTCACTGCTGTCGACACATACACACACAGACATACTCTCATTAACAGACACTGACATACAAACAAACTAATGCTGTATCCCATACAAACACTGACACACATTCACTAATGCATACATACTCACTGACATACACACAGATATACACACTGTGACCCATACAAACACACTGGCACATACACACACACATTGATCCATACTGACACACACACACACACACACACACGCACATCTATACTGACACACGCAGTGATCCATACTGACACACACACAGGGATACACACACACACACACACACACACCTGCAGGCTGCTTGCTCTTTATGTCTCACTCGCTAGCAGCATGGAAAGTTCACTTTCCAGCACTGGCTGCTCGTGAGTGGATAAAGTAAAATGCCGATCTTGAGCTCCTCAGGCCCCCAATGTGAGTGTGTGTCCTCGGTGGGAGGAGGAGGGGCTGCTGCACTGTGCAGCCCCAAGTGCCACCGCCCACTGGGAAATTTCCTGATATCCCAGTGGGCCAGTCCAAACCTGGTGGTCTAACTAAATTGAATACTGTCTAGGTTGACCTCTTGCCCCATAGCCCCTTTTACCCAATGAGATGTATCATTGGCAGGGGCGTATTAGCCGCGAGGCAAACAAGGCATTTGCCTTGGGCGGCATTTTCCAGGGGGCGGCACAAAAAGCCACCCCCCAAATGCCCAAGGCAAATGTCTTGTTAGCCTTGTGGCTAACAGACATGCCGTCGGGCTCCTGGGCGGTCGGGCGGCGCTGGTGGGCGGCCGGCGAGGGAGCACTTCCCCTGAGCTGTCTGCTCAGCTCCCTCACCAGCCGCAGAGTGAGGCTGGGAGGCGGAGCTGGAATATGACGTCATATTCCGGCTCCCAGCCTCACTCTGAGGCTGGCGAGGGAGCTGAGCAGACAGCTCAGGGGAAGTGCTCCCTCGCCGGCCGGCCGCCCGCCAGGCAGTACCGCCCGATCGCCCAGCAGCCACTGGACCACCAGGGAGGAAGAGACACCTCCCCCAGCATTCCCAAAGGTAAGGAGGCTGGGGGGGGGTTAAATAAAAAAAATGTGTTAAAAAAAAATAAAAAAAAATGTGTTAAAAATAAATTAAACATTTTTTTGTTAAAAATAAATTTTAAAAAAATGTGTTAAAAATAAATTTTAAAAAATTTGTTAATGTGGGTGGGTGAGTGTGTGTCTGTGTCTGTTAGTGTCTGTGTCTGTTAGTGTCTGTGTCTGTTAGTGTGTGTCTGTGTCTGTTAGTGTGTGTGTGTGTGTCTGTTAGTGTGTCTGTGTCTGTTAGTGTGTCTGTGTCTGTTAGTGTGTGTGTGTGTGTGTGTCTGTTAGTGTGTGTTTGTCTGTCTGACTGTGTGTGTCTGTTAGTGTGTGTTTGCCTGTGAGTGTGTGTGTATGTTAGTGTGTGTTTGCCTGTGAGTGTGTGTGTATGTTAGTGAGTGTGTGTGTCTGCGAGTTTGTGTCTGCTAGTGAGTGTGAGTGTGTCTGTTAGTGAGTGTGAGTGTGTCTGTTAGCGAGTGTGTGTTTCTGTTAGCTAGTGTATGCGTATCTGTCAGTGAATGTGTGTGTGTGTATTTAGAATGCGGGGCGGGGGGAAAGGTTGGGTGGGGGTGGCGTGGGGGGGGGGGAAGGGGGTGGCACCTGAGTTTTGTCCTGCCTAGGGCAGCACAAAACCAGGATACACCACTGACCATTGGATCCTGGTTCTTTTACGTATTGCTTAGTTGATTAATCCCTTCACTACGAGCACTTTTTGATTGATAAATTATCAGTGTTTATTTGAGGCATGTGTCACAATTCCTGGTAGTTATGGTGTAATATTACGCAGTAATTAGAGGACAAGGTTTAAACACTAAATTAAATTACTTAACTTCATCAGTCTTGGCAAAGACTGTAACACTTAAATCCATATACAATTGAGTTATCTTGGTTAGCAATAACTTGGTAAAGGGTTAATAGGAATATAGGCAATATAAACATACACAATATATACAGTATGCAGTATATGACCTCCGGATATAGGTGGCTGTAAAGAATTGCAAAATTTCCGAATAATATGTTGAATTGGCTTGGTAGACAAATAACTATTTAGTTATGAGGTAATACTCTGTATAGGAGGTCAAGTGAAAGCAGACTAGGCCAACGTGGAAGATCTGGGAAGGAATAGCAGGAATGGGAGCCTTTAATAGGAGGAATACTTATGAGACTTAACAAGGAATGAGCATTTGAGATAAAGTGCATGACGCTTTAGAATGAGTGATTATAGAGAAATTATAATTATGGCGTTAACCGTCAGAAAATACGACAATGTTTGAAAGGATGATCTGAGAGCATGGTTGTTACTTGTGATCTGGGGTCTGAAACGGATGTTGTATTAAGACACAAGCACAATTTGTAAGAGTTGTCAGGTAGAGAGTAGTAAAGAACCAGAGCCAGGATCAGTAGCCAACAGTGGAGGACAAGGACAGTTCGCAAGAGTCCTCAGGGATGTGAACCAAACTCTGAGGCCAATAATGAGAGATGTTAACAAGTTATTTTGGGCCAATAGGCCCAAAATGTTTTATTTATAGTTAATGCAATTATCTAATTGACAAAAAATATTTTTAATCTCTGATATATTGCTGATGGACAAAATGCCTTCTCCCATCAAACTCTCCCTTAGTTTTCAGTCCCTAAACCCACCTCTTCAGAATAGCTTATGACCTTCCAGGCTGTCATATTACAAACTATGTTTTACTCTCTCATAATAATAAGTGGATCTATTACTGAATTTGCTCTGTTAGTAAAATCAGAAAAAGGTCCATGGAAACAATGTATAAATAATAAAAATAAATCTGCTCTCCTGTCACTATACATTTTCTGCAGCCTTAGGCAATTCGGTTTCTTGGTTCATGTTGACGGACTCTTGTTCTTGAAAATGCACCTAGTCCCTCGAGATTGGCTTTAACTCCTCTCCTTTCTTTGTCTCATATTGGGTATAGCATTTATAATGACTTCACCTGTTAGCACGCTATTGGATGATTTGGATATCTTGCACTGATCTTTGTACTTGTATTTATGTACTACTCTCTTTCAATGAAGTCTGAATTCTAAAAACAAACAAACAAAAATAAACTATAAAACCAAAATAAAAACAAATTGATTAGTGGTCCGGAGAATAGAGATTGCCTTTTAGGTTGAAGATTTCTACATACGATCTTCTTTGACGATAATCAAGTTTTAACTTTTGCTTTCCAAAGTGCTATTTAGTTCATAAAATCTTGTTTAACTTAATTTATACTCAAGAAGTGCATCAGCTTGTAGAGCAAGCGCTTCTCTGACAGGTACCCATTCCACAAATTTTATGTTTATCCTTCCATACAGTAAATGAAGCTTCAGAAGATCATATCATTCCTACAGGCACGGAGGGTGCAGGAGTAAATTATATCTTTCATATTCGTATTGACATTACAGAGATTGTGGCTGATTGCTATAATAGTTTTAAAATACATTAAAAAAAGTTTGTTTATTTTTTTAAAATCTTTTTTAGAAATGTATGCTTGGACTGTACTTACTGCATGGCTTAAAACTTTAAAGCGGCACTGTCATGGTCGAATCCCATTTTTTTTTAACCCCCCCCCCCCCCGACTCCACTACATTGTATTATCACCCTATTTACCCCCAAATGCCCCTAAGCCCCCCATATTACCTATTTTTTTAATCTTTATTTTCTGCCCGAACCTAGGTCTGCCCACACTAGATAGTGCTATGAAAGTCCTGCGCATGCCCAGTTAAACACTTGGGCATGCGAACAGGAATTTCATCTATTCATTCATTAGTCAGAAAGATGAATAAATGAATAGCAATTTCAAACTAATGAATGAAGACGTCTTTGTTCGTTAATTTGGTTTATTACAAGGAGGAAGCTACTGGCGCGCAGCTCCCTTCTTGTTATATGTAAAAATAGAAGCGGCAGGGAGCTGTGCTCCCCGCTACTTCCTAAGCCCACCATGTCCTCCCTCACTCTATGGAGGCCAATATGACCCCCATAATAGCATAAAGGAGATTAAAATCTCCCGAATGCCCCTACTCGCTATGTCGCTAATAGGGACATGTCTACTAAACAGTGAGCAGCCAGTGGCTAATTTGGCTGAAAGACCAATTTAGGTCTTTCAGCCTTTTGGTAGATAGCTAGATAGCTAATGCCATGGGAATTAGGGAGTTATCTACTAAGTGGCTGCAAGATGTGGCTGCAAGATGCAGCCGCGGCACAAATCGGATCGGAATTGAATTAATTAGAATGAAATTCGGTTCCGAACAAAGTCCCGAATTGCATCCTAACATAAATGGAGAAACTGTTCTTATTCTGTTAGGAGGAAATTTGGTAGTTTCGCCGGTGTTCTAAGTGACAGGACGTTCGGGAATACTGACAGGAAGCATCACAAGATCATGGAGGAAAGGTAAGAATTGTGGGAAAATGTCTCCTTCGCTGGTCAGAGATGGTCAGGCGTAGGAAACCTCCATATGACAAAGTAGTCCCTACTTTGTCTTATGTCTTAAAGAAAACTAGAGAAGACAGGAAGAAATAAGGAACAGATACTGACAGAGGGAGAGAAGAGGAATCAATTGGGGAAAGGTAGGTTCGGCATGACAGTGCCGCTTTAAGTCCCACACTACTAGCCAGAACTTAAACATGACTAACGACTGCAAGCCTGGATGGTCCATGGTACACTCACTAGGGGTGAATTGCTACTTGTCAGGGCTACATTTTTACTCACCAGTAGCTAGTAGATTACTGACTGTGGGTAATATGTTCAAGTGCATGTATTATCTTTACATTCTGTCGCCATTTTCAGTAAGCTATACTGATAATAATGTCCTCAGGTCTGTCCAAACAACTATAAGTAGGGTATTTAACTTTTTTAAAATTATTATTTATTTGAATTGATATTTGATTATTTTTCTTTATCAATTTTTACACCTACTGTAAAGTAATGATAAAAATGTATTTTCTTTTTTACTAATATTTCAGACCCTGTGTGAAATATTGCAAGATCATGCATACAAAATTTCTATAAAGAATGAATAAATGTAAAATAATAATATGTACATTTTCATAATCACATTTTTAAGGTTTTTCTAAAAAGCAGTCTATACACAAAATGTTAAGTTTTTTTATATATATATATATATATGTATTTGCTAGCTATGCATCCCATGTTTTGCATAACTGTTATCCTAACATTTTTGAAACATGAAGGGGTTAAAGGAAAAACGTGGGTATGCAATAAAAAAATTGGTCATGCCCACAACAATTTTTGTGAATGAAGTAAATAAAAATGCCCAAGGGTTAACAACTAATACAATATTTTTTATAATAAACCATCCAGCTTCATTGTACAGCATAGTGCAACATATGAATAGGCGTGTAAACAAATTAAGGATATCACATTGACAGCTGCACACTGCTTAATGACTCTCTGTAATATGGTTACTGTGACTGACCATGAAGAGGATGTTCATCTGTTCATCACATTGGCGAAAACCAAAATATACCCTTAAACAAAAGCTAGATTAAATTATATAATAAATCAATACCAATTATACTTAATTTTACAAAGATAAGAGTATTGCAGTTCTCACCAAGTTCCTAACATGATTATACCAAATCTACCCTGAAAACAATAAAAGTTTGCTGACTGGACTCGGTATGATTTATGTGATAAATAACGTAAGTAAAATGATAACAGATTTTAAAAAAAGGCAATCAAAAAAGAAAATATTATTTTTTGCTGGTGAGTGACTCAAAACTATGGGGTAAATTATTTAATGAAAATCTGAGAAAAAAAAAGAACATTCTCAATGTAGTTAAACTGTAGATTTACAGGCAGTTATACTTACTCCATTATTTTAACATCCTCCTGGCAATTTTTAAAGTCATTTTCCCAAAATGTCATCACGTTTTGCACAAATCCTACTAAAATGTATTTCTGTTTCTGTGTTAATATTTCAGACATTATATGAAATGACTGATATATAAGGGACATTTATTATCTTTAAAAGTTTTCTTTCCCACTAACAAATACATTTTAAATTAAAAAGAGTGCAAAATAACATTGATGTTTTGTTGTTCGTTAATATAGTAGCTATTCGTCCCAGAAACTTCAAATTAAATTTATTCTATTCTATTTTTAATACACACATATATATATATATATATATATATATATATATATATGTATGTATAATATATCAGTAGTGAAGGAGTTATGCAGTTAATTCGTGTAACCGATTTCACATAAAGTACTGTGTACATAATAGTGAAAGTAAAAAAAAAATATGCAAAAAAAGTTAACATTGATCTACTTCACACTTTTCAGGAATGTGAGAAAAAAAAATTGAGCATGTGAAAAGATAAAACATATGTTTTATAGAGAAGTTTTATGAAATTTAGAGCACTTGCCATTTCTTTGCACTTCGTTTCTGTAGTTGAGTTAAACAGAAAAAAAAAATCAATCTTTGAGTTTATATCCTTTCACCTATTTTATGGATAGTATATTGGGCTTGCTTGCAGTGTAAGCCTATGGTTATAATCAGCAACCGTTCATTTTTTGGGGACACAATTTGCCCAGCTGACACAAATTTCATATGACAGACATGATAGTGATTCTGTAGGGACACTCCTTTTCCATCTCGTTTTTTTTTAAGGTATTTGTGGACATACCTGGATCTAGGCCACAAGGTCTATTTTACATTCAAATCCGGCTCAATATATTTCCAGTCTGGATTATGATGGTGGCTCCCAGTTTAGCCCTGCTCTCTACTTGAGAGGTAGTATCACAGAGCAACTTTGCCACTGTCTTCTATAAAATGCTTCCATTTTCTCATAACTACTAGACATACTTCTTTGCAACACAGACCATCTGCTGTGTTAAGGTCAGAAACGTACGGTAAATGCCTGCCCCGCAGAGAAATTATCTACCCAGCACTTTAAAACACCATAACATGCAGCGAACACGAATTCTTATGTATTGATTGTCAATTTTCATCTAGCATGTGAGATTACAGCAACATAACTAGATTTACATCTTGCTGCACAGTACAGAAAGAAAGACACCTGAAACAAACTGATTACAATATCTAAATACAAACAAACTGCTGACTCAGACATTACCCCATTGCCCCAATAATGACAAGACACTTGGATATAGGATAAGGGCAACAACAACAGCTTTACTTAAATCAAATAATGAGCCGGCATTCCTTCCACCTGTCAGCTGTTAGGGTTATTGCCCAACAGACCGATAATCTATATGTTCTCCAGAGTCCTAGACAGCCTGCCTTTTGCCATCAGCTATAGAAGGCAGTGACTCCCAAAGCCGACTTGGCACCTCCATCACTTGCGCTGGCCAGGAAAACCACATACTGTGACAAAAAGAAGAACAGAAACAACACCACAACGACCACCAAAACTAAGGGTGGGAGGGTGGGAAAAACTTCCTAATACTTACGCTCCTTCTTTCAAGTGGTAAGTACCCTCCCATCTGACCCCCTTTTTATTCAGTCCCCTTTTGCAACGTTGTATCCCTATTTTACCCACCCCTTACTATGGGCAGCAATCATGTCTTCCCTTCCTTGTCAGTCAAGGGGAATCCTCTCTCACTCAACAAATAAATTGATAATGAGTCTGATAGCTGGAATAGATTGTTTGCGTCTGAAGAAAAAAAAACAAGAGAGATGAGAGTCGTCACTTAGTGAAGCTGAAGGAAAATGTACTCCTCAATCTATGAACATCTATTCAAGTGGATATCTAAACAGGTCTTGCTGACCTTCAAATACCTATATCCAAAATTAGAGATACACCAGCCCAAGTAGAACAGACCAGGGATGAATATACAGATGCCCTCAGTAATCTTGCGGACATAGTACAAGAATTAGCAAACAGAATCTTCATGACAGCATATAATATAGTTGGCTTAGAACAGGGATCTTCAAACCCTGGCCCTCTAAATATTGCTGAACTACAATAAAAACATGGTTAACAACATGTCATAAATAGGTGCAGCTTTTTTGTATTTTTGTATTATTGCATTTTTTGTATTTTTCAAACTTGGATTCCCCTGAGGGAGAACGAGTCTGCATTAATTGACATGTGCTTGAAGATTTTGGATTTCCTGTCACTTATGAGGTCTACACATATTTTTATGACATGTTGTTAACCATATTTCTATAATAAAGTATGCACTTTCCATGTTCTACCCGATGGGTTATTCTGAGTTCCTGATGAGTGCAGACTAGCTGTTTTTGGTGATTTCTGCATATGGAATTAATCCAGCATCAATATTAGAATCTGGGATGCATTTAATCATGTAAGTGTCCACATTGTCTTACACATTTTTTTGTTCCCCTGTGGAACTGGACTTGCGGCAACAAGTAACTGAAGAAAGGTTTTTCCTGTAATTCAGATGGTTTTATTACTCCACTGCAATGAATATCCTGTTTTCAAAAGGAATGATTGTATGCTTATTGAAATTGATCACCCTGGGGGGAGATAGATTTAAAATGTTGGCACAAATAGAAACCTACTGAATCCATAAGCTGAATATGGAGCCGAATGGGCTAAACATAGGTATTGATTTAGTATGTTTTATGGAATAAATGTAATGGGACACCATGTGATACATCTGATCGGAGGCATGGGAGCCATTACATTAAGAGGCAAAATGATTGGTCCATATCCTTGATGAGAGATGATATACCTACATAAGAGCCGGTAGGAATAAGGAACAGAGCTATTTAAGGGTCCCCGAGGTAGCCCTATAGTGTTATGTTGGTCCCTGAGGAAGTCCTATAAAATGCCTTACATTTATACCTTACAGGAGTCCCTGTTTTGACACCAATCACCATGTACCATATGTTATAATATATTGTTAATTGTATTATTGTGCATCACTTGTGTAATAAAATTAAATATTGTAAGTATTCTCTCTCTCTTTCCCTCTCATTGTCTCCCTCCCCCTGCTATATAATGGGAGAGAAGCAACACAACAAAGGGAGGGCAATTCAGGGGCTGGTTTCTAACTCAGGCATGGTTCAGGGTTCCCCTCTTGTGTAGCTATGCTACTCGATTTTCATTGTACCTATATGGCTTTCAATGACTACAATAGCATTAGGTTTTTACCTAAACGGTTGAATGTAGATGGGGGGCTTATTCAGTGCCCTCCATCTGATGGTATACATGTTGGGTGTCGTATTTCCTTTTTTTATTTTAATGATAGTGTGACAAGTTATTTTTGGTTTTGTTTTTTTCAGGAAGTCAAAAAATATTGTCTATATGTATTTCTATGTTGAACTTTTTATCCCTGAATGTCCAGGGGCTTAATACAAATAAGAAAAGGCACAGACTGTATGATTCGTTGATGAAACTAAACATACAGGTAGCGTTTCTACAAGAAACGCACTGGCTTAAAGACACTAAACAAACTTGGGGTGGAGAAAATTTTGCAACGGTGATTCAGGCCTCACTAACAGAAAAAAAAAAAAGAGGTGTGGCAATTATATTCAGAAAAGATATTAACTTGGATATTCTCCATATTGAATTGGATTTAGAAGCGAGGTTCATTATTCTATTATGTAAGATTGAAGATAGAGTTTTTACTCTGGTTAATGTCTATTTACCTAATGTCGACCCAATGACCAAATTTTCCCTGATAATGGACAAAGTTGATAAAATCTGCAGGGGACATTTGATCATTGCCGGGGACTTTAACTGTGTTAGTGATCCAGCTATGGATAGAACTTTTTTATCTCCCTTATCAAACAACAAAGGAGCTATCAAACAAGCAAAAAAATTGAATAATATTTGTAAACAATATAATCTATACGATATGTGGAGACTATTACACCCTTCTGAAAAAGATTTTTCCCATCTATCCGGGGTGTATGGTACTTACTCCCGGATAGATTTTTGCTTAACAAATGCCAACACCATCCCGCTCTTTAACCATATTAATCTAAGGGAAAACACTTGGTCAGATCATAGTTTCGTCCTATTTGATCTCGGGGATTCTCCCCCTCTACATCGTAATACTTGGAGACTAAATGATAACATTTTAAAAGACCCTAGTAATAGGGAGGACCTCACCAAATTATTGAAATATTTTTGGGCAGAAAACGACCCGGGAGATACCTCTCCGTTAATAAATTGGTGCACGCATAAATCGGTAATGAGGGGCTATCTAATTAAAATAGACCACTTCCTTAAGAAAAAGCACGGCACAATACTGCCTGACTTATATATTGAATTCTACTCATGCTCTAAAAAGAATAAATTAAAATCTTCTCCGGAGTTGAGAACCCAATTAAAAGTTTTACAAACTCAAATTAACTTAAAAGAAGAGGAAAAAATTAAGCAAAATATATATAAACTAAAATTAAATCATTACGTCTCGGGTAACAGAGCGAGTAAAGGTCTAACTAGGAGATTACGCAACCAACAAGCAAAAAACAGGGTAGAAAAGCTGGTGGTTGACCACATTGTATACTCCACTCCATCTGAGATTGGACAAAAGTTTAACCAGTTTTACCAAGACCTTTACAATCTAAGGCTATCCCCAGAAACCAAAGACATCAAGGAATATTTATTAAATTCCCAATTGCCGAGAATTTCTTCCCAGGATTTGACCAATTTAAATAGAAAGATTTCAACCGAAGAAGTACAATTTCAAATTGAGAGATTAGCTACAAATAAAACCCCTGGCCCTGATGGTTTTTCAAACTTATATTACAAATATATGAAATCCTATCTTTTAAAACCTCTTATGGAAATGTTTAATCAACTTGCAGAAAATGAGGCCATACCTAAGGAATTATTACAATCAAATATCGTCCCAATTTTAAAATCTGGAAAAGATAGTAGGGACCCAAGAAACTACAGACCGATCGCATTAATCAATGTAGATATGAAAATATATTCCGCCATTATTGCTGAGAGATTGAAAACGGTCATTACAAAACTGATCCACCCAGATCAAATAGGGTTTATCCCCGGAAGATGGGCATCAAATAATACTCGAAAGCTTATAGATGTTATCGGTTCAGCAAAAGACCATAAGGAGCCCCTCCTGGCCCTGTCCCTGGATGCAGAAAAAGCGTTTGACAGGGTCGGGTGGGACTACCTTAGAGAACTCCTTAAGGCATACGGCTTTAAAGGCTGGATATATACTGCAATTATGGTACTGTACTCTTCCCCCTCGGCCAGAACTGTAGGTCCCAATATTACTTCGTCCTGGTTCGATCTTAAAAACGGAACAAGACAGGGGTGTCCCCTGTCACCGATTTTATATATTCTTTCTCTCGAACCTTTTGCGGTTAACATTAGAAACAACCATTTAATCAAGGGGGTCCCCACTAAAACTCAGGAGATAAAGATTGCACTATACGCGGACGATGCCCTGGTTATTCTTATATCTCCGGAGGAATCATTAGCCGCACTCATGAAAGAAATAGATACATTTTCTAATATTTCTAATTTCAAGTTAAATGTATCTAAATCCACAGCTTTAACCATTAATTTATCTTCGACACAGGTTGAAACACTATCCCAAAAATACCAGTTTATTTGGACTGACACAGAAATTAATTATCTGGGTCTTAGTTTTCCAGCAAATGCCTCGCACATAATGGAGAGGAATGTAATGTACTTAATGAAAGATATGAATCAAAATTTAAAAAAATGGAAAAACCTCGAGACCTTATGGACAGGTAGAATCAATATTATTAATTCCTATATTTTACCGAAATGGCTGTATCTGTTTTCAATGGTCCCCCTCAAAATCCCTAAAAGTTGGCTTTTAATGATCCAATCGGCTATCAATAAATTCATCTGGAACAATAAAAAGCCTAGAATAAGTCAAAAAAATATCTCAAGAAAACTGTCCCAGGGAGGGCTAAACTTCCCAAATATCATAAATCTTTATCATGCGAACATTATACGACACATTTACATTCTACAAGAACCACAATTTTTTACTGAACCCTGGTATAAAATGGAATCCGAAGCTATACACGCTTCTAGTCTTTATTCCTATATCTGGTCAGATACTGGTAAGCTCTCGAGAGTGCTACCGTACTCCCCAATATCGCTGGCCCACACTCTGGAAATATGGACAGAAATTAAGAAAATCTTGGGTTTAACCAATCGAATCCTTAGAACCTGCAAACTAAATATATTAGAAGCTAATGTAGAAGATTTATCATTGAGACACTGGCCTAATAAGGACACTTTAACCATAGCGGATATTATGCAGGGTGATAATATTTTACCCTTTCAACAGTTAGTAGATAATCTGCATATTCCACCTAAAGAAATATTTACTTACTTTCGTATCAAACACTATATTCAGAAACATGTTGTTCAATCTACATTCCCATGTGTTAAAGAGCTGCAAACTCTATTCTCTTTTCAAACTGTACCCAAGATTATCTCGGTTGCCAACTCGCTACTCAAAGGCTTAGATCCCTTCCCGCATAGACTGGTTAAAATATGGGAAAAGGAACTTAATCTAGCGATCTCCCCAAACGACTGGTTTTCCTCCTTAATTTGGGTAAACAAATTTGTTCATGGATTGAACCTGATTGAGTGCCACTTTAAGCTTTTATATAGGTGGTATTATACTCCAACAAGGTTGGCTAAAATGTACACTTCTCAAGACTCAACTTGCTGGAGATGTGGCACCTATTCAGGCACATATATTCATATTTGGTGGTATTGCCCAGCACTTAAGCCATTATGGGCCTGGACCTTCAATATCTTTTCGGAAATATCAATGAATGAGGCTTCGTTTAATGATATAAACAAAAATCCAGCCTCGGCCCTCCTGCATTTGAATTGGCCTTTCAAATCAAGTAAATACAGATGTTTAGCTACTCACTGCTTTATTGCAGCCAAAGTTACCATTGCAAGACAATGGAAATCTTCCGAGCCTTTTCAGAAGGCCTCTCTAATTAAACAAGTTAAACTTCAATTAACAATGGAAAATGATATTCTTAATACCTGGTCACTGGCCTCAAAAAAAAGAGACTGGTATTCACTTTGGTTAAACACCTGTTCCCTACTATATGGCAACTTATAAATTTTTCATGTGCCGGGGGAGGGGACGGGGGTCTGAAGGAGTTGCCCAAATCATTCAGTAGATATACCTGTATGGACAATAGCTTTTTTAGTCTGTGGTTATCTTCTAGGGATATACTCCCTATCATATTTCCACAGACTTTGGGTATATAACATAATAACGACTTCCTCAGTTAATTTTTTTTTTTTTTTTTCCTTTATTGGTTTTTTTTTTTTTTTTTTTGTGTCTATGTGGGGGATGGCTTGTTGCACCTTAATGAATGCATTCTTTTTATATAGTAGGATGTATTTACAGCATTTGGGGCAATATGCAATATGTATGTGTATACTGTATGTTTCGAATTGTATTGTAATATAAAATGTGAAAACTTTTTTGAATAAAGAAATATTGAAAAAAAAAAAATATTGTAAGTGCAATTTGGACAAATTTAGGCTAATTGGGGGATCATCCAATATTCCGATTTCCTAGCGGCAATATTGCAGACTATCAGGGGAACTGACTCGTGCAGCCCGAACATACTTGTTTTCATTCGTGATTCGGAGTGCTGCATCAAAAAAAAGGGAGATTGAGTGAAGAAGGAGCTGTTTTTTTTTGGGTGGGGGCTTAATTCCCCATGGTGAACAAGAGTACAATGTACAGTTTGTCAGTAGTTGTTTTTTTTAAATTGTTTTAAGGAAAGAAATATCCTTCTTTTGGGGAGAAATTGACTAACCTGCATTATTGATTTCAGTGTGAGACAATAGCAGTTTTGGCTGTGTCTAGCTAGCAGTTACTGACAAAGGCACTTAAACAAAATGGAGATAGGCATTTTGTAGAGCAAGACTAGCTTACCAATATATAGTTGCTAAAACATTGGATAATAAATAAAATCCCATTTTGTTTTCTGACTGTGTACAGTCCAGTGTGTGCTGCGCAAGTGTGCAGTTTTTCTTAATGTCTCCTCCCCTGGCCCCCACCCATGAGTGACAGGTATGGGCCCTCACATTTATAATAAGGGGGTACCTATTGTCCCCTACCTTCTCCCCTGGCTCCACTCATTGGTGACAGGTTGGGGCTCTAATAATAATAATAATAAATTGTGGACCGATTTCCGCCCCCGAGTACAGTGGTTGGGGTCCCCAATCAGTGGCATCATGCTGTGCCCCTAGCCCCTGCACCCTCCCCAAATTCAGGCCCTGTATCAAGGGCAACGTGTTTGTATTTTTTTTATCTTTTAGAAATTCTTTATTTATAAAGATTTAACTTTTGGGGGTAGGGGTACAGAAGAGAAAAAGGGGTTAGACAATTACTGTTTGGTTCATACAGCATTTGCATTGGTTTTTCTTGTCGTTCTAAATTCAATACATCTGGTTACATCGTTCTCTTTGGGCGTTTGCGTTATGTGTTTATTTGCCCATTGCTTCATTTGTGTTCTGTATCGTATTTCCGTTGTCTACTGGTTGGGGTGGGGTACAGAAAGAAAAAGGGGGGGGGGATGGGATACCCTGATGTTTTGCCCTTTTGTCGTTGCTCTGGTGTCGTATCCTCTTACTGGATTTTGAGAACGTGTTTGTATTTTAATAATCCCTGGTGGAGAATAGCGAATCCTCCACCTGGAATTAGTAAAAAAAACAAATACATTGTGGCGGGGCGGGGCTTGCCGTGCGGCGGGGATGGGGCCAAATGATGGCGGGGCTGGGCTAAATGTGCTCAGAAGACATCGGTCGGGGTAACTGCTGCACAAGAAGGGGGAAGCAGGAAGGAGTCCCTGCTTCCCCAACATCCAGACTCCAGGAGCTGCACTGCCTCCACTTTAACCCATAATGGACAGAGGTAAGTGTGTGTGTCTGTGTCTGCCTCTGTGTGTGTGACTGTCTGACCTCTGTATTTAACTGTCTGCCTCTATGTGACTGTAACTGTGTGTGTGTGGCTGTGTGCCTGTGTGTGACTGTAACTGTGGGTGTGGCTGTGTGTGCGTGACTGTCTGCCTCTGTGTGTGTTGACTGTCTGCCTGTATGTGACTGTAACTGTGTGTGTGGCTGTGTGTGCGTGACTGTCTGCCTCTGTGTGTGTGTATCTGTTTGACTGTAAATGTGTGTGTGTGTGTGTATGACTGTCAGCCTCTGTGTGTGTGTGTGTGTGTCTGTGTGCCTATCTGTGACTGTAACTGTGTGTGTGTGCGTGTGACTGTCTGCCTCTGTGTGTGTATGTTTGTGTGCCTGTGCGTGACTGTAACTGTGTGTGTGTAACTGTCTGCCTCTATGTGTGTGGCTTTCTGCCTCTGTGTGACTGTAACTGTGTGTGGCTGTGTTTTGTGACTGTATGTGTGTATGTGTGCTTATGAGTGTGTGACTGTGTGCCTCTGTGTCACTATAACTGTGTGTGCATCACACTCTGCCTGTGTGTGACTGTAAGCCTGTGTGTGTGATTTTTCACACTGGGCGCCTAAAGGACAGGGCTGGCCCTGGCTCTACCTATCCCAAAGTGCCCGCATGGACTTCCCCAGTGCTTCCTCCTGTTTTAGAGGAAGCAGTTTATGGACTGTAGTGGGCTGGGGGTAACCCGACTGGTTACCTCAGCTAATACAGAATGAAGAGATCCATTTTTCCCCCAGTAACTGGACAACACACAGTTCCAGGGGTACAACATCACTTTATTGGCCACGCAAGGGGTGGAACATTGAAGACCATGTCCCCTCCCAGGATCCCCCTCCCCGGGGGTTGTATAACAGAACTGGAACCCCAGTCCCTCTGTCCCCTGTTCCCGACACTCAGTTTCCCCTCCCAGGGCCCTCACAGTCCCAGGGGTCCCCTGCCAGAAATGGAACTGCAATCCCTTTGTCCCTTGTTCCCGCTACTTACCCTCATCCCATGAGCCTCTGTACCTAGGGGTCCCAGCTCGGAAATAATTCCCACCTCTGTGACTCCCAGCCACAGAAAGCCAGCCAAACCGCCATTGTCCCCAAGAGAGTGTCCCCACCAATCTCAGGGGCCCCCAGAACGGTAACCGCCTCCATTCGTGGGGTCCCTCCATGAAGCCAGGCAAGGGAAGCGTCTCCGTTCGGGACACAAATGCCCTATACGAACGACGGCACCCAGAGAGGCAGTCATTAATTACTTCCCTTGCGGTTTCACACTTATGTTGCAAGTTGTCAACGTTCCAATTGATTGGTGTGAACACTCCAAGGGGCACTTGGGAGGTGACAGTTCGGAAGCAATCCACGAATGCTCCTCCTAGATGGCGCTTGTCTAACGAGTGGGCCGCCACCCAGGGTCTATACGTGCTGAGGCTTCCCTTGCGGTTTGTGGTTTTCACACCTCGTTGCGAGGTGTGAACATTCTAAGACAACATTCTAAATGAGGTTTATTGGTGGTCCCCGTTCGGGAGGTGCACAGAACCCATTCGCATTGAAGCCCTCCCGAATGGGGAACAGGTAAAACACACAAATACAACATAATACAGGGGAAAACAATTCACGAATAGGCAGCAGTCCCGCCACATGGACCCCCAAGGTGGTCGACTGTGAGCAAATCAGAGGCAGCGAGGGAGCTGTAATGCTCCTGCTTTGCTCCTTTGCGAGCCATCTACTGATGCCAGGAGCCGGAATAAAATGTAATTCTGGCTCCCTGCATCGGTAGAGGGAGCAGAGCAGGAGAATTACAGCGCCCTTGCTGCTTCTGATGTGCTCACAGCTGCCCGCCTCACAGCAGCCCCACTGGACCCCAGGTACAGATCCACTCCAGCTCTCCCAAAGGTAGGGAGGCTAGGTGGACATATTAAAATAATAATATTTGTGTGAGAGAATGTGTGTCTGTCTGCCAGTGAATGTGTGAGTGTATGTGTGTGTCTGTCAGTGAATTTGTATGTGTCTGTCTGTTAATGTGTGTATGTCAAATCAATGAGAATCTGTGTCTGTCAGTGACATCTGTGTGTTTGTTAAATGTATGTGTGACTGTATGTGCGTATCTGCCAGTAGGTGTGTGTCTGTCAGTGAGTGTGTCAGTGAATGTGTGTGTGTCTGTTAGTGAGTGTGTGTATATCAGTGAGTGCATGAGTCTCTGAGAGTGTGTTTGTGTCAGTGTGTATCTGTCAGTGAACATGTGTGTTAGTTAAACAGTGTGTGAGACAATGACTGTCAGTGAGTGTGAATCAGTGAGGGCATGTTGTCTGTTAGTCTGCCTATCCACACTGTCATCCCCACACCCTGCTCCCCCACTGTCACCTTCCTACACCCTGCCCCGCACAATGTCACCTTCCAACACACTGCCCACCACACTGTCACCTTCCTACACACTGCACCCCATACTGTCACCTTCCTACACACTGCCCTGTTATACTGTTACCTTCCTACACACTGCCCCTCTGTGATTTGACCTTCCTACACACTGTCCCTCCCCTTCCAGCCCACAGGTAAGAGGCAGGGAGGGGGGTTAAGCACCCAGCACTTATCCAACACTACATGCACACACAGACACTACTATGTGCACATCCACTACATCCACTACACAGACACTGCATCCACTAGACACACTGCATCCACCACACAAACACTAGTTACACTACACAAACACAGAAACTGCACCCACTACACACACACACACACAATGTATTCAATACACAAACTGCATTCAATACAAAGGACATCCACGACATGGAATAAGGGGGGAGAAAAGACATGAAATAAAGTCCCTACATACCCCATCCCCCTAATAATAGTGATCAGACCTTTTCTAGAGATGGGGCAGAATGTTTTTTTAATGTTTAGGAGATGTGCCCAGCAGGTGGAGGAATATGAAGGCTTACAATCTCCATTATAGTATTATAAGGGTCTTATTGACCCCCAATAGGATTTTTATTTATTTATATTATTATTTAAGTGGCAGCTTGCTAGCAATCCCTGGCTTGCGCTGCCAAGATTTTTTTTTTAACTATTTGCAGCTAGTGCTGCAGGAAAATTGTACTTCAAAAACCATGTGAACGATAATTTGCGAAAGTGTATCCTGTGGGATGCATTTGGTTTATCTTTAGCCACCATCCAGTCATTAAAAAAATGTCTGATTCCTGTGCTGTAAGTTGGTTTGGATGCGGATATTAGTGATTTTCTGAACGAATTTAAATACATTTTACAGAATCGGTCAAACTAATCACAGGATTGGCTTTATAAATCTGCAAATTGCCAACGAGGTCGGAATGTGTCCATTTGGACAAGATTCAGTGTTTAGTGGATAGCCATGACATACCTTAACTAATTTCTTGTAATTCGTCAATGTCACATACTACTCCCAAGCTAAAATTGAGGGAAGCGGTCCTGTTCTCCAATCCACAATCAGCAGTAGTGCCATGGTTTATGTGAGCTGGAATACCTCTTACTTATCCATAAGGATTTGTTGTAAGGCACGTGCACACAGGATTTTTTTGAACATGACAAAAAATAGTTGTATGTCAGAAAAAAGACAATGAAAACAAAAAAGGCCAAATGTGAAAATGTAAAACCATTACTTTGCAATATACTATATTCTATGCAATGAAATGCCTATTCAGGTTACATTATACTTTTATAAAAACACACCAAAATCTCTAGATTTCTAAGGAAATGGCTTGCAAATTACGATTTGCTTAGCACGTTCATAAATTCTAGATTCTTTCTTCATATACTTAGGAGCAAATTAACAAGGAAAAATGTCAAAACAGAAATTTTCTAGGGATACTTTGACAGGAAAACATGTTTTTGAGAGCTGAAATGGCAATCACACGTTCACATGAAGCTATTAGTAAGTGTACTACAGAATTCAGCTCAGGCTGCAGTCTATTCCATTACAATCATAATTGCCCTTTCAACACATTTAAACTTCTGAATTGACTTTTGCTTTTCAGCGACCTAGGTTAATTTAAAAAATCTTAAATGTAATTCTCAGGGTGGGAATTCGGCACACACTGTAATCTAATACGGACAGTCACACCCAAATAAAGTCTGACATATGTTAATAAGTGTTAGGCCTGTCATGGTCATCACCAATTAATGACAATGTACATCAACCTGCTTTAAATTTTTTTCGCAATGATTTAGATTCCTTTTTACGTGACTGTGTCATTAAACTGTATCATCATATAGTATAAAGCTTACATTTGAATAGAAGGACTTTGTAATAAAATTGCATGTCCTTCATTGGCTGGTCCTACCATACAATTTAGAAATGGATGTTATGTAATGATTGTTAAATAAAACTTATTATTCTCAACCTTGTTTGCATGGAAATATCACACATTCTACAACCTTAGCCTCAAGCATGATCTCATGGGTCAACAACCCAAAGTTTCCACCTCTTATTAGACCAGCTGGATCTACAGCTTGTAGTTATTCTTACTATAATTCATCTTCCAAAATGTGTACCTTCATCAATGATGGGAAACTTACTAAACTCTAAAAATATTTACTCCAGCCGAATGGAATTAGGACATGGAAATTTCACTTTTTGAAAACTGTATGAATCATTTACTTCACAGACTCACGTAATTTTCTTATTTTGTAGCCTGCTAAACACACCAGGAAATGTCATTTGCACACAAACAGTGTATTAGAAATCCACCCTCTCCACTAAGCATCCCACAGTAGTCCCAGATTTCAAACTATACTACATTGTTCTCTAAACAATCACATTTAAAAACAATTTTACAAAATAGTTGTTTAAAACAGTTTTTTGTTTTCAGATTTATCCAGGCAAAAATGGTGCCATACTGGGACAAAGAATATGACGTAATGACCATAGCGACCAACAGAACATCTCTCAACATTTAGCACTTTGTATTACTTCTTGGAGTCAGACAACCGATGTCGAAATACCACTTGCTCGACTGATGAAAGGTAAGTAACCATTTTATACAAAGAAAGAATCAACAAGACAATGGAAAATACAGATTGGCATACAATATAGCTTACAAAATATACACAAGGTGTATAGTTGTGTAGGCGCTTCCAACTTAAAATAGACAATAAAAGTAAGTGTGACAGAAAGGTGTAATCCCTTAACACCTAAAGGTAAAGTGAAACAATTAAAATAATTCACACCCACTTAGAAAAATATACAGAGTAAAAAGGATATACCACCTATTGCAGATATAGATATGGTGGTTACATCTGTAAAACAAATGAGACATACATAGTGTTTTCCATATAGGTAAAAACAAACAATTGTATCATATGAGGATTGAACTCACAAGGATGGAGCCTCTTAGGCTCTATGTACTTCGCTCTCGGGTGCCTATTCAGGCTTTCGATAATTTTCAGTTGAAGACCCAGACTCCACAAATTCAAGAGTAAATAAGGGTTTATTAATTGATGAAATATTATATTAAAATATTAATAATATAGGACAAAAATAGGCAGATATATGTATAAAATACAGCGTGGTATGGTACTGCAATAATGGCCAAAATTAAAAGCAGCAAAGCACCACAGCATATACACAAAATAACAATACCGCCAAATGAAAGTCCCAGTAAAAAGTCCAGTAAAGTGCAAACGCGTTTCAGCCCTAGATAGAGCCTTCCTCAGTGCTAAATTCCTGGAGAACCTTCAGGGCTTAAGTAGCCCCCTTGATAAGTCCAACTGCATCCAGCTGTGCTTCAGAAATGCCGCCGGCCATATCACTTCCGGTTTCGAAAAAAAACAAAAAAAACATGTGACTTCCGGTTGGATGCGGTCACGTGATGTATTTGCGTTCCACCATGCGTTCCACACTCGGGCATGGTGGAATTGACTACAGAAAGTGTTCATATTGAAAGAGGGCATTAGTTACATTGACACAACCAGTTGCCATTATGCCCCTTGGATCAACAACATGCCAAAAGGACAATATATAAGAATGCTGAGGAACTGTACAGATCCCCATCAATTTGATAACCAAGCAAACATATTGACGTCATTTTTTAAAGAGAAACATTATGATCCTACAGTCCTGAAAGAACAGATTCAACAGGTGAAGAATATGGACAGAGTTGAGGTATTAAAACCTAAACCAAAGAAAGATACAATAAGTAGGGATAAAGAGCATGTACCTTTAATTTTAGATTATAATACCAACTCTAAACAAATTAAACATAGTGAATAAACACTGGCATATTTTAAAAACGGATGGGGATCTTAAAGATATCATAGGTGAGAAACCGAAGGTTATTTTTAAAGGGGCTAAAAATATTAAAGATCACTTGGTTAAAAGCTTTATTAATTGCAAACAGGGAGACAAGAATGTTTTTAACCAAAGACCAGGTTTTTATCCATGTAAAATGTGCTTACCGTGCAAGAATACTACTTTTAAGAAAGATACACAGAGCACGTTTAAATCCAATGTTACAGGAACTAGTTTTAAAATACGTGATGTTGTCACATGCCACTCCACTAATGTGGTGTATCTCCTCTGGTGTCCCTGTGGGCTCCAGTATGTCGGCATGACCACTAGAAGCCTAAAAACTCGCATTATGGAGCACATGGGGAACATACGGAGGGGATACACTAAACATAGTGTGTCAGCACATTTTATTGAATTTCATAATGGTGACACTTCTCTCTTAAGTTTTATGGTTATTGGGAAGAAGCGGATGAATTGGAGAGGAGAGGATAATGTCCGAGAACTTAGTAAGTTAGAGGGTAAATGGATTTTCACTTTGGACACTATGTGCCCTAAAGGTCTCAACTTAGATTTTGAGTTAGTCCATTTTTTATAATATTTTATATATTTTTTGAAATATTATATTTACATTTTTATATTAATATCTTTTCTTCTAGGACATTTCCTCTCCCTTCCACATCCCCCTGAGTTACATTTCTTCTATTTTATATATGATGTTTTATATGTACCTATATTAACAAATATTTTGTATTTTATATTTCTATTCCGATTTATTTATTCACAGCTTACTCAATTTGTTTATTTATTCTACTATATTATTGTATTATTTGTTTGGGCAAATGCCCTCTTTCAATATGAACACTTTCTGTAGTCAATTCCACCATGCCCGAGTGTGGAACGCATGGTGGAACGCAAATACATCACGTGACCGCATCCAACCGGAAGTCGCATGTTTTTTTTTATTTTTATTTTTTATTTTTTATTTATTTATTTATTTTTGTCAATTCCACCATGCCCGAGTGTGGAACGCATGGTGGAATGCAAATACATCACGTGACCGCATCCAACCGGAAGTCACATGTTTTTTTTGTTTTTTTTCGAAACCGGAAGTGATATGGCCGGCGGCATTTCTGAAGCACAGCTGGATGCAGTTGGACTTATCAAGGGGGCTACTTAAGCCCTGAAGGTTCTCCAGGAATTTAGCACTGAAGAAGGCCCTATCTAGGGCTGAAACGCGTTTGCACTTTACTGGACTTTTTACTGGGACTTTCATTTGGCGGTATTGTTATTTTGTGTATATGCTGTGGTGCTTTGCTGCTTTTAATTTTGGCCATTATTGCAGTACCATACCACGCTGTATTTTATACATATATCTGCCTATTTTTGTCCTATATTATTAATATTTTAATATAATATTTCATCAATTAATAAACCCTTATTTACTCTTGAATTTGTGGAGTCTGGGTCTTCAACTGAAAATTATCGAAAGCCTGAATAGGCACCCGAGAGCGAAGTACATAGAGCCTAAGAGGCTCCATCCTTGTGAGTTCAATCCTCATATGATACAATTGTTTGTTTTTACCTATATGGAAAACACTATGTATGTCTCATTTGTTTTACAGATGTAACCACCATATCTATATCTGCAATAGGTGGTATATCCTTTTTACTCTGTATACAATATAGCTTGGCAGAATACCACAGCAGGATTGTGTAAGGAGTTAGACATACCATATGGCTCTTTATTATCTTCATCCTTGGAGCAATGGTCATCGTTTTAGACTTTGCTGCCAGCTGATTTCACTGCAGAAAACAAGAACATATCAGACAATCTAGTTGTGTAAAAGAGAATGAAAATCTGGAAAATGTTTAGGTCTGGTACACAAGGAGGTAATCAGGAACCCAAAATAGGAAAGAGATATAGTATACCGGCGCTAATTTCAATATACTAACAATGAAAGTGCTTAAAACAAATTCTTATAATAAAGCTGCTAAAACACCAAGTGTGATCCAAATAAACAAAACAAATATACAAATAGCCAGTATTGTGTAGCGCTATATGTGAACAAGAGTGGAGAAATACACCTTAAAACAATGTTAAGTAGTAGTAGTGGTATCTGACCGTAATGAAATACCTAAAAAATATATAGGATCCAATAGTGTAAAACTTTAGGAGTAAAAATAAAGTGCAGAATAAATATGGAACCATTCACATTCTATTTTGTCCTATATATAGGCTCAGAAAAGAATATATAGTGCAATATTGTAATATAAATACAAAAAAAGAGAGGATAAACAGGTGAAATGGTACTCACAAGGATGGAGCCATCATGTTTAGGCTCAAGTACAGCACAGTGTGTAGTTAAGCACTACACGCCTAAATAAGCAGGAACTGTATGCCAGAGGTGTATATGAAAATACTATTTATTATAGGGTCATTCCCAGCAGAAAATAAAATAAAAAATAAAGGGACACTATAGTCACCAGAACAGCTACAGCTTATTGAATTTGTTCTGGTGAGTAGAATCATTACCTTAAGGCTTTTTGCTGTAAACACTGTCTTTTCAGAGAAAATGCAGTGTTCACATTACAGCCTAGTGATGACTTCACTGGCCACTCCTCAGATGGCTGCTAGAGATCCTTCCTGGGTCATGGCTGCCTAAAATTCATCCAAACATTCAGTGTCTCCTCCCTCTGCATGCAGACACTGAACTTTCCTCATACAGATTCATTGATTCAATTCATCTCTATGAGGAGATGCTGATTGGCCAGGGCTGTGTTTGAATCCTGCTGGCTCTGCCCCTAAACTGCTTCCTTGTCAGTCTCGGCCAAGCCTATGGGGAAACATTGTGATTGGATCAGGCCACCACTTCTGATGATGTCAGCAGACTGCTTTTTTTTTTTTGAGGCAAACAGTACACAGAGTTACAGCTTTCTGGCTTGAATACAGTACGATTTTGCTATATTTATGGAGGCATGTGGGGCCCAGGGGGGGCTAGATGGTGTTAACACTATAGGGTCAGGAATACATGTTTGTGTTCCTGACCCTATAGTAATCCTTTAATATAACTACAAATAAATAAAAACACTTCATTGGCAAAGTCCACAATTCTTAACTGTCCCCAGGACGCGTTTCGCCAAGTTCCTCCTGGGCAATAGGTAAGTAGATAATCTCCTGTAGATAAAGATTCCTGCTTTATATACCATCATCTATGAGGGATAATGATGTTCAGGTTTGTAAATGCGCGCTAAACCTCACTTTTTATGGGGTGGTGCATGCGTTTCAAACCTCCTTCTGAATGCGCTGTATTCACTTCCACGTGTGGAGTTGACTTCCGGAATTGTGTTCCAAGCCTCATTTTCATTTCAAACTTGCCGATTCTTACGTAATTAGCATAAATGTGCGCTATTAAATGTTCTTATTTGGAGTCCCTCCATCCTTGAGTGAGAAAGGGTCCACAAATTATTTTTACTCTACCAATGTTCTAAAAAGAGAGAAATAAGTGGAAACAAAAATGCATAATCAGTCCTACATATGGTCATATTTATAGACAATCTATATATACATAAACTTCTGGAGAAAGGTAGGGAAGGTTCAACTTCGATCTATAGAATTGTAATCTTAAAAAGTATACTTACATTTTTTTCAAAAAAAATATTCAAAATTAAAAATATAGATATTAAAATAGAAAGATATATAAAATATATATATAAAAAAAGTATAAAAATATAATATATATACGTGGGAAAAAGCAAAAAAGTAAAACATATAAAATAAAATGACAATTGTAGTATCTGCATAAAATGCATAATGGAGTAACGAGGAAGAGAATTAAAAATTATTACTTTAAAAAATGACACATCTCGAAGTCTGAATTAAGATCATATAGGATGAGAGTTGAGTTTAAAAAGTAATTGCATTTCTTCTTTACTTAATTTAAGATCGAAATTGCCCCCTTTCCAATCTTTCACAACTTTTTTCAATCCAATAAAAATAGTGCCAACAGGTGATTTATTATGACATTGTTTGTAGTGTAGTGGCACACTATGGTTATCAGATCCTTTAAGTATGTTCTTTAATCCTGATAAGTAAGGCCCTTGTGGTCTTACCAATATAGTTAAGACCACAAGGGCATTGAATAACATATATTACATTCTTTGAATGGCACGTGATAAGATCTTTTATCGGATAGTCATCTCCTTCTTTGGTCAAAAAATTATTATATCTTCTTTTCCGGTTACTTTTTTAAACACACTGCGGTGTACTTGAGCCTAAACATAATGGCTCCATCCTTGTGAGTACCATTTCACCTGCTTATCCTCTCTTTTTTATATTTATTTTACAATATTGCACTATATATATTCTTGTCTGAGCCTATATATAGGACAAAAGAGAACATCTTACATAAAGAATGGGAAGGTCGTCTATACGGACCTACCTGTTGACCATACTTGAGCTAGGTTTATAGCTCATGAGAATGTGAGTGGTTCCATATTTATTCTCCTCTTTATTTTTTACTCTTAAAGTTTTACACTATAGGATCCTATATATTTTTTAGGAACCCAAAATAGTCTGAAGAGCAGTTCAAATGTAGGAAGGTGTGGCAGGTGCAGGAGATCTATGATATTACCAACGGCCTATACCAACAGCTATGGTTTGATCACTTATGTTTGGAGGTGCTTAGGTTCTAATCTATTTTACTTTCACGTAACCTTCATATCAGTTTCTGAATTTAAATATGTTATGACATACTTATTAAATTACTGAAATACTCCACTGTCCAAACCAAAAAAAATTAAAAACGTAAAGTAAAAATCACTATTTAATAGATATACCACCAGTGAAAACATACATGCATTTAAAGAGCAACTGTTATGGCTTACTTGGCCCTCCACTCTCCTCCCACAATCTCATTAACGAGGTGGTTGTTACACTTTTGTAACAGCCAACCCCGGTCTGCCACGCTCCTCCTCTATTATTTGCTGATTTGCCCTGCTTGGGATTTTTTCTCCCTCTCTTTTATAATGTTCATATAACATTTTAGAATTTTCATATAAGCACAGATAGCACACATTCTTTCTAGATTTCAAACTCTACTCATATACACTCTATACACTATATATGAAGTCTTGTTGAGGTTTGTTCTTTAAATAAATTTGTATCCAGAAGGATTTTTTCTATTTGTTTTATCAGTAATTATACAGCTTCTAAAATTGTCCACCATATTATTCACATGCTCAGAAATATAGCTTTGAAGCATCTTACTCTACATCTAGGTCATTCTTATTGTATATGTTGCTTGCAGTCATTTTCTAAATATATAGACATTTTCCATTCATAAGTTGAAAATAATTTGGTATTTTTGTGTACTGTTCATCAATGTGCAAATAGTAATTTTTCAGTACATATTACATTATTTGTTAAAGTAAAAATCACAAAATTCAGGTTAAAAGGTATTAAACAGTGTGGATGTAATTTATTGTAGTACATACATAATACGTTTGAAACAAAGTATACTTATATTTTTTATGATTATATTGGCATATGTTTTCAAAATGCAAATTCATGTCAAATATGCTGTAAAAATATTCTGGAAAAACATTTGTTTTCAAAGAATCAAACAAAAAAATTGATTTCTAGATGTAGTTTGGTATCTGCTTACTGTGCTCATGTTGAAAAGGCTGTATAGAAAAGTACTTAAATAAAAAATGTCTTTCAATGGTGATACACTTGTGTTTATTAAAGTTTCAATCAGTATGTAGTTTTTTTAGGTGTGTTTTATGTCCTTCTGGTTTTTGTATACCCAAAACTTCTAGGTTTATTTAAATTATATTATTTATTTAATTTACATTTTTATTGAGTATTGTCAAAATAAATATAAAAAAAGCAAAACAACCAGTATAAAACCATAAATGAAGGCATTCTATATGGAGATACGTAACTAATTTAGCAGATATACTGAGATAAAAACTTTACTGGAAAGGCGCAACAAGGAAAAGAGATAATTGGAACATTTGGGTTTTACCTTAATGGAGTAGAGGATTTGCATTTTTGGAAGGCTGGTGCCAGGTCTCTTCTTCCAAAATAGTAGATAAAAAAGTATAGGAGCCACATATAATGCATTGGGCAAATTGTAAGAAAAATCTCAACCAAAGCAAATAATAAAAACCCAAGGGCAGAGTATGGAATATTTGATGGAGTTCTAACCTCAACATCTGAGGAAAGGGATTTAGGGGTGATTATTTCTGATGACTTAAAGGTAGGCAGACAGTGTAATAAAGCAGCAGGAAATGCTAGCAGAATGCTTGGTTGTATAGGGAGAGGTATTAGCAGTAGAAAGAGGGAAGTGCTCATGCCATTGTACAGAACACTGGTGAGACCTCACTTGGACCTCACTCCAGAAGGATATTGATACTTTGGAGAGAGTTCAGAGAAGGGCTACTAAACTGTTTCATGGATTGCAGGAAAAAACTTATAAGGAAAGGTTAAAGGAACTTAACATGTATAGCTTGGAGGAAAGACGAGACGGGGGATATGATAGAAACATTTAAATACATAAAGGGAATCAATACCGTAAAGGAGACTATATTTAAATAAGAAAAACTACCACAACAAGAGGACATAGTCCTAAATTAGAGGGGCAAAGGTTAAAAAATAATTCTAGGAAGTATTACTTTACTGAGAGGGTAGTGGACAAAAAGAATAGCCTCCTAGCTGAAGTGGTAGAGGTTAACACAGTGAAGGAGTGTAAGCATGTGTGGGATAAACAATAAACTATCCTAGACTTAAGATAAGGCCAGGGACTATTGAAAGTATTTTAAAAAATTGGGCAGACTAGATGGGCCGAATGGTTCTCATCTTATGTTTCCATGTTGTTCTCTTCTGCTATTTTCTTCATTAAAATTTAGCATCCCACAGTCACCCCCTTCTTAAATAAATCCCTATCCTACTTAAAAATCATTCAATGCATATTCTACATTATACTTCCCGCCAGCTGACAATCTTAGCCAATGAGTAACAGAAGTTTCAGCGTATGAACGTTCAGCTTTACACCATTAGTAGTGGTGGTGGGAGTAACGCTTGCTGGAGCCCTTGTAAGAAGTCAAACCATTACTTACAATGCATCAGGACACTCCTGGCACCATTACCACTAAATGGTTATGGTGCTTGTTGTGTGACTTTACTAGATAAGCACAATTAAACTAAACATGATCAAAATGTTACACAGAAAATCCTACAGTTAGACTCATGGCTTGTCTTCATGATGCTACTATATTACTACTAGACTTTCATTCCTCCTTCCAAACTTATTAATCCCTGTCTTCTTTTCATTGCTAATTTTCTCTTCCTTTAAAATTATCTTTTGGATGTCTCTTATTGGCTCTCTTTTGTTAAGGGATTTATGGCTCTTTTTCCACTGATAGCCACATTGCATAATTTTGCAGCAGTCTCCAAGCTATGTTCTGGCCCTTCTATTTGCCTACTCCAACCTTGTACTTAAAGCTCACAGGTCCAATTTTATTTTAATTATATAACTGCCCTTATTTACATCATTGTTTTATACATCTATCTTCCCTTGTTCTGTTTAAATTTTTTGGTATTGTCTGTATGACTATTACAATAAACTATTCAATAAACAGATATTTAAAAAAAAGAAATAGCCTACAGTTGGCTTCTTTAACTTTTCTTAATTGGATAGAGTGTAAACCTTTCACGCTGTGAATTTATAAACTAAATTTACAAGATGTTATATAATTTTTTGCATATCCCCATGGAAGAGTTATTCAGATCTGTTGGTCATTTTACAGTCATTTTTGTAGATAAAATGAATTGCTCCATCCTTTGCACTTCTTCTAACAAAGAACAATAATTTGCCAGAAAGTTTCATTTTTTTGCATTAAAGTTTTAACATTTGTTTTGGACACAGTACACAAGACCCCGATCCCACCCCAACAATAAATTATTGGCCAGCTCTTATCCATTTTTGCAGCTGGACCTAATACATATCTAGTTTACCTTAGTCTGCAAGTAAGCTTAACAGCTTAAATTTCTACAACTTGAGAGTTAATGGGAATAGCAGCTCAATGCAATCATAGCAACCATCCTCAAATGGTCTTGTATTGGAGTCTCATATGAACTTCCCTACAGCAGACAAACTAACCACTGAGAGCTGATAATCTTCTAATTAATATAATGGAGTTAGTGAATAACTCATGCTTTGCAAATAAGTCAGCACGTGGAAGTTTCAAGACCCATGAGATTCTAAAACAAGCCCATGAGACACTAATTGACATCTGTGGGGGCTGAAAAATCTGTTGGCTAGCCTTGCATCTTTCCACAGCTGCTCATGCATACCCAGAGGAACTCGGAGGATGAAGAAAGCCAATTTTTAAACAAAAACAGCGATTTTTGAAGGTATTGGATTTGGGTGTATATTTGCATGGGCTTAATGTTAGCCTTAAACCATAAAGCATGTACTTCTTATTCAATAAAATCCAGACAGGCATACAAAGTTTAATAAAAAAAAAAGGTCTTTGATGAGAAATTGATAAGATGATTATTTGCAAATGTTTTTGGTAAATTTAAAAGGTTATGCTTTGATTGAAAACATTTATTAAAAAATATAATGAAAGAACAAAAACAAAGTATACAAACCTGTTTGCGTTTTACAATTTTTTTTTTTTTACAATTTGCATGGCTCAATATGTTATTATATTGCACTATTTTAATAAATGCACTGTTACAAAAATTTATTGATTGCTAAAAATAAATGCATATGGTTCCTCCATGGGAACACATTCTCAGAAATAATTAGGTGGAATTGTACATTTACAATCTTAATATGTGCAATACCCAGTGTATTTTCACTGAAATCTCTCTCTCTCTCTCTCTCTCTCTCTCTCTCTCTCTCTCTCTCTCTCTCTCTCTCTCTCTCTCTCTCTCTCTCTCTCTCTCTCTCTCTCTCTCTCTCTCTCTCTCTCTCTCTCTCTCTCTCTCTCTCTCTCTCTCTCTCTCTCTCTCCTATCTATCTATTCTCTCTGTCTGTCTGTCTATCTATCTATCTATCTCTCTCTCAGGCGAGTTTGCTGGCCAATCAATCACAGTAATCCCACGTTCATTGAACCAGGCTTTGGTGCTTTTGGCCGCGGCAACGCTCATATCTCACGAGAGGAACCCGGCGGAGCTGCCGGCAATAGCTCCGCTGGGTCCTCTCCTGCCTCCCTCCCTGCATGTGGGTCAGTGTGTGTGTGTGCGCTTGTGAGGGTGCTGTTAATGTACTGTGTGTGAGGGTACTGGTAGTGTGCTGTGTGTGTGTTTGTTAGGGTCCTGTTTGTGTTTGTGAGGGTACTGTTAGTGTGCTGTGTGTGTGTGAGGGTGCTGTTAGTGTGCTGTGTGTGAGGGTGCTGTGTGTGAGGGTGCTGTATGTGTGTTGCAGCTGTGTATGTCTGTGGGTGCTGTATGTGTGTTGGTTCTGTGTATGTGTGTGGGTGCTGTATGTGTGTGGGTTCTGTGTATGTGTGTGGGTGCTGTGTATGTCTGTGGGTGCTGTGTATGTCTGTGGGTGCTGTGTATGTGTGTGGGTGCTGTATGTCTGTGGGTGCTGTGTGTGTCTGTGGGTGCTGTATGTCTGTGGGTGCTGTATGTATGTGGGTGCTGTATGCGTGTGGGTGCTGTATGTGTGTAGGTGCTGTATGTGTGTAGGTGCTGTATGTGTGTAGGTGCTGTGTATGTCTGTAGGTGCTGTGTATGTCTGTGGGTGCTGTGTATGTGTGTGGGTGCTGTGTATGTGTGTGGGTGCTGTATATCTGTGGGTGCTGTGTGTGTCTGTGGGTGCTGTGTATGTATGTGGGTGCTGTGTATGTCTGTGGGTGCTGTGTATGTCTGTGGGTGCTGTATGTGTGTGGGTGCTGTGTGTCTGTGGGTGCTGTATGTCTGTGGGTGCTGTATGTCTGTGGGTGCTGTATGTCTGTGGGTGCTGTATGTGTGTGGGTGCTGTATGTGTGTGGGTGCTGTATGTGTGTGGGTGCTGTATGTCTGTGGGTGCTGTATGTCTGTGGGTTCTGTATGTGTGTAGGTGCTGTGTATGTGTGTGTGTGCTGTATGTGTGTGGGTGCTGTATGTCTGTGGGTGCTGTATGTGTGTGGGTGCTGTATGTCTGTGGGTGCTGTATGTGTGTAGGTGCTGTGTATGTCTGTGGGTGCTGTATGTGTGTGGGTGCTGTATGTGTGTGGGTGCTGTATGTGTGTGGGTGCTGTATGTGTGTGGGTGCTGTATGTGTGTGGGTGATGTATGTGTGTGGGTGCTGTGTATGTCTGTGGGTGCTGTATGTGTGTGGGTGCTGTATGTGTGTGGGTGCTGTATGTGTGTGGGTGCTGTGTATGTCTGTGGGTCTTGTATGTGTGTGTGTGCTGTATGTGTGTGGGTGATTGTGGGGGTGGAGGAGGGGGTACATTACTTGCTATCCCCCCTCCCTTCTTACCTTTTGTAGGGAGGGGGGATCCTGTTGCTGCTGATTCCTTCCCTGGTGGTCCAGTGGAGAGTGAACTCTAGCCACTCTGGGGCAACGCTCATATCTCGCGAGAGGAACCCGGCGGAGCTGCCGGCAATAGCTCCGCCGGGTCCTCTCCTGCCTCCCTCCCTGCATGTGGGTCAGTGGGGAGGAAGGCTGAGAGCAGAGCCGGCGCTCGGATAGCGCCGGCTGTGCATGAGCCGACAGGGGGGATCCTGAGATCTCCCCTGTCGGTCTCAATATACATAGGCGTGCCGCGGGATTACCCGGGACACCCGGCACACCCCGTGCGCACGCCTATGGTTATGGTGCCAAGAGTACCCTGGTGCTCACCCATTGTAAGTAGTCAAACCATTTTATAATGGACACTGCTCTAGCCCTCCACTAAACCTACAGGACAGGTCCTGCTCAGGAGCTTCTATTAGCTCTCGTAACCTAAGCCTTGCAGTGAAGCAGCAGCTTATTGCCTGAGAGCATTAGCCGATGCTCTCAACCAATGAGGTAAGTCTTGTACTGCCAAGCTTACTTCAGATAGAGAACTTCCAACTCTCCTGTAGATGTAGTGGAGGCAAGGTGCGGCACTTGCTGGACCTCAGGACCTCAAGTAAGAAGTGAAATCATTCTAAAATGGTTGGAGAACTTATAATGGGAGGGAGGGATGGTGCCATGTCACTTCTGGCACCTTAACCATTACAACATGATGTAGGGGTTATGGTGTCTGGAGTGTTCCTTTTACAAATGTCCATGTGAACAACCAAAAATGCTTCTCTTCTTCAGTTTTAGCTAAGGTTTTCTAAGACTCAGGACTGGGCTATTAAAAAAAATGTCAATCTGGATATTCTCTCAACCAATATGTCAAACTATTATTCTTTCCCTTAAAATATATATTGTTTTTTAAAGATATGGATTGCTATTATTTATTAGGTTAAATAATACATGATGGGATAATATAGTGATAAAGGTGTACTTAGTTTAAAATTTGTTCACATTTTCCTTCTATTGCCTTACTTAGATTTGTTTTTTCTTTACAAAATAGTGTTGAAACAAAAGCTTTAACTGTTATAATCTGATCTCCAATATAAAAAACAAATCCAGTATCACACGCGCATCTTTTATGATATCTAGAAATCCATAGCTATTGGATCTAAACTTTCTACTGGACTGAGTTACCAACACCATACTGGATAAGTGAGCTTTGGTCCAAGTGATAACTTATTTAATACTATTTTTAAACTGTGCTATGTGTTTTGGATTCCAGATTTATCAACTTGGTGTAGAACCAGTTTGTGAATGCATATTAAGGATATTAGTATGGAATCATAAAACATAAGGTATGAACCATGAATGGAAATTCTACAATGAGATCAGGGCTAGATAAGGAAACAAGGTATCAGAAAAGTATTTTGGCCACATTTGCGGTGGGCCAGTAGACAAAGTTGTTTAGGTGTTACATCAGATTAGTGATGTCCCGAACGGTTCGCAGGCGAATAGTTCCTGGCGAACATAGCATGTTCGCGTTCACCACGGATGGCGAACATATGTGATGTTCGGTCCGCCCCCTATTTTTTTTTTGTTTGTGGCCAAATTTACTAATACTAAGTAAAAAATACTTTGTATTAGTAAATTGTGCCCCTACTCACAATACCACGAGTAGGGGCATGTCTATTAAACAGTGAGCAGCCTGTGGCTGCTCACTGTTAAAAAAAAAAAAAAAAAGGTCCCCGCTCCCAGAGCGGGTGGGGGCCCTAAAGTAAAAAAAGGGGTGAGAACCTATTGTTCTCCCCCCTGTCCCCCACCCCTGAGCGGTGGGTGGGGGCCCTAAATACCAATAGGGGGGACAGTAAAATTCCAAAGAAAATGACACAGAGTAGGGGGGGAAGGGTGACTAGGGTCTCCCCCTTTGTATTTAGGGCACCCACCCACCGCTCAGGGGTGGGGGCCGGGGGGGACAGTAGGTCCCCCCCTTATTGTTAATTTTAGGGCCCCCACCCACCGCTCAGGGGTGGGGGCCGCGGAGGGACAGTAGGTCCCCCCCTTATTGTTAATTTTAGTGTCCCCACACACCGCTCAGGGGTGGGGGCCGCGGAGGGACAGTAGGTCCCCCCTTATTGTTAATTTTAGGGCCCCCACCCACTGCTCAGGGGTGGGGGCCGCGGAGGGACAGTAGGTCCCCCCCTTATTGTTAATTTTAGTGTCCCCACACACCGCTCAGGGGTGGGGGCCGGGGGGGGGACAGTAGGTCCCCCCCTTATTGTTAATTTTAGGGCCCCCACCCACCGCTCAGGGGTGGGGGCCGCGGAGGGACAGTAGGTCCCCCCCTTATTGTTAATTTTAGTGTCCCCACACACCGCTCAGGGGTGGGGGCCGGGAGGGGACAGTAGGTCCCCCCCTTATTGTTATTTTTAGGGCCCCCACCCACCGCTCAGGGGTGGGGGTCGGGGGGGACAGTAGGTCCCCCTTATTGTTAATTTTAGGGCCCCCACACACTGCTCAAGGGTGGGGGCCGGGGGGACAGTAGGTCCCCCCTTATTGTTATTTTTAGGGCCCCCACCCACCGCTCAGGGGTGGGGGCTGGGGGGACAGTAGGTCCCCCCTTATTGTTATTTTTAGGGCCCCCACCCACCGCTCAGGGGTGGGGGTCGGGGGGGACAGTAGGTACCCCTTATTGTTAATTTTATGGCCCCCACCCACCGCTCAGGGGTGGGGGCCGGGGGGGACAATAGGTCCCCCTTATTCTTAATTTTAGGGCCCCCACACACTGCTCAAGGGTGGGGGCCGGGGGGGACAGTAGGTCCCCCTATTGTTATTTTTAGGGCCCCCACCCACCGCTTAGGGGTGGGGGCCAGGGGGGGACAGTAGGTCCCCCTTATTGTTATTTTTAGGGCCCCCACCCATCGCACAGGGGTGGGGGCCGGAGAGGGGGAGGACAGTAGGTCCCCCCCTCATTATCTTTATGGCCCCCACCCGCCGCCCAGGGGTGGGGGCCGGGGGGAGGACAGTAGGTCCCCCCCCTCATTACCATTATGGCCCCCACCCGCTGCCCAGGGGTGGGGGCCGGAGAGGGAAGGACAGTAGGTCCCCCCTCATTATCATTATGGCCCCCACCCGCCGCCCAGGGGTGGGGGCCGGAGAGGGGGAAGGAGAGTAGGTCTCCTCCCCCCCCCCTTCAACCACTATTGTGGGCAGAAAGAGTTCCTGTGGGTTTTAAAATTCGCCTGCCTATTGAAGTCTATGGTGGTTCGCCCGGTTCGCGAACATTTGCGGAAGTTCGCGTTCGCGGTTCGCGAACCGAAAATTTTATGTTCGCGTCATCAGTACATCAGATTATTTCTGCCTTTTGTAAATATATATATATATATATTTTTTTTTTCTTAATTTTAAGAAACATAAAGTGAATTAGTTACATTTGACAATACATCATACCTATTCAGACTTCGTTTTATATTTGAATATCATGAAATGTTGAAATAAATAAGTGCAAATTTAAATAATATAATTTGACACCTTAATATTACAGACATTTCAGACCAGGAGCGTCTTGTTTAATATGAATTTATTTTATTCTATTTAACAGGTATTAAGAATTGTATATACATTGTATAAATATAGAATTTGTAATAATTCTTACTTTAAAAAAAAAAAACTTGTACCCAGTAAGTAACAGCCCTTTCTCTATATGAAGCTTTGAAACAAAGGTATTGTTCCATATCTTGTTCAAAATATGATATTTTAAGCATGTTTAAATTATTTGTGGTACACATAACTTCATTAAGCTTCAAGGATTAAACAGTGCTAAATATAAATGATAAGCGCCAAGCAGACATTTATTAAATAACTATAATATATTTTCATCCATACTTCTAATTAATCATTAGCTATCCTATCTGGCAGAATCCACTTATCAAAACTGCTTTTGAATTAACAAATTACTGAAATACATAGCCATGTGAACAGTTTTTAACTTGATAAAGTAAATCTATGCATGTTTTTGCATAAGACATAAATTAAGAAACACTTTTGGCAATATATTCTGCTGTTATTGAAGTTTCTGACTTATATTAACCTTTTCACTACCTAAATCGAATACAATTTTTTCATTTTCATGTAATTCTCAAAATTTAGTCCAGAAATCCTCACTCTCCCTGATTTATACTGTACTTATGATTACCAACCTGTATAGGAATGAATTTATCTGCCAGAAGCCACTAATATAATGCCTATAAATATGCTGATAAGCTCACTCCCTGCTTTCAAACAGTGTAGGATGTTTCAAAGGGTCATATTATTCCTACAGTTAGGAATGGGAAGGAGTGAATGGACTCTACCATTTCACTGTCATTAGCAGTTCACAGATTGACAAAAGGTTTGCAAAATATATGACTTTACTGTATTTACTGTATATGGGCATTATGCTCCAATGCAGACATTTTTATATTATGTTGCCATTTTTAGTAAGATGTTCTACTAGTAAAGCCATCATGGTTTTAAGGCTGGACAAAAGTGGTAAGTGGTGTCCCTCAGGGTTCTGTTTTTGGACCGCTTCTATTTCACATATTTATAAATTATCTTGAAATAGGCATTAAAAGCCATGTCTCAGTGTTTGCGGATGACACAAAACTTTGTAAAGTCATAAAATGTGAGCAGGATATTGCTTTGCTGCAGAGGGATTTAGATAGATTGGGGGATTGGGCACCCAAACGGCAGATGAAATTTAATGTAGAGAAATGCAAAGCTATGCACTTCGGGTCAAGAATGCACAAGCAACTTACACCCTAAATGATAGTGAATTAGGGATAACCACACACAAGAAGGATTTGGGAATTGTTATAGACAACAAATTAGGCAGCAATATGCAATGTCAATCTGCAGTTGCTAAGACCAGTAAGGTTTTGTCATGTATAAAGGGGCATTAAATATCGGGATGAAAATATAATTTTGCCTCTTTATAAATTGCTGGTAAGACCACACCTTGAATGTGCTGTGCAATTTTGGGCACCTATTCTAAAGAAGGATATCATGGCACTAGAAAAAGTGCAGAGACGAGCAACAAAATTGATAAAAGTAATGGCGCATTTTAGTTATGAAGAAAGGTTAAAACATTTAAATCTATTTAGTTTGGAAAAAACAGTGCCTCATAGGGGATATGATAATATTATACAAATATATTATCTGTAAATATATTAATAAACAGAGCTATACATAGGACACAAGGTCACGCATTTAGGCTGGAAGAAAGGAGATTTCATCTAAGGCAAAGAAAAGGTTTTTTACAGTAAGAGCAAATAGGATATGGAATTCTCTGCCTGAAGAGGTGGTTTTATCAGAGTCCATACAGTCCATAGTTCAGCTATGTAACTATGGTTCTTACAAATATCTATAAGCAAGGAATTTGATCCTTTTTATTTATCTATTATTGTACCACCTACTATATTTGATTTTTTTTCATTTTTATACTAACATTTCAGACAATGTGTGAAATATTGTAATAACAAGGACACTGTATATCGTGTAAAGCTTTCCAATACCCAAATAGTTTTTTAATTTTGAAAGTGAAGAAGTGAAACATAAACATTGTGAATGTGTACATAATTTTATTTTTACAGTTGTCTGCAAAGCAATATATACACACAATTGCTGTGTTGTGATGGTTTATAAGGCAGCTTTGCATCCCTAGCTTCAAATACACGTTATCCTCATATATTTTTCAATCAGAAAGTGCTTGTAATGAAGGGGCTAATTATTAATTTTACTTTATTAGCTGTATTATGTATCACTGTAAGCAAATACATACTTTGACACAGAAAGATCAAATGCTAATTTTAAAATGTATTGTTTTTCTTTGCTTGTAATTTCTTGCCCAGAGCAATTCATTTTTACATATTTCTGTATGATGTGTTTACAAAACATGAGAGAGGAACAACATTTACCACTGTTCTTTTTTTCTTGGTTTACCTGTAGTTTGCAAGAATTTTTTTTAAACAATTACATTTATATCTAATGAACTGGGACCAGTCTTTCTAATGACCACTCTTCTTCATGGAAGTAGGTCCTAGGATCCTTTTGATAACTCTCGTAGCTTGCCCTGCTATGATTAAGAGTCCCCAAGGGTGAAATCTGTCTACATTGTCTTCTTTAAAAGTGTACTGATATAGTAATATTTGGTCTTTTACAATTTCAGCTTTTCACCAATTCTGAAGAGAAAATCTCCCCACCTCGATCAGGTGCATTAACACCGTGAAACATCCTTCCTAGAGTAAAATGCAATTTGTAATTTTGTAAGTATCTTCATAATCCCCCTCTTTCTGTTTTTTTTTCCAGAAATTCCAAAAAAACTATTGCTTAATTTACTTGGAATAAAAAAAAAGTTATGGCAACCGACCACCCAGACCCACGGGAACCCACAACCAAGCAACGACAAAACAAACTAGCCAGAAAAGAGGGTAACCCACCCTACTAAACTAACCATTACTGAGTAACATCGCTCACCTCAAACAGCCACCAATACAGGTACGGGCAGACGAACCGCATGAAAAAAGAGAGACCAAAATGAGGTCACTGTAATCCACACAACCGCACAGCAAACTCTAAGCTATCAGACCACGCTAGGTACTCATAGCGCTCTCGCAAAACCCATCAAAATTGAGTTTTGAATGTGAAACTACCGCATACCTGTACCATTGTGGCTGTACCACCCCTACCCTATTTCTTTTCTGTACCCCAACGTTTCTTTTCTCAATGAAAACCAACAAATAAAGAATGTTAAAAAAAAAAAAAAGTTATGTACAGGACTATGAAACAAAAATCTTATATAGAATGAATATAAATTTCCCTCACTCAAGTGTAAAATAATGCTTTTAATATGCATCATTGAATGGAATGTTAACCTACCACAAAAAATATGGGTATTTTTGGGAAAAAGAAATGATAAGAAACCCCCACCATCTCTTCCTGTCCTTTCTTTTTTATTACAGCAGGTCCACTACATAGCAAAGGTAATTTGACCCTTTTTGTGGCATCAAACCTCGTAAATTGGCTTATCAAGCAAGTAGCAAGTGTATTACTAACTTGGTGTCTAGTTATTCTTCTTATTACTATTCTTGAAAAGGTTATGAAAATGTTACTCCAAACATCATACATCAATGTTTGTTATTTGTTATTTTATATCAATGAGAGGTCTAATTTTAGAGGTTAGAAAATGAAAAACAAGACAACTAAGTGCTTTTCTTAATAATTCTTTAATTATATGCATAAAATAGACATTTTCTAACCTAGAATTTATTTTTAGTAATATAGATTTGACATTCTTTTTTTTTTTTTCAATTCTTTATTTTTGTGGATAAAGCATGATGTTTACAATAATACATGTTTGGCAATATAATGAACAGACAATGCAGTAGTTTCAACATGTTGCGGGGACTATCCAGTTTTATAATTGTAATATCTTTTACAGCCCTCTCTTGCCTGTTCTCCTGCGGGTGTTTGGTGATGTGCTGGGGGGCTCTTTTCCTATGGCTGGGGAGTGCCCTTATGCTCTGTAATGTGAATGTACGTGTGGCAATAACGGATGGCACATCTGGGAGGGTGATCTGCTGGTGAAGCTCAGTTAGTGCTGTGGGTGCCCATATGCTTAGTAGTGGCACGGTATAAGTGGCGTGGGCCTGAGGCACGCTTAAAAATATGGGTACCTGGCATGGGTCCTGACGGACTTGGGCAAAGGGCTTGGGGCTTTAATTGGGGTTAAGAAAAAGAATAACAAAACAAACTGCGTTCGCTTGCCGAGTGCAAGGGACGCGGGCAGTATTAACTCTGCTTTGTGCACTCAAAATAAGGGGGGGGATTAACTTGGTTGTGTAATCTGGGCCGTAGCTTGCGGAGCCAGTGGTAGGAAATTTTCTAAGAAGGGGGATTAACAGTCCAGGGAACTGCTAGTGCTCCTGCTGTCTACAACATGAAGAGAGATATGGAACTTGCGTGTCTGTAACTGGGTCAGGTAGGTAGGGCAGCGACTTGCTGACCCTCTCCTCTGGGCACGAAGGGGGTGATATCTGCCACAGTCCAAGGTGGTCGAGCTGTTTCTTGTGTTGCTGCTGGCGTCGGTATGCCCAATGATCTGAGGAATGCCGGTATTTCAGAAGTGTGTAGTAGCTTGTATGTCACGCCTGCCTTTTCCGCTTGTAGTCTGCGTGGGCCCCATTTGTAGGGGATAGCTTGATCCCGTAGTAGTTGTGTGACCTGCCGAAATGATTTCCTCCACTGAATAGTGTGTCTGGAATAGTCTCTGTAAAATGCTAGTTGTGCCCCTTCAAACGGCACTGTGGGAGAGTCTCTCGTAGCCCCCATAAGTATTCCTCGGTCAGAGTCCCTTACAAATTTTATCAGGACATCGCTAGCTCCTACTTGTGGCGTAGAGGTCGCCCTGGAGAGCCTAAAGCAGGAGTCAATCATTACCTGCTTCGCTTGGCGTGGTGTCAGCAGTGTGGCTATGAGCCGCCGGCAGAAATGTGGCAGTTCGTTTCCGGTAATCGTCTCTGGCACTCCCCGGACCCTCAGGTTCCGTGCCTTGTGCCTGTCATCCATGTCCGCCAGTTGTGCTTGCTGGTCGGCACACTGCTTGCGCAGGGCGTTCAGTGCGGCATCTGTGGCATTTTGCGCCAGCGTTGCACCTTTCGCGCCCTCCTCCACTGCAGCCACCCTGTTGGTTAGCGTAGCCATATCCTCTCTCACCAGTGCCATATCGGCCTGAAACATGATCTTGATTTCTTTTACCAGGGCTTTGATATCCGCTTTGGTGGCGGGTGCTGAGTCTCCCTGATCCAGGGGTGCCTGGGGTGTTTGGCGCTCTCGGCTCAGTGAGGAGGGTTCAGTGTAGTGGCTATCCTCGTCTGAGGATTGGGAGGTGTAAGCCTCCGGCGCCATCTTGGGATTTGCCGGCCGCGTGGCTGCGCGGAGGAAAGCCCCGATATCTCCCGATCCTATGCTCGGATCTGCCCGCTGTTTCTTATTTTTCTTCCCCATAACTCAGGGAATCCGTGCCCCGTCTTTGGTGAGCCGGGGAGCCGGTATTTAACGACTCTGGACAGCGTTTGTCGGCACGGTACACGGAGCAGCAGTGCTGTGCGACTATCCTGCTCGGGTGCTGGCTCCGCCCCCAGATTTGACATTCTTAATGTAGAAATGTTGTTTAATTAAATTTGGTAGATATCTTCAAAAACAATGCATGCAGTACAATGTTTGGGAGTAAAAACCACTGTCAACCTACAGAGTGGAGCACAGATAGAGGTTATTTTAGAACACCTACCCCTATTTGAGAAACAGCAAGTTTCCACGTGCTCTAAAAGAAAAAAGTTCTCTATATTGTAGAACAGGCTTCACCAAGCTCCGGCCCTCCAGATGTTGCTGAACTACAAGTCTGGTGTAGAACCTTTTATCAAAAATATATTTTTATAAAACAGTACTGGTTCAACTCACATGAAACTGAGCCTAGTGTGATAGGCTCAGATCATACTAGTGGTAGTGTACTCTGGTGACACAACCCCCTTTCCATATTCTCGATGTATAAGCTCAAAAGAGACAAAGGAAGAATAGGAAGCAATGCTCTTAGTGTAATATAGCCAAAACTCAGGTGATTTACATATATATCAAGTGCCTACTAACCTTTGCTAGAGCTCAAGGCACTTGGCTCTAGGTATAAACGCCTCCTAACTCTTCTCTATGGAAGCAGACAGTGGAGGAGCTTTCAGGATTTCAGCAACAATTTATTTCAATTTAAACATAAAAACACATTTAAAATAATAAAAGTTTTGGAAAAGCCAGTAAAGTGTTTTAGTGTCCTCAGGCTCTCCTCCTCCAAGATGTGTTCCGCCCACCCTCTCTTTATTGATTGGTTCCATGTAAGTTGAACAAGTACTGTTTTATAAAAAAAAAATGTTGATAAAAGATTTTACACTATAGAGTACTTTTCTCTTTTAGAGCATCTGGAAACTGGCTGTTGCCCAATTAGGGGTAGGTGTTCTAAAATATATATACCGCTATCTGTATTCCACTCTGTAGGTTGGCAGTGTATTTTTTCTCCTAAACATTTTTCTCTATGCATGTTTATAGGTGCGCGAGATAGATACCCAAGAGAGTGTAGAAGCATAAGTCAATTGAATATTTTGGATTAAGCGCCTTTCTTACACACAGAGCACTTGTTTGAATTCTACCTTTCCAAAACAATGTCTAGAAGTTTGCTTTCTTTACAAATAAAATATGCAGGGCATATGAACATATTTTCAAAGTTTGATGACACAATAATACATTTAATTTCCACTTTAGATTAAAAATGTTTTTCTCCTTTTGAAATACATAAAGAAATAGCTCTTTTTTTTTTTTTTGCTTTTTTTTACTTTAATCAAAACAGGGATTTGTGAATGTTTGGTGAACTTGCCATTATTTCAACCTGCACTAATTCGTTACTATGCATGAGAAAATAATATAATATTTCAATTATTATCAGGACAAATATATGAAGGTCTACTGGAGAAAGAAAACCAGAATGGAAGGAAAAGTAATTTCAGAGGTTTAATGGGTAACTCGCTAATCATTCATCCAGTGGTGACATTTGGTGATGTTGCTACAGTGTCATCTTTTGTCATGTGAGATATTTGTAGGTGTCCTGGTGCACTAGCATTAACTAAAGGAAAACCAGATAAAGTTATAGACTTTACTAATCGTCTTTGTAAATTTAAAGGGTTTTCCCTGGAAATTGACTTATCTTAACAAAATGCTTTTTTGAGAATAAAGTTATCTCAGGTGGTGCTGTGTAATATTAAAAGGGCTACATGTAGCTCGGGTTCTAGTCATTGGTAATCCGCTGAGCTTGATGAGGTGCAAGAACATACAGGGTTAAAAAGATGCCTTTTGGAAAAATATATTTGAAAATTGAAAAGTATTTGGGATTTGTACACTAGGCGCCAGTGAATATTTTAAATGATGCCATCTGTTTTAGAGTGTGAAATAATATGTGGCATCTGCTGTTTATTTGTACCACTTTTATTGTGTTCAAAATTATTTTGTGAGTAAAGGAAAAAACATAATTAGATAAACGTACATATTTAATTATCACCACGCTTATTAGGCTTTTGTTTAATTACTAAAACATATTCAGCAAAGCATCAGCTGAACACACATTTGATTAAGGCATTGCTGGAATCATCTGATTGGAAGACTGCCAGATATAAATAAAATAAAGTAAAAGTATTAAACACAACTTTACATTCATAGTTTATCATTTATCATTTCCTTTTTAACCATTTACTTTGTAAGCTTCTAAGCTCAACATTGAAATATAGAGAGAAATGTGTAAACAAAGAGTGGAAACAATCTCCTTATGAGATTAAAAATTACACATGCACTAGTAGCGCTTACTACTACAGTCATTAAGAGGAAAGTACAATGAAGAATGTCCACTCACATTGTGCACAGGGACAGTGATTGAGTGAGAAGCACTACCAAGGATGTTATTTCTTTACTCCCCCAGACACCTATGTGTTATAGTTATAGTTTATTATTTGTTATAATAAATCAAGGCAATTTTAATAAAGAAATGCTCACATAAGCAAGTGTCTACAATGCCTACTTGCAAATCCAGCACTAGAAAGAGACACATTAAAGGACCACTCTAGTGCTAGGAAAACATACTCGTTTTCCTGGCACTACAGTGCCCTGAGGGTGCCCCCGCCCTCACGGTCCCCCTCCAGCCCGGCTCTGGAAAGGGGAAAAGGGGTAAAACTTACCTTTTTCCAGCGCTGGGCGGGGAGCTCTCCGCTTCCTCTCCGCCCCGTCGGCTGAATGTGCACGCGTGGCCAGAGCTGCGCGCACATTCAGCCGGTCGCATAGGAAAGCATTTACAATGCTTTCCTATGGATGGTTGCGTGCTCTCATTGTGATTTTCACAGTGAGAATCACGCAAGCGCCTCTAGCGGCTGTCAATGAGACAGCCACTAGAGGATTAGGGGGAAGGCTTAACCAATTTATAAACATAGCAGTTTCTCTGAAACTGCTATGTTTATAAAAAATGGGTTAACCCTAGCTGGACTTGGCACCCAGACCACTTCATTAAGCTGAAGTGGTCTGGGTGCCTAGAGTGGTCCTTTAAATGAACAGAGGGCATGAGTTGAATAACTGAGGAGGGCAAAAATGAGATGAATGTCAATGGCTTGAGAAGAATGCTGCTTTTGGAACAGGTAAGAAGTTGGATAGATGGTTGAGTAGTGTGGTTAGGGGACTTAATACATCTATAGTTCAAGATGTACTTTGTATGTATTCAGTCTTTTATTAAGTTAATCATAAAGTTTCTATGGCATCTATTAATATTTTTGGATAAGCTTTTTTTAAAAAAAATATTTAATATTTATGGATACAATTTTAAAATGTATAAAAAAAAATAAATAAAAAATTGACAGGACGTGGCTAGACTCCAAGCTATATGGATGAAACTTAACTGAGTTCCACACCAAGCAAGACCAATCCCTATCTAATGGGCAAACCTCATTAATAATGGGGAACCAAAATAAATCCCACACATCCCTGACACAGTCTGGTAAGACATTGGAGGTAAAATCAAGATCCTCTGGGTCACAAAACCCAGACCTTCAGAAAACTAATTAAAGGAACACTATAGTCACCTAAATAACTTTAGCTAAATAAAGCAGTTTTAGTGTATAGATAATTCCCCTGCAATTTCACTGCTCAATTCACTGTCATTTATGAGTTAAATAACTTTGTTTCTGTTTATGCAGCCCTAGCCACACCTCCCCTGGCTATGATTGACAGAGCCTGCATGAAAAAAAAATTGGTTTCACTTTCAAACAGATGTAATTTACCTTAAATAATTGTATCTCAATCTCTAAATGTAACTTTAATCACATACAGGAGGCTCTTGCAGGGTCTAGCAAGCTATTAACATAGCAGGGGATAAGAAAATCTCAATTAAACAGAACTTGCAATAAAGAAAGCCTAAAAAGGGCTCTCTTTACAGGAAGTGTTTATGGAAGGCTGTGCAAGTCACATGCAGGGAGGTGTGACTAGGGTTCATAAACAAAGGGATTTAACTCCTAAATGGCAGAGGATTGAGCAGTGAGGCTGCAGGGGTATGTTCTATACACCAAAACTGCTTCATTAAGCTAAAGTTGTTCAGGTGACTATAGTGTCCCTTTAAGAATTTCCCCTGTAAGGGGAATGTTAGGCAAGCTGGACACCATATTTCAGCAGAAGCTGGAAGTGATCAGCACAGACATCCGCCATATTGGTGACAGGATGGGAGAACTGGAGGACGACAAGGACCTGCTAACCTCCAAGTTGTAAAGCCTTGCAGACACCCTTAATGCCCAATCCTCGTACCTGTCCACGATTCAAAGATCTACCGACGAAAGCGTAACAATTTTGGAATCCGGAGCATACCAGAAAAAGATGATGAAGAATTACCTTCAATATTTGCAGAAGCAGGCCTGGACTGGCCATCGGGCACACCGGGCAAATGGCGGTGGGCCGCGATGGCCATGGGCCGAGGCCGGCAGGGGAGATCACAGGATCTCCCCGGCCGGTCCATGCAGGGCCCGCGCTATCCGAGTGCTGGCCCTGCAGTATTCCATGATGGGCCGGTGGGGAGTTCAAAGATCTCCCTCATCGGTCCACTTACACAGACATGCGGCTGAGGAGGGAGGGAGAGGAGGACCCGGCGGAGCTCTATCTTGAAGCTCTGCCAGGTTTCTCTCGCGAGATCTGGAGAGCTGCCATGGCTAGAGTTTACTAACCACTAGCACCACCAGGGATGGCAGCATGGTCACCCCCTTCTAGGCTAAAGGTAAGATGGGGGGCTATAATGCCTCACACACAACACTCTCACACACAACTCTCACACACAGCACTCTCACACACATCACCCTCACACACAACACTCTCTCACACACATTACCCTCACACACACACAGCACTGTCACACACACATTACACTCACACACATCACCCTCAGGGTTGAGGGCCCTGCTAAATGAGCTTACATGCTAGAGACACAAAGGGTATAAGTAGGGATTATGAAATAGGTTCCTAGAAAAGTAATCACTGAGAACTTAGTAGGTTATTTTTTACACTTGCAGTAGAGGAGTCATGGGGAAAGGGGGCCCTATATCTACCTGGAAGCCAATGTAGGGACCGACAGAGGAAGGAGGTGTGGGAAGTGCGGGGGACAGGAAAATGAGCTTTATAGATTGCAGCGGTGCAGTCTGGGAACACATAAGATCACTGAGAAGGGGATTGCAGTAGTCACGGCGAGAAATAACAATGGCATGGACCAGCACCAGCTGCATGTGGTGTTAAATAAGGGCGGATGCAAGCTATGTTTTTGAGATGGAAGCGGCAGGATTTGGCGATCGACTGGACAAGAGGGGTAAAGGAAAGGTCGGAGTCAAAGAGAACACCTAGGCAGCGAGCCTGCGAGGTATAGGTGATGGTGACGCTGTTGACTTGGAGACAGACATGGGAGTAGCAACACTTGAGGGAGGAAAGACCAGAAGTTCTGTTTTGGACAGGTTGAGTTTAAGGAAGTGAGCAGACATTCAGTTGGAAATCTCACAGAGGCAATCAGAGACACGAGTCAAGATGGGTGGAGAGAGATCAGGAGAGGACAGGTAGATTTGCGTGTCATCTGCATATAAATGATAATGGAAGCCAAAGGAGCTGATGAGTTTACCAAGGGAGGCAGTATAGATGTACAACAGTAGGGGACCAAGGACAGAATCTTGGGGAACGCCAACAGTGTCAAAGGCAGCAGAAAGATCAAGGAGAATTAGGATAGAGTAATGGCCGTGAGCTTTAGCAGCAATTAAATCATTGGATACTTTGGTCACAGGTGTTTCCACAGAGTGACGAGTGTGGAAGCCAGACTGAAAAAGGATATGATATGTTTCTTGCGGTCCTTTTCAATTGCATTTTTTTGTTTGTTTATTGCAAACAGATGAAAGTCTGTAAATTTTGACAATAAACCTGATTTTCAATGGGGGTTGAATTATTTTGATTGCAACTGTATATGAGAGTTTTTTTTGTTATTTGAAAAGTGCATCCTCTGGTATTAAATGTTTACTTATTGTGGGGTTATTACAAAATGTACAAATGAACTACTAAAATTCCAATGGCCTTTTTTTTTGCTTTTGATTTTTCTGTTTGAATCAAACTTCATAAACAGATGAGACATAATAAAAGGATAAACTTTTTCTATAAAACTGCCAACAATATTTAGCATTACACTACAGGTCTACAAAAATACTCAAACTGTTGCTCACTTGCCTCATTTGGTTTTCATCTTGCATCTTAGAATGTTTTAACTTGGTTCTTTCCTTGTTGCTGTCAGGATTATGGATGACCCTGACAGAACCTAGGTCAATCTACCTATCTAGTAGGTAGAAAAGGAACTACAGGATTGAGAATATTACTGGACCTTAGAGGGGTCAGGCTTCATGCAGAGCCTGTAGGAAGATGAAACACAAAAGCAAACAGGTAGACAGAATCAAGTACAAACCATGGTCTAGGACCAGAGGGATCAATGCAATGATCAGAATCAATAAGGATCAAGGGTAACAGAATTCAGGAGATTCCGAATACAAAGCAAAGTCATATGCAGAATCACTCTCAGATTGCAAACTCTTTCTTTGTTTGAGAGACAGAGCAGGTCTCAGTAGTGCTTCCACAAACCAAACCAAATATTGTCCTGCATCTATTAAGAAGAAGTATGATGCCTTAGTCAGCATGTAAAAACACGTGCTTAATTATTTTCATTTTTTTGGCATTTCATCAAAGACAGTGCTCCCTCTCTGTTGGATTATGCAACATTTTAAATTAGATATTAAAGTACATATTTTAAAATGTATACACTGATTGAGACATCATCATTCTTCTTAAGAGAAGCTGGTTGCTATTTGGTTTTGTTTATAATCACTCATTGGCCAGTGTCAGAAAAGCCAGAATGTCCATATTGCAAAACTGATGCACTGATCAACGTCTCGGTAATAAGACATGTACCACTCTGACTTGAAATGTGGTCTGAATAGAGTGGTTCCGGTTAGAAACAGTGCCATGGCTTCACGTCATGTGACATGGCAGCGCCGAACTAGAGCAAGACGAGGAGGTATAGTCACTACTACTTTAATTGAATAATGTCTCAAACCAGAGACTGCTCTGGTTATTCCTTTCTTATTTGCACTATGTTGGAGAGTGTTTTCCCTTGTATATTTGTGTGTATATTATTCGGGGCCTAGCTAGGCTTAGCACCCCAGCCCACTGAGTTTTGTATAGCTGTTATTAGAACGCGTAAAAAACAAACACGAGGAGTTGCTTGTTACACGAGGAAGCCGTGTTCCACTATTTGACTGATGTTAGTTATTAAAACCTTTAGTAATTTTCATTAAAATGTTTTACTGCTTTAAAAACACACAAAGAACATTACACTGGTCCGTCTCAAGGCTAGGCTGACAATTTTGTTTTCTGCATTCCCTGAAGCAGGAGAAGAATTAAAATGCATTTAGAGTCAGTAGTGATTTTCCAGAACAATTCTGAAAAGGCGCCTCTTATATAAATGAGTTGGATTCAAATTTAATCCAATCAATATTCTACAAGTATGTCTTTCATCATTTAACAAACATTTATTTTAAACTTAATTCTGTTGGAGGACCATATGAATGTGAAATATACTAAGACATAAACCATTCCAGATTTTACTAAATTTTAAAACTTACATCTGTGCCTAATTAAGATGCCCAGTCAAGTCATTAAATAGAAGTAATCTGTGGCTGGTTTGTCAGTCATTCGAGTGAGGCAGAGCCGCAAATCAAGTCAAGGTAGACTGGGGAGAGAGCTCCTGGTACATGTTATTGTGTGGTTGGTCAAATTAAAATCAGCAAAAACATCTTTTTTTATGATATACAATTAGACATGCCTGATCATTGCACGAAACAGCACACAAAAAAACAAAAAAACAAATACAAATTCTACTTTTATTTTTCATATTTTCTGTATTTTTACAAACAAAACTATGTTGCACACAAAACTATAGTGGAATTATGAATCGCTCTAAACAATAGCCAGTTTTTTTAATGCGGTAACAAGAGAAAAAGGAGAACATCAATCATTGTCATGATGTAAATATAGATGCTTATGCTGTGCTGTATTCCACTGCTCTGACAGTAATTCAAAAAAGGTTATTTATCACAAAGCAAGTATATGGCAAATCTGAGACGCATTAAGCAATTTCTTCATGTAAATTATTTGACAATTTTTTTCTTGTCAGTTTTTTACTTCCAAGTTGTCTAAATGTAACTGATGCATATATTACCAATGTTAAAGGGACATGCTAAGCACCATAACCACTATTGCCTATTGGTATGATGCCAGCAAGCTGTTGGTATTGACCAGTGGTTCTGTCTCAAACAGTTTGCTTGGTTTGACATAAGCCAAGAGTTCCTCATTTTGGAGTTAAATAACTTTGCTTATGCAGCCCTATTCACACCTCCCTTGCATGTGACCTACTCAGTCTCCCTGCACATTTCCTAAATAGAGATATCTAACTTTCTTTATTGCACAGTCTGTTTAATTTAGAATGTCTTATCTCTTACTCTGTTAATAGCCTGGTAGAGCCTCGGGAGGCTCCTGTGTGTGATAAAAGTTCAATTAAAGGGACACTCCAGGCACCCAGACCACTTCTGACCATTGGAGTAGTCTGGGTGACATCTCCCACCACCCTTAACCCTGCAAGTTAATTATTTCAGTTTTTATAAACTGCAATAATTACCTTGCAGGGTTAAGTCCTTCTCTAGTGGCTGTCTATCAGTCAGCCACTAGAGGGACTTCTGTGTTCTTAAAACCCGAAAAGTGTTTTAAACTACACTGGACATCCTCACGCTATGCATGAGGACCTCCAGTGCCGCTGGAATCCCCATAGGAAAGCATTGAATAATGCTTTCCTATGGGGCGGTCCAATGAGCGTGCGCAGGCAGAGTCGCGCATGCGCAGGCAGAGTCGCGCATGCGCATTAGGTCTCCCCACGCCGCCGTCAGAGGAGCGTGGGCAGAGCCTGACCCAGGCCGAGGGACTCAGGTAAGTAACTGAAGGGGTTTTAACCCCTTCAGCAACATGAGATGGGGGATGGGAGGGAGGGAGGGAGGGGGGCACTGCAGGGTCCTGCAGTGCCAGGAAAACAGATATGTTTTACTGGCACTGGAGAGTCCTTTTAACAGAGCAGTGGATAAAAACATCGAAAGAAAACACACTTTGCTGATTGAAAATTAAAACATTTTATCATACAGGCTGTGTGAGACACAGGCAGGGGAGCTGTGACTATGGCTGTTGGACAGAAACAAAAAGTTATTCAACTAATAAATGGCAAAAAAATGAGCAGTAAGACAGTAGGGGCATGATCTATACATCAAAACTGTTTAATTAAACTAGCACTGGTTTGGTGCTTAGAGCATTCATTTAAAATAATAACATAATGTAACATGCAAATAGATGTATTTACACACTTGTGTCCCAATATTATTTTAAGGTCCATATACTGTAGGGTGCCAGCATGTAATCTACAGCTGAATAGACTGGGCATGTGTCCATACTCATTCATTTTTCCAGGATACAAGGGATGCAACTGGATTTTGTAATAGTGAAGAGTGATTTGTGAGTCTAGCATAGTAATCTTATTTTCATTATTATTTTTTTCAGGATTTATATTTCTAAAATCCGTATTGCGCACTTAATAAATTCTCTTAACACTGATAACCCATTGTGATCACACAGTACATATCCAGGAGCCAATTGGCTGCAGATGTACATAACTATATAGTGGCAGTTACAGTAGAAAGATAAAGTCTGGACAAGGAGATAATATGTGTGATGCCACTATGTAACGGGAGTATGCTGTCTGTGTGATAAGAGTAAGTTGTCTATAAGTGGGTCTGTATTAGTCTTGTGCATGTTGAGAAATTTAAGTTATGCACAATGTTGTTTTCCGAAGATAAGATTTTTTTGGGACACCCAACATACAGTTGGATGTAGATTTGGTACCCAAATCCTGTAAAATCAAAAAGGTGCAAAAATGTATATCTTTTTCAGTATAATGATAGGAGCATTTCCCCACCGTTTAATGAGGGGAAAAAAGTAACCAATAGATGGAAAAACAGGAAGAGCAGTCAGTAAAAATAAATAAATCCATATTTATATATCAATATAGATTTTTTTTTTTTACTTTTCCAGCTGTTTTTCTCTCTATTAATCTCACTTGATCATTGGATAAAATCAACATTTAGTATTTAATGACTGTCCCCTAGTTAATCTATATATACCTTTAAATACCCCAAGATAGAACGAGATTTAGGCCACCCTCTGACAACAGAACAATGGACCAACGCCTTTACGCTGACGCATAAGTCGTCAATCAGCACAAGATACCAGGAATCCGGATACAAACTAATCTCTCACTGGTACAAAACCCCAGAGAAACTCGCTTCTATTAGCAACACATGCGCACTGGAATGCTGGAGATGTGGCAAGGAGCTGGGCACGCTATTCCACATATGGTGGTCGTGCACCCAGATCCAACCATATTGGCAAGAGATGCACCGGATCATCTAGGCACTCACAGACGACTCCATAGAATACACCCCAGAAACCTATCTGCCCCACATGACCCCCATACCGCTGAAGACCTACAAGAAAACCGTCATTTCATATTTGATAAACGCGCAGCCTCGTCCCGACCTTCTGGAGGCGGAAATCAGCCCCCTCCACCAAAGACTGGATCACGAGAGTGGAAGACATCAGGAACATAGAGGAAATCATCCTGATGGCAAAGGGAAAAAGCCAGACCTACCAGAAAATCTGGTACCACTGGACACATTGGCTAACAACAATCTACCCAACCCGGAACGGAAATACACAACTTTCAACGGCCATAGAACAGTACGCCCTCCGTTTTTTTTTTACTTACCGGTCGCCAGCGATCCCATGCCGATGATCGCGGTTGGGGGGACTCCCAGGGTGCCCCAGCGGCTCATCCGTCCTCTTCCGACCCCCCCCCAGCCATGTGTGAGTGAGGTCCTTGCGAGGACCTCACAATCACATGGCCGGGATAGCTGGCTCAGGCATTGCCAGCAGGGGGACTAACTGTAATGACAGTCCCCCTGCTGGCTGGAAATAAAATAAAAAAAATGTTAAAACAGTGTAAAAAAAATATATACTTAGATCATATATATATTATATATATATGATCTAAATATATATATACAGATATACATACACACACATACACTGTCTAGGTGTATTTTACTATTAATATATATATAATTATATATATATATATATATATTAATATCAAATTACAGGTGGACTGACACTGATTAAATATATATATAATTATTGTTATATATATATTTATATATAATATAAAAAAAATATGTAAATACGTTAAAAAATAAAATTAAAAAAATTATTAAAAATAAATAATTAAAAAATATATAGATGTGTGTTATTTCGTTCTAACTGTATTTTAAAATTAATATATATATATTGATATCAAAATACATGTAGAACTAAATAATATATATATCTATATACATAAATATATACGTATATATCACTATATATATACCTATATATAAATAAAAATATTTAAAAAAAATTATATATATATATATACATATATATACACATACGTGTATATATATACATATATTAATTCTACACATATATTTATGTAATATTTTTACATAATTAGGTATCTTAATTAATTACAATTAGCGGGATTTGCCTGACAACCCATGCCGAAAGTAAAGGGAATTTAATTTGCTAGCACTATATTTAACCCTATAACTTCCCAAGACACCATAAAACATGTACATGTGGGGTACTGTTCTACTCAGGAGACTTCGTTGAACACAAATATTAGTGTTTCAAAACAGTAAAATGTATTACAACGATGATATCGCCAGTAAAGGTGACGTTTTTTGCATTTTTCACGCACAAACAGTACTTACACGGACGATATTATTGCTGCGATACTTTTTACTGTTTTGAAACACAAATATTTGTGTTCAGCGAAGTCTCCCGAGTACAACAGTACCCCTCATGTACAGGTTTTATGGTGTTTTCAAAACTTACAGCGTCAAATATAAGGCTTGTGTTTAATTTTTTTCACATTAAAATTCGCCAGATTGGTTACGTTGCCTTTGAGACCCTATGGTAGCCCAAGAATGAAAATTACCCCTATGATGGCATACCATTTTTAATAGTAGACAACCCAAGGTATTGCAAACGGGGTATGTCCAGTCTTTTTTAGTAGCCACTTAGTCACAAACACTTGCCAAAATTTGCGTTTTTTGCATTTTTCACACACAAACAAATACTAACGCTAACTTTGGCCAGTGTTTGTGACCAAATGGCTACTAAACAAGACTGGACATACCCCATTTGCAATATCTTGGGTTGTCTACTATTGCAAATGGTATGCCATTATGGGTGTAAATGTTATTCCTGGGCTACTATACAGTCCCAAAGGCAACGTAACCAATCTGGCGAATTTCTATTTCAAATGTAACATGCTATATTTGACCCTGTAACTTCCCAAAACACCAGAAAACCTGTACATAGGGGGTACTGTTTTACACGTGAGACTTTGCTGAATACAAATATGTGTATTTTATTGCAGTAAAAGCAAACAGTATTATGACATTGACAGTTAAAATGTCATGTAGAACTAAAAAAATAAACAAAAATCTTATTATCTCCCATTTTTTTCATATTAAATTATGTTTCATAGCTAAATATTTGATATTAAATGAAAGCCCTGTTTCCCCTGAATAAAATGATATATAATAAGGGGGGGTGCATTTAATATGAAAGAGGTGAATTAGGGTTGGACAGACATATAGCGCAAATGCCAGGTTTTGTTTACGTTTTGTTTTGTTCACAATGTGTACATTTGGCTCAGTCCTTAAGGGGTTAAACATATATATTTTTCTTTGTCTTGCCCTGCATGCTAAAGCTAGTTGTTCCCAGCCCCACTCAACATTGTTGGTGCGTTAAATTAAATGTTATTCACCTATCTGCTTATCTCTAAAGACTTTCTCTGTTATTTCTGCATCCCCCCTTATTTTACTGATACCCACCCGAATGGTCTTGCTTGACCAATCCTCACCTCCTCTGTGCATCTCCACTCCATAGCTTTATTGCAGGCCTTTTTGACCTTATCATCTCTGTCTTCCACAGTCTGAGTTAAAAAGATCCCTGTTGGACACCAGAACAGTTCTCAGTTGCCTGCCCACCCAACCCCTCCCCACCCCACCCCACCCCAAGCTCTTTATTCCATTTATAGATAGAATCTCACATACAATTTTAGATAATTAGTAATGACAGCTTCAAACACTCCTACACTCCAGTAAACCCCTAACTAGTTCTCATTCTCCTTACTTCTGCACATTCTGCTTCAAGTACTTACTCACCTGAGCAAGGCTCTATCTTCTCCTCTTTCCTTTTCTCTCCTCTCCTTAGCATTAAAATATCTCCTTACACCCACTTCCCTCAACAACACAATCACATTCACATTAATCAATCCCCCCCTTCTCTCATCTCATGCCCTGCACTAATATCTCTATTCTTTCTCTTCTGCTCCCACCCAATCTCATCCTAGACCCCGCCCATATAAAACCCATTCACACCTGCTCTTACTATCTCTTCTCTTACTTCTAGCAGCTGGTGACATCTCTCCCAACCGAGGGCATTTCACCTCGTCTCCTCCCCAGCCAGCATTCAGTGTGCACTCTGGAATTCCCGTTTCATCTGTAGCAATATTAAATCAACAGCCATACATGACCTCTTCATCTCTAATTCACTTTCTACTAGCACTCACTGAGACCTGGCTTTTCCCCTCTGATACCGCTACTCCAGCTTCTTTATGTTTTGGTGGACTACAATTCTCCCACACTCCCAGACTCAACTTTAAAGGTGGCAGTGTAGGCATCCTTCTCTTTCCTCAATGTACCTTTCAACCTATCCTCCCTGCCCCTGCCCTATCCTTTACTTACTTTGAAGTTCATACTGTCTGCATATTTAAGCCCACCCATGTAAGAATAGCCATCATCTATCGCCCCTCCTCCCCCCGGTCATGCGAGCTATTCATTGAGCACTTTTCTTCCTGGCTACCCCACTTTCTCTCCTCTAGAACTCCTTCCCTCCTACTTGGGGACTTTAACATCCCAATCAACAACCTCAACTGCCCTGATGCCCCCTGTCTGCTCTCTGTAACCTCCTCCTTCAGCCGTTCACAGTGGTCTACTTCAGCAACTCAAACAGCAGGAAACACTCTTGACCTTATCTTCACCAATCTCTGTACCAGCTCTAATCTCTCCTGTGTTCCATTTCCTATATCTGCCCACCATCTGCTGACCTTTGACATCGGCATACCCGAAACCCAAATTTCACCACCCTCAACTCGCATTTCCAATTACAACCCTGGCATGCCAAGCTGACCCGATATCTCAAAAAATGTTCCAGAACTGCTGAACGCTGTTGGAGAAAGTCTCACCTGCACTCGACTTCCTCCACTATAAATTTATGCTGCTTTCCTACACTCTGGCTCTTTCCTCTGCAAAAGTAAATTACTTCAACACCCTCATAAGCACACAGTCCAGCCAACCCAAATGCCTATTTTACACTTTGAATGCTCTCCTTTGCCCTGTTACTCCCCCTGCTCCTACCACCCTGTCCTCCTCAAACTTTGCAACTCACTTCACTGAGAAGATTTCTACAATCAGGGAAGAGATCTCTAGCCTCTCTCCCTCCCCTTCAAATACATCTTCCAATACATCACCCAACCCCACTGTTCTATGCTTATTCTCACCTACTACAACAGAAGAGGTCTCTGCTCTGCTCCGGTCCTCCCACCCCACCACCTGTTCCTTCGATCCTATTTCCTCATATCTCATCTGCACTCTGTCTCCCTCTCTTGCTCTTCCTCTCACTAAAATTTTCAATCTCTTCCTTTCCCCTGCACATTTCCTTTACCATTAAAGCATGCAACCATAACGCTGATTCGGAAAAAGCCTAACCTTGACCCTAACTCTCCCTCCAACTACCGCCTCATATTGCTAGTGCCGTTTGCCTCCAAGATCCTTGAGCAAGTTGTGTATGCGAGATTGACAGACTTTCTCAAATCCAATTCTCTGCTTGACCCGCTTCAGTCTGGATTCCGCGCTCGTCATTCTGTTGAAACAGCTGTGACCAAAGTGTCCAATGATTTAATAGCTGCTAAATCTCGCGGCCATTACTATCCTAACTCTCCTTGATCTTTCTGTTGCATTTGGCACTGTTGATCATCAACAGCTTTTTCTTATTCTCTATAATCTCAGTCTATGAGATAGTGCTCTCTCCTGGTGGAGATCACCTAGTGGAATACAGTATATTTAGTTCACATTGAATATGCAACCCCACCTATTGTCCGAACTCTCCGAAGTCGTAAATAGGCTCTGTACTATTTGCTTTATGGTGCCCTCTGCTCAAGCTGGGGTTACATTCTCTTGTGTTATAGCCAAAAAACAAAAAATTAAAACAACTTCCTTTTGTTTTCATACACATGCCTTTCATATTTTGAAAACGAAACCAAGATTCTGTTTGATGGTATAATTTGGAACTATATTGATTCCTGCTCTTTTTCCTACTTCATTAACCTGTATGTGTGATAACAGATGAAAAAACATATCCTTTTACTCTTAATATTAATTAATTTACACATTTTAATAATGTTATGGTGGTTGTGGTGCTTTAAAGGAACAGACACATGCATGTGGCTGGCTGCACTGACTACTTTATACAATCCCCATTAAGAACCCTAAATGCACTTGATACTAAGTTTATTTTAGTCCTAAAAGATAGTAAATGTAATTTCTCTGAATGGGTGTCTGACACTCTCAGCCCATCATTGAATGGCCAACTAAATGTTCCTCATACCATGGAGATAGACAGGATGGAAGCTGTAGGGACAGCTGTGTCAAGCACTGGTGCCCCAATGTCAACCCCTTAAGGACACAACTTCTGGAATAAAAGGGAATCATGACGGAATATTTCCAGCATGTGTCCTTAAGGGGTTAATAGTGAATTGCACTCAAAATAATTATAAAAGTGTTATTTTGTCAAGGTATTTTTATAGCTCAACTGATGCAGAGACACCTTGATAAATGAACTCTGCAATGACAAAAGTTCAGCTGAGATCTGCAGAACTTTCAATTCGTGATAAAAAATTATCTATTTTATCTGAAACAATATTTAGATAATTGTATTATATATCCAAATATTCCTTTATTTGATTTAATCCATATTAATATCTACTTAAAGGTCACCACATTATTAATTTCTTCACAAAACCACAAGGTTATTTTTAATATGTAAGATATTTAACATTTAAACACGCTCGCCTTGTTTCCATTTGGAAATCTAGACCTAAAGGCTTATTTCCTAAAGGTAAAATTCAAGGTGAATTAAGGCCAGAGTAGCCAACCTGAAAGCATAGCTGACTTACAGAATATTTTCCAATTTGGCTATTTTGACCTTAAATTTGAGATTCGCTTTAAACTCACTTTGAATGATCACTTTAGGAAATAACCCTGTGTGAATAAGTGCTAAATTATCTAAAATAATTTCCCAGCAATAAGCATCATCACTCCAGGGTTTTGAGATAGTTGAAGCATCTTGCTTATTGGTTGCAAATACACTGTAGTCATCTATTTTGTTAGTCGAGCTTCCCACACATGCCAGTAGTAATTTTAATTTTGATATTTCAGATTTTGTGAAACCAGATGTTTTAATTTATAGAACTGTAATTCTAGCAACAGTGACACTCCTTTTTCTCAAAGACAAGCCTGCTTATTGAGTGATGCTTCCCACCCTGCACTTCCATCAGCAACCTCTTCGTACAAACCTTTCTTCTTTACCAGTACACCTCACTCATATTATTAAATGCTGTTGTCAATAGAAAAGCAATTTAAGTAAACTAAATAAAATCATTTTCAAAAAAACATTCTTCATATTTCACTGCACAATGCTTTTATTTTTCAATCTTGGTCTTGTGAAGCACTTGGAGCTAAATAAATGTACCTTCTTGGTCCTTACACTAAGTTATTATTATTATTATTATTATTATTATTATTATTGGTATTTATATAGTACCAACTTATTTACAAGGGGGAAATTTAATAATTTAACAATACAAAGGACAAAATGAAAATAAAAAATGAAAATGAAAAAACAGGAACAATGGGTAGTTGAGGACCTTGCTCATACAAGCTTACAGTCTAAAGGAGAGGAGTATAAGGATACAATAGGAAGGGCATCAAGGGGGACAATAATCAAACAAGGTGTGAAAGTAACAGAACTGGAGGTGAGAGTGGAGTGTGGCTCTTTAGGCGAGAGCCTGAGACAGATTTGTGACATATATGTCACTCTGTGAGGCCATAAACATTTCTAAACAGATGGAATTTGAGTAACTTCTTAAATGATTAAAGACTTTGGCTGTTCCAAAGGAAAGGAGCTGCCCGTGAAAAGTCCTACAAGCATGAGTTTGCAGTAAGGGTGCGAGGAGAGACAAAGAGGCATACCTACAAATCTGTGAATAAATGTAACAGGGGCTAGAGTTGTTTAGAACTTTATAGGTAAGAGTTAGTATTTTGAATTGATACCTATAGGATGATACAGGAAGTGTAAGGAACGACAGAGGGGCAAGGTTTGAGAGGAGCAACAGGAGAGAAAGATCAACCTGACGGCAGCATTCATTACATATTGTAGTTGGGCAGCTTCTGGGGAGACCAACTAGCAACCTTTTCTCCTCAAATATGTTCATGGTTATTACAAATACACACTAAGATTGCCGAGAGCTGGTCAGCTAACAGATAATTAACCCTCGCACTGCTGAAGGTTTTCTAACTACTTGCCCACTGGCTGAGAGCACTGCTAGCATAAAATAGTACTTAATTATCATTCAAAAAAGCAAGCAAACAATAATTCAGTCCCACATTTTAGTTTAACTGGAGCTTTGTGAATATTTCTAATTCTCTACTTTGTACAGGATTCGAATGCAAAAGCACTGATTTAATTTCCGGACACCGAATGCATCTGTGAAATCGCTGCAGATTCTTTTGGGCTGAAGGAATTCTAACCGTACTTGGCATTAGTAAATATGAGCATTGCCATTGCAGTAAGTATTTTACCATTTTCACCAGATTTTGTCCATCCAGACAAAATCTGGTGTTTAGTGAATAACCCTGACAGGTTTTTCAAATCATGTATCAAATACACTCAATAGTCTAGAAAGTATGCAATGCTTTGTAAAGGAGAGTTAAAAAAAAAAACAGTACTATAGTTAATTTAGTAAAACTTGCTTGGGAAGTAATGGTCCGCTGGGAAAAGGGGGCTAGAGATTACAAGCTGGAAAGCAGAATTAGAGGAAATATGAGTGAGAGAAACAAGAAAGAATATGGACAACAGATTTCCATTTCATTCTAAATGCTTGATCCATTGCAATAGGTTTGTAGGTCAGATAGTCTGAACAGTTGTAAAAGTATATACATTTTGCACAATTCACGACGTTATTCTACTACATTCTTAAAGCTATACATACTGGTATAACAAAAAAAATATATATTTTTTAAAAGAGGTTAATCACATGCATGGCTTAGTGGGCTAAACACACCGTCATGGAAAATTAACTGGATTTTATGCACTTGAGATTATACCTCTAAACTGTATAATATACATTTTGACAATATCCGTATTACTTATATAAATATGCAAATAAATTGAGATGCTGATTAAAAAGAGATGGATTTTAATCCAAGATCACTAATACTGAATATAGGTGATATTTTAGAAAATTAATCTCCTCCCCAACTCGCATAAACATTAAAAGCCATAACCATACCCTGCTCGATTGGATTCTCTCCACTTCTCCTGATAGAATCCAGGAGGCCGGTGTTCTCCCAAACAGTTTCAGTGATCACTGTTTAGTGTACTGCATGCGCAAAATAAAGGCTACTAAATCCTCTCCCAAGATTAAAATCACCAGGTCCTTCAAAAAATGTAATCTTGAATTCTTTCTTAATGACATCAAGAACCTCCCATGGCACAGATTAAACATTATCCCAGATCTAGACTTTGCTGTTGAATTTGCATGCCTCGCTGCGTAAGGTGAGAGTAAAAGGAGCACATATGAACTTGATCACAGCTGACCTCATCCAAATGTACCAGTTTCGGGATTCTCTGTGGTCAAAGTTCAAGCGTTCTGGCTCTATGAATGATCACTGTGCATGTAGACAATAACCTATCAAACCCTAGAAACGTTTGGAAAGTCATAAATAAATTACAAACTCCCCAAACCACTTCCAACCCTCCACTATCAAAGTGGATAACCAAACCCTGCAACTTCCCTTAGATGTAGCAAATGCCTTTAACAATTTGTCGGATGCTCCACTGCCCTGATTGCCAAGCTAATAAATGACATGCTTTCTGAAACTACAAATGTGGATCAGGCCCCACTAAATTTGCAAAGACCCAATATAGAAAAGTTCATTTTTAGACCTGTACCTATTAGTGTCATTAAAAAAGACCTTAATAATCTAAAAAGGAAAAACCAGTCTGGACCTGATCAAATCCCAGCAATGCTGTTGAAGCTCAGTGCCCCGGCAATTGCTAAACCCGTTGCAACCCTAAGTAACGAATCTTTGGTGTCTGGAAATATACCCAAACTTTGGAAGATAGCAAGACTAGTGCCTATCTGTAAAAGTGGTGACACTACTTTGGTTTCTAACTATCTCCCAATATCATTGCTCCCAATATTGTCAAAAATCTTAGAAAAATGTGTCCATACACAACTATGTGAGTATTACCAACAATCAGACTATCTGACCCCTGATCAATCGGGTTTTCGTCAGAATCACTCCACTACAACTGCCCTATTAAAGGTTTGCTAGGACATCCAGTAGACACAGTGACACATTAGACCATGGCATTCTACTGCACAAACTCAAAAACTCAGGTATTGGTGATTGTTCGCTAATCTGGTTTTGATCGTATGTATCGGATCGCTCTCAATATGTGTCCATTTCTGACAGCGACTCCTTCCCTCTCCCAATCACGTGTGGTGTTCCCCAAGGTTCCATTCTTGGCCCCCTACTATTTACATTATTTATAAATGATCTGCCTAATGTCTGCATATCCTCAAATGTACACATGTACGTAGACAACACAGTAATCTATGCGAGCAAATCCGATCTACCACAGCTTGAGGCTGTGCTCCAAGAGCAGTTTACAGAGGTAGAAAAGTGGATTGCAGAAAACAAACTCTTCCTAAACACTGACAAAACTGTCACAATGATCTTTGGAACAGTACCTAAATTACACAAACTACACAATTCCCACCTATCCATGAAAACAAATTCAAATAGCACACTGACTGCAGTACACTCTTTCAAATACTTGGGTTCGCAGTTAAACTCCAATCTATCTTTTGGCTGCAACATAGAAAAACTTGCATCTAAACTTTATCCAAAACTAGGTGCCTTGTACAGAAACAAATCCTGCCTAAGCACTACAGTAAAGGAAAAGATTGTACAGCAAATGCTGATGCAAATCATTGATTATGGTAATGTAGTATATGCACCTGCACCGCAATCCCACATTAATAAACTCAATACAATGTATAACTCGTTCTGCTGATTTATGCTACAATATAATTACAGGACCCACCATTGTGACATCCTAAAATAACTAAACTGGCTGTCGCTGGAATCCAGACGCACCCTTTAAATTTCCTGCCTTGTAGTTAAGAGCTTTTCTGGGAAACTACCGCCGTACCTGAGCAGAATGCTCTCCTCGGCTATTCCCACCTCGTATAACCTCCAATCCAGTACCAGCACTTTATTTAGTCTACCTCAATACAAAAAGAAAGCAGCCTGATCCTCCTTCTCCAACAGAGCGCCGCAATTGTGGAACGATCTCCCGCACACTTTAAAATCTTCCCCAAGCCTAAAGTCCTTTAAGAGACCCCTCTCTACATACCTCAAAAGAGAATGCATGTGTCATGGTTGAGTATACACTGCTCAAAAAAATAAAGGGAACACTTAAACAACACAATGTAACTAGTGATGTCCCGAACTGTTCGCCGGCGAATAGTTCCTGGCGAACATAGTTTGTTCGCGTTCGCCACGGACGGCAAACAGATGCGCTGTTTGGTCCGCCCCCTATTCGTCATCATTGAGTAAACTTTGTACCTCACAGTCAGCAGACACATTCCAGTCAATCAGCAGCAGACCCTCCCACCTCATGTACAGCATCCATTTTACATTCATTGTGAAGCTGCATTCTTAGTGAGAGTAGGGACAGTGTAGCTGCTGCTGATTTGATAGGGAAATTAATAGCTAGGCTAGGTAAGGACAGCACCCCAAAAAGCCCTTTTTAGGGCTAGAACATCAGTCTGCTTTTTTTTTCTGTGTAATGTAATTGCAGTTGCCTGTCTGCCTGCAAGCCAGCCTGTGTGTCAGGCTCACAGCATATACTGTGCCCACTTGCCCAGTGCCACCACTCACTCCCTGGTGTCACAATAGCTTGCATTTAAACAAAAAAAACTTTTTTGACTGTAATATAATAGCAGTCAGTTTCCTTCACGAGTGTGCATTTCAGGGCCTGCCAGGGCACAGTGTCACACCAGTGCAACTCATATCTGGTGTAACAGTAGTGTACATTTAAAAAAAAAAAAAATATATCGACTTTAATAGTTTGAATAGCAGTTAGTTGTCTGCCAGCGTGTGTGTCAGGCTCACAGCGTATACTGTGCCCACTTGCTCAGTGCCACCAGTCACTCACTGGTGTCCCAATAGCTTGCATTTAAAAAAACTAAACTTTTTGGACTGTAATATAATAGCAGTCAGTTTCCTTCACAAGTGTGCGTTTCAGGGCCAGCCAGGGCACAGTGTCACACCAGTGCAACTCATATCTGGTGTAACAGTAGTGTACATTTAAAAAAAAAAAAATACAATTTTGACTGTAATAGATTGAATAGCAGTTAGTTGTCTGCCAGCCTGTGTGTCAGGCTCACAGCATATACTGTGCCCACTTGCCCAGTGCCACCACTCATATCTAGTGTCGCAATAGCTTGCATTTAAAAAAAAACTAAACTTTTTGGTCTGTAATATAATAGCAGTCAGTTTCCTCCACGAGTGTGCATTTCAGGGCCTGTCCAGTGCCACCACTCACTCACTGGTGTCCCAATAGCTTGCATTTAAAAAAACTAAACTTTTTTGACTGTAATATAATAGCAGTCAGTTTCCTTCACAAGTGTGCGTTTCAGGGCCTGCCAGGGCACAGTGTCACACCAGTGCAACTCATATCTGGTGTAATAGTAGTGTACATTTAAAAAAAAATATTTTTTTTTGACTGTAATAGATTGAATAGCAGTTAGTTGTCTGCCAGCGTGTGTGTCAGGCTCACAGCATACACTGTGCCCACTTGCCCAGTGCCACCACTCATATCTAGTGTCACAATAGCTTGCATTTAAAAAAAAACTAAACTTTTTGGTCTGTAATATAATAGCAGTCAGTTTCCTTCACGAGTGTGTGTTTCAGGGCCTGCCCAGTGCCACCACTCACTCACTGGTGTCCCAATAGCTTGCATTTAAAAAAAAAACTAAACTTTATATAATAGCAGTCAGTTTCCTTCACTAGTGTGCGTTTCAGGGCCTGCCCAGTGCCACCACTCACTCACTGGTGTCCCAATAGTTTGCATTTAAAAAAAACAAAAACTTTTTGGACTGTAATATAATAGCAGTCAGTTTCCTTCACGAGTGTGCGTTTCAGGGCCTGTCAGGGCACAGTGTCACACCAGTGTTCAGAGGCCACGTACCCTGAACTTGAACAGTTGTGAGGTCATAGTTGACTGGCTAACACAGGACACCCAATCTTCTACAGCTTCCGCTCGGAACCTTGACGCAGCATCCTCCTCCAGCTTAGCTTTGGGCACCTCTCAAGTTACCACTCGCCCGCCTGCCGCCACCACCAACACTAGCACCAAAGCCGCTTCACTTGATCTGTCAGAGGAGTTATTTACACATCAGTTGGAAGAAATGAGTGATGCACAACCATTTTTGCCAGAGGATGTAGATAGCAGGGATATGTCTCAGTCAGGCAACATTACATACGTACGGTGTGATGATGATGATGTTGTACCCGCTGCTGCTTCCTTTGCTGAGTTGTCAGATACAAGTGAAGCGGTTGATGATGACGATGCGTCCGTGGATGTCACGTGGGTGCCTGCTAGAAGAGAAGAAGAACAGGGGGAAAGTTCAGATGGGGAGACAGAGAGGAGGAGGAGGAGACGAGTTGGAAGCAGGGGGAGGTCGTCGCAAGGAGCTAGTGGCACAGTCAGACAGCATGCATCGGCACCCGGGGTCAGCCAGACAGCACGCCAATCAACGCATGCTGTTGCCACCACCAGAATGCCGTTATTGCAGAGCTCAGCAGTGTGGCATTCTTTTTGTGTGTCTGCCTCTGACAACAGCGATGCCATTTGCAACCTGTGCCAAAAGAAACTGAGTCGTGGGAAGTCCAACACCCACCTAGGTATAACTGCTTTGCGAAGGTACATGATTGCACATCACAAACACCTATGGGATCAACACATGAGTACAAGCAGCACACAAACTCAAAGCCGCGATCCACCTCCTGGTCCAGCATTTTCAGCCATGTTAACCACTGCTGTCCTCCTTGCCCCCTCTCAACCATCCGCCCCTCCGTCTCTCACCTTGAGCAGTTCCTGCTCATCTGCCCACAGTCAGGTGTCTGTCAAGGACATGTTTGAGCGTAAGAAGCCAATGTCACAAAGTCACCCCCTTGCCCGGCATTTGACAGCTGGCTTGACTGAACTCTTAGCCCGCCAGCTTTTACCATACAAGCTGGTGGAGTTTGAGGCGTTCAAAAAATGTGTAGCTATTGGGACACCGCAGTGGAAGATACCCGGACGAAATTTCTTTGCACAAAAGGCAATCCCCAACCTGTACTCGATTGTGCAAAAGGAAGTAATGGCATGTCTGGCACACAGTGTTGGGGCAAGGGTCCATCTGACCACTGATACCTGGTCTGCAATGCATGGTCAGGGCAGGTATATCACCTACACTGCGCATTGGGTAAACCTGCTGACGGCTGCCAAGCATGGAATGCGTGGCTCTGCAGAGGAGTTGGTGACACCGCTACGACTTGCAGGCAGGCCTGCTGCCACCTCCTCTACTCCTCCTACTCCATCCTGTTCCATAACCTCCTCGGCTGAGTCCTCTTCTGCTGCTGAGTCTTGCTCCACATCAACGGCACCCCCCCAGCTCCCCAGGTACTGTTCCACATCCCGGATATGGAAGTGTCACGCCGTCTTGGGGTTGACTTTCCTGAAAGCAGAGAGTCACACCGGACCAGCACTCCTGTCCGCCCTGAACGCACAGGTGGATCAGTGGCTGACTCCGCACCAACTGGAGATCAGCAAAGTGGTTTGTGACAACGGAACAAATTTGTTGGCGGCATTGCATTTGGGCAAGTTGACACATGTGCCGTGCATGGCACATGTGTGTAATCTGATCGTGCAACGCTTTGTGCATAAGTACCCAGGCTTACAGGACGTCCTTAAGCAGGCCAGGAAGGCACTTGATTTGCGAGAGGCCGACACGTTGGAATTCAACACTCCTAATGTTCGACCGCCTGCTCCAACAAGAAAAATCTGTTTTTTTGTATGACCGGGGTGCTAGGACAGCCTCTGCGGAGCTGGGAATTTTTTCGCCACGTTACCGGACGCTCATGCGCAATGCCTGTAGGCTCATGCGTCCTTTTGAGGAGGTGACAAACCTAGTCAGTCGCACCGAAGGCACCATCAGCGACATCATACCATTTGTTTTTTCCTGGAGCATGCCCTGCGAAGAGTGCTGGATCAGGCCGTAGATGAGCGTGAAGAGGAAGAGTTGTGGTCACCATCACCACCACCAACAGCCTTATCAGCATCGCTTGCTGGACCTGCGGCAATGTTGGAAGAGGATTGTGAGGAAGAGGAGTCAGAGGAGGAATGTGGCTTTGAGGAGGAGGAGGAAGACCAACCACAACAGGCATCCCAGGGTGCTTGTTGTCACCTATCTGGTACCCATGATGTTGTACGTGGCTGGGGGGAAGAACATACCTTCAGAGAGATCACTGAGGACGAGGAACAGGACATAAGTAGCTCGGCATCCAACCTTGTGCAAATGGGGTCTTTGATGCTGTCGTGCCTGTTGAGGGACCCTCGTATAAAAAGGCTGAAGGAGAACTACCTGTACTGGGTGTCCACGCTACTAGACCCCCGGTATAAGCAGAAAGTGCCTGAAATGTTACCGAATTACAGCAAGTCGGAAAGGATGCAGCAGTTCCAAAATCAATTAAAAAGTATGCTATACACAGCGTATAAGGGTGATGTCACAGCACAACGGGAATCTAACAGGGGAAGAGGTGAAAGTAATCCTCCTCCTCCCACGACCACGCTGGCAAGGACAGGACGCTTTACAGACGTGTTGTTGATGGAGGACATGCGGAGCTTTTTAAGTCCTACGCATCGCCACAGCCCTTTGGGGTCCACCCTCAGAGAACGACTCGACCGACAGGTAGCAGACTACCTCGCCTTAACTGCAGATATCGACACTCTGAGGAGCGATGAACCCCTTGACTACTGGGTGTGCAGGCTTGACCTGTGGCCTGAGCTATCCCAATTTGCGATTGAACTTCTGGCCTGCCCCGCTTCAAGTGTCCTGTCAGAAAGGTCCTTCAGTGCAGCAGGAGGTATTGTCACTGAGAAGAGAAGTCGCCTAGGTCAAAAAAGTCTAGATTATCTCACCTTTATTAAGATGAATGAGGGATGGATCCCAAAGGGACTGACAGTGGGCGATACATTCGACTAAAAAAGGCCTAATGAGGGGGACTACTTAACACACCACTCCTATCTGGTGGCACATTAGATTGCATGCGCAGTGCCCCAAATTTGAAGTAGGAGGACCGACCAAGCATGTTTTTCCATCTCCCGCTTCCTAAAATCGATGCCTTATATACACGTCCCCTGATAGGGGACGTAACAGGGATTAAACTGATTAGAATAGTACTACTTAACACACCACTCCTATCTGGTGGCACATTAGATTGCACGCGCAGTGCCCCAAATTTGAAGTAGGAGGACCGACCAAGCATATTTTTCCATCTCCCGCTTCCTAAAATCGATGCCTTATATACACGTCCCCTTATAGGGGACGTAACAGGGATTAAACTGATAAGAATAGTACTACTTAACACACCACTCCTATCTGGTGGCACATTAGATTGCCCGCGCAGTTCCCCAAATTTGAAGTAGGAGGACCTACCAAGCATGTTTTTCTATCTCCTGCTTCCTAAAATCGATGCCTTATATACACGTCCCCTGATAGGGGACGTAACAGGGATTAAACTGATTAGAATAGTACTACTTAACACACCACTCCTATATGGTGGCACATTAGATTGCACGCGCAGTGCCCCAAATTTGAAGTAGGAGGACCGACCAAGCATGTTTTTCCATCTCCCGCTTCCTAAAATCGATGCCTTATATACACGTCCCCTGATAGGGGACGTAACAGGGATTAAACTGATAGGAATAGTACTACTTAACACACCACTCCTATCTGGTGGCACATTAGATTGCATGCGCAGTGCCCCAAATTTGAAGTAGGAGGACCGACCAAGCATCTTTTTCCATCTCCCGCTTCCTAAAATCGATGCCTTATATGCACGTCCCCTGATAGGGGACGTAACAGGGATTAAACTTATAGGAATAGTACTACTTAACACACCACTCCTATCTGGTGGCACATTAGATTGCACGCGCAGTGCCCCAAATTTGAAGTAGGAGGACCGACCAAGCATGTTTTTCCATCTCCCGCTTCCTAAACTCGATGCCTTATATACACGTCCCCTGATAGGGGACGTAAAAGGGATTAAACTTATAAGAATAGTACTACTTAACACACCACTCCTATCTGGTGGCACATAAGATTGCATGCGCAGTGCCCCAAATTTGAAGTAGGAGGACCGACCAAGCATGTTTTTCCATCTCCCGCTTCCTAAAATCGATGTCTTATATACACGTCCCCTGATAGGGGATGTAACAGGGATTAAACTGATAGGAATAGTACTATTTAACACACCTTATAATAATGCAGAGAGAGGCAACGCAGAGAGAGGAGTCTGAAGAAGAGGAGTCAGAGGAGGAAGGTGGCTTTGAGGAGGTGGAAGACCAAACACAGCAGGCATCCCAGGGGGATTGTTGTCACCTTTCGGGGACCCTTGGTGTTGTACGTGGCTGGGTGGAGGAAGAGACCTTCAATGACATCAGTGAGGACAAGGAACGGGACATGGCTAGCTTGGTATCCAACCTTGTGCAAATGGGGAGTTTGCGGCTATGCAAATGGACTGTTTGCGCTTGTTTGCGGTGCGTTAAACGGGGAGTTTGGTCTGTCACTGTGAAGCGGGCGTAACCATTACACTACCTGATCGATACAACAACATACCTGATGTTTTAAAGCACGTTATTCCAAACAATTTAAGAATGTTAGGTGATTTATGCCCTTTATGGATTAAAACCAGACTCTGCATCAACTATGTAATTTTCCATGGGAGTTTTTTTTTTTTTTAATTCTTTATTTTTGTTGTGCATGGTTTGACAAAATGATATATGCTGCCACAACAGCAAACATAATCACAGTAATATCACAGATTCATACATATGTGGCATTGAGGTGAAAGCACATTTTTTAAACATTTTTAAACGTGGTAAGACTATCTAGCGATATATGACATGCAAGTATCAGCGTTAGTAGGTATACGAATAGAAAAATTATAATGTTTATAAACGTCAGAACACAAAAAATAATAACATGCTACTAGGCCGGTTATGGTAGTTATGCTAACCCAGTTGTGCACACTTTTAAGCTACTTATAGAGAGGTTGATCATGGTGAAAACATGCAGTTTGCATATGTCTGATATCTCTAAGAAAATGTGTCGTCTGGGTAAGTTAAGTAATCAGCGTTTACCTATGCGTAGTTAACTGCGCTGGTGCACAGCTTAGGCAGACATTATGAACAGTTTTAATTAACAGCATGTAGGAATAACTTCAATAGGCTACATTAGTTGACTTTTAAATATGATTAATTCCCTATTTTTCGCGACTCACATGGGATAACAACATTTGTTCAGGAAGCGTACATTTTGAAAAGGTATCATTTAATCAGAGCTTTGAGGCGTGAGAGTATATATCATAAGCGGGTTGCGTCTGTATTAGTGTTGCCTGCTAGAGTGTCAGTGAGTAGAGGTATTTTCATTATATTTGAACATTTAAGGTCGCATTAGGTGGACGACATATTTTAACATGAAAGTATATGGTATGCGATTACTATTTAAGCTAGTTTGCGTATTAAAAACATATTATAACATCAACATCAGTTGTCTGTCTCAGGGTGGTCAGGCTTGAAAACTTTGCAGGACATCGTGCATATTAATAGCTGTCTCATGGGACCTAACTGGTATGGTTGTCCCTGTTACGCTGACTGTCGGTGTTGTCCCTATGAGGCAGCCGCCCGCGCGGAATAAGGTCCAGAAAAGAAAAACATTAAAAGCTTAACACAACATAAACAACCAAACTAGTAACATTACTTGAGTCTCTTGCTACCTCCTCATCATATCTGGGTGGTCGCCAACATTGTAAGCTCAGTGCGGGTCGGAGAGGGCCCTGTATTACATGGTATATTTGTTCCCGTTAGGGTATCCCGCCCCCCGCCATTGGTTAAACAGAGTAAAACCTGACACGTCCCGACATACTAGGTGCTACTTTCATGTAGCGGTTTCAGCCAAGGATAGGCCGTATTAGTCCCGGTGTCCCTATGTCGTAATCGCAGCGTACGTCTCCGGCGTGGAACTCAGGGGGACGAATGGGACGCTCTTGTCCGGGTCCCATACATGAGGGCGGTTGGGAGAGCTGCTAGTGTCCGTGGTAGCTGGTTCCGCCGAGGTCAGCAGCTCTTGAGGTAAGTCCAGGAGCTGGAGGAATGCCGGGGAGTCTTGGGCGTCCTGTATGGTGTGAAAGTCCTTTTCCCGTGTGACTGATAGTGTCCTATGGGGTCGCCAACGGTATTCTACCTTGTGGGCACGAAGGATCGTATTAAGTGGCTTCAGCGTTCTTCGCCAGGCTAGCGTGCTGTTAGATAGATCCGAGTAGAGCGATATGTCCATGTTTTCAAATCGGAAGGGGGATTTGGTTCGAAAAGCTGACAAAATCGCCGTTCTGTGCCCACTGCTGCGGAGGCTCAGAATAACATCCCGTGTGGCGTTGGTCGGTGCGTTCGGTGGTTTAGGGATTCGGAAGATCCCTTCTGGTGTGATCTTTGCACGATTTCCCTGTGGTAGGATAGCGAGGAGCAGCCGATCAATTAAAAGAGGTAGGTCGGCCTCGGCAATGTCCTCACGTACTCCCCTTCCATGGGAGTTTTGCCATGGATCCCCCTCCGGCATGCCACAGTCCAGGTGTTAGTCCCCTTGAAACAACTTTTCCATCACTATTGTGGCCAGAAAGAGTCCCTGTGGGTTTTAAAATTCGCCTGCCCATTGAAGTCTATGGCGGTTCGCCCGTTCGCGAACATTTCCGGAAGTTTGCGTTCGCCGCTCGCGAACTGAAAATGTTATGTTCGCGACATCTCTAAATGTAACTCCAAGTCAATCACACTTCTGTGAAATCAAACTATCCACTTAGGAAGCAAAACTGAGTGACAATCAATTTCACATGCTGTTGTGCAAATGGGATAGACAACAGGTGGAAATTATAAGCAATTAGCAGGATACCCCCAATAAAGGAGTGGTTCTGCAGGTGGTGACCACAGACCACTTCTCAGTTCCTTTGCCTTCTGGCTGATGTTTTGGTCACTTTTGAATGCTGGCAGTGATTTCACTCTAGTGGTATCATGAGATGGAGTCTACAACCCACACAAGTGGCTCAGGTAGTGTAGCTCATCCAGGATGGCACATCAATGTGAGCTGTGGCAAGAAGGTTTGCTGTGTCTGTCAGCATAGTGTCCAGAGCATGGAGGCCCTACCAGGAGACAGGCCAGTACATCAGGAGACATGGAGGAGGCCGAAGGAGGGCAACAACCCAGCAGCAGGACCGCTACCTCCGCCTTTGTGCAAGGAGGAACAGGAGGAGCACTGCCAGAGCCCTGCAAAATGACCTCCAGCATGCCACAAATCTGCATGTGTCTGCTCAAACAGTCAGAAACAGACTCCATTAGGGTGGTATGAGGGCCCAACGTCCACAGGTGGGGGTTGTGCTTACAGCCCAACACCGTGCAGGATGTTTGGCATTTGCCAGAGAACAACAAGATTGGAAAATTTGCCACTGGCGCCCTGTGCTCTTCACAGATGAAAGCAGGTTCCCACTGAGCACATGTGACAGACGTGACAGAGTCTGGAGACGCCGTGGATAATGTTCTGCTACCTGCAACATCCTCCAGCATGACTGGTTTGGCAGTGGGTCAGTAATGGTGTGGGGTGGCATTTCTTTGGGGGCCGCACAGCCCTCCATGTGCTCACCAGAGGTATGCAAAAAAGGGATGAGTTGGGCGCTTGCTATGTGGAAAATAGGCTGCAGTGACCAATACAAGGAACCCCAACCTTGTAAGAGAGTGACGTGAAAAAAAAGGAGAAAGGAAACCGCGCCTTAAATATAGAGAAATATATAAATATACAAAATGTATACGTACACAATGGTAGGAGTTATGGTCTCTAATACAGTTTGACCTCGAAAAGAAAAAAGCATACAAAATAATAGTGCAGTATGTCAAATATATTAAATATGTGGATGATTAATCGAGATAATTTTCACTCGTTGTAATTCTCGTTGTAAAATAGGCCGACCGCACAGCCCAAATCCATGGAACTGTTTTGGGCATTAAAATGTGCCTGCGGTTGGTCACAAAGGACTTCCGACTAACTTTTGAACTAATGGAAGGATTTGCATGATTTTTGAGTATGTTCATATTTCAAGTATGCTGATTATTAATATGTGTTTTATGAAGATTGGATGTACAGTTTTGGAGTTATAAAAATGTATAAGTTTTAGCTTGGAGATAATTGAGTAGATACAGTAAGAAACTCAATTATCTCCCAAGCAGAGGGGAGGGAATATGTGGGATGTAACCATTATCTTATTGGTTAATGCCTAATTGCCTGTGGGCGGCTCCCTTGCAGGGGAGCACTGCATCAAGCAGAGTACCTGCCATTAAACATCAGAGTTCTTCTTCACCCTCAATCTAGAGTCCTGTCTCTTATTGGGGGAATCTCTACATCACTACAAGGGATTGCTATGCTCTGCCTATTCTCTTAGCTAATCACTTATAAGCTCTTGTAAGAGCTTGTTCCTGCTTCACTCTCTTGGAGGAGAGGTTCACACACTGGAACCTGGAGCCTGGTCGGAGGTCCAGGGTGGGTGGGAGACGGCGAGACCCTAACCAAGCTGCGGCGGTTCGTGGGGTCTACAGTGGTTGTGGTGTCTGGCGGAGCGCTTGGAGCCCTCTGTAAGCGCTAGGAGCATCCTTCAACGGAGGTACCCAGTCGGGGTGCCAGTTGATCCGTTACAGAGATCCCTTAGGAGACCATCTGCCACCTTATCAGGAGCATGCACAGGCGTTGTAGGGAGGACACACACTACTGAGCCTCATTTTGACTTGTTTTAAGGACATTACATCAAAGTTGGATCAGCCTGTAGTGTGTTTTTCCACTTTAATTTTGAGTGTGACTCCAAATCCAGACCTTCATGGGTTGAAAAATTTGATTTCCAATGTTTTGTTTTTGTGTGATATTGTTGTCATCACATTCAACTATGTAATGAACAAAGTATTTCAGAAGAATATTTCATTCATTCAGATCTGGGATGTGTTATTTTTGTGTTCCCTTTATTTTTTTTGAGCAGTGTATATTTCCTACCTGTTATATGTTAAATTTTGTATATATTGTGTATTAATATTGTTTTTGTATTTTTATTGTACCCTAATGTAACAATGCAATGTTTTGTGGACCCAGGACATACTTGAAAATGAGAGAAATCTCAATGTATCTTTCCTGGTAAAATATTTTATAAATAATACATTTATCATGCATACATTTTAAGTTTTTTTTTTCAAAATGCATTTGTTTTAATACATTTGCATTTATACTTGCAAAAACATATTATACAAGAATATCATTTTTAATTAGTGGGTAATAGCTTATTGACCCAAGGAGAGATCTGATTGCCCCTTTGGGGTCAAGAAGGAATTTTTTCCTAGTTTGTTGCAAAATTGCAAGTGCTTCAGACTGAGATTTTTTGCCTTCTTTTGGGTCAACGGCAAAAACAGATGTGAGAAAGACTAAACTTGATGGTCACATGTTTCTTTTGAGCTATGTAACTATATATATGTAACTATGTAAAAAGGAATGAAACATTAGAAACACTTGTGTTGGACTGCCTGGCACCCCGACTGGGTAACTCTGTCAAGCTCGCTTCCGAGCTCTCCTACGGGAACCAGGAGTCGCCGCAGCTTGGCTCGGGTCTCTCTGTTGCTTACCGCCCTGAAACAGGGTCCTGGATACAGCTTCAAGTGATTAAGCTCTCCTGCAGAGAGTATAGCTGATGCACCCAAACATCAGCCCAGACTAAGTGAAGGGTGAAAAGGAACTGCTTTGTTATGGTCAAGTTGCCTGCTTATATACACAGCCCCCAGCTGTCTCCACACAATACAACGCAAGCCAAAGATCTCTGTGCCTGAGAGATAATTGACTTAAGGACTGGTAAGCTAATTTTCTCCCAGGAACAGAGAAGCAAACACAAAAACAAAACATAAAAATACCCCAAAACATCATAAAAATATACATTAACCCCACATATCATACATCCCCAAATAGCGCTTAGATCCGTGCAGTGTAGGGTAAACGCCACTGTGTTAAAGTTCTGACTGGCCGCATACGTGGTCTGATGCCCAAAATAGTTCCAGGGTGTTTGGTGCTTTTGCCAGTCAACGTTTTGTAGCTCCTGCCGCCGCAATACCGGGTGCTCCAGCTGGCTTTCATTTAGCATTTGTTCCCCTTAGTCTCAGGTACATTCCCTCCAAAAAGCGCTCTCCTGGGGGATTTCAGCTGTTTAAAACCACGGACCAAGTTGTCCGGGAGCCGTACGGTCTCCTCAAGTCAAAAACAGTTCCATAGCGGCCGTGGCTAAGTACTGCTGAGGACCATTTGTTTGTTTGGTTTATGCGAACGGACGCCAAGGAGCTAATGTTCAGTTCAATTTGAATGAAGGGAAAGTGCCAAACCAGGGGCACCCAGGGAAAGCTGCTAATGGTGGCTGGGCAGGATAACTCCCGAACGGTGTCTTAGACCTGGATCATAGTCGGTGGGCAGGAGGCCGGCTTCCACACTCCTCCAGGAGTCCATGGCAAATGTTCGTGGGAAGGAGCGTTTGTCACATACACCCACCTAAAAAATGATCCCCCAAATTATGATAGAACATTAAAATGAAAATAAGGAACAATGGGGTGGGATGAGTTTGGGTCAAGTGATAGGGAAGACAGAGAGGAAAAGGGAATAAAAAGAAAACATCAGAGGGGATTTTTTAAATAAATAAATAAATAATTCACATTTTTTTCTCCACACGTGTCCTAAAATAACAAAGACTATAGATGACCTGTGTCTCTTTTTACAACATTCCAACAGTTTTTCCTGATGATATAGCATAAGGGTGAAATGAGAACATTTGTTTGTTTGCATCACAGCGCCCATGAGTCGTTAGGGAAATTCTAGTGTAAGTTCACTTATCACGCATCTACAACATGATGTGACGTGTTAGAAGTACCAAGATTTAGGGTCTGGGTGCTCTCATGGGCAGTGCCTTATTATAAACTCCTTAAAAAGGTAATTTGTTATTTTGTTTTACAAATAGCTTAGAAGGGAAGTAGAGAGGGGTTGGAACTGTCTCGTTAAGGAGATAGTTGCAGTGTACCTACCTACGCTAAGAGAGTGAGCTGAAGGACAGTACTGTGTGTTCAAGTGTGTTGGAAATCGGAATCTAGCACTCAGGTCTATGGCTTTCCTATTAAACCTATATGTGCCTTCCATCTAATGCTACAGAATGCTTATATCAACGACAGGTGAAGAGGGAAGAATAAAAAAAAAAATAATAATTAAATGAAAAAATATGTTGTTGTGTCTAGAAATGGGAAATACTAGTTCTAAACTACAACTTGTGTTGTAATTGTTTTGCTTACAAGTATTTCCATATAGTATAGCCAGTAATGTTTATGTGGCTGGAAGATTTTTTGCTTGTATAATGTGGCAGTAAATACATCTTGGTCAATTCAGAAGCACATATGTTGATAGTATTGATTTCCTTCTAGTATTTGGTCTAAAGCCTCAAATGTATGCAAAGTATTGGTGTGTTAAAAAGGCATGCAGGGAAATGACAACATGGCACATCTCTTAAACTCTCATTCTAAATCATGATCCTTTATTAGAGCCAACGAAAATGAAATGATGTTTCAGCTAACCTAGGAGGATAACAAGCAGAAGTGAGAAGTGCTGTTTTGTGCTTTAGTTTTGTCTGTTTGTGGAACTAGGAGCCTCCATTAATAATACATCTTTTTTTTTTCTTCTCAGCTGCTCACCCAAAAGAGTTGCCTTTGGGCAGGTCAAGCAGGGCTCACAGTTTCAAAGGCCCCATTGTGATTGTCTGTCTCCAAAACAATGATATCACGGTGCTAGTAGTGCACTCAGGATACTTTGTGAGAGCTCCCATCACCCTGAGAAACCAAAAAACACTATTCAAATATGTTAGGGGAGTGTTAATTTGTAAGTGTTAGAGTTGTTGTCTGTGTATTAGTGTTAGAGTGTGTCTGTAAGTATGTGTCAGTATAAGTCAGTGTATGACTGTTAGTAATGTATTAGTGTTAGTATTAGTCTGAGTTAGAGTGTTCTTGTGTATGAGTGTTAGAGTGAGTTTTTGTACAAGTGCCAGTGTCAATCTCTGCATGAGTGTTTGTGTGAGTCTGTTTATGAGTTTCAGTGTTTCTGTGTATTTGTGTTGCATCTTTGATTGTGTGTAATATGTCTGTGTTTGTGTACATATACCGTATATACTCGAGTATAAGACGAGTTTTTCAGCACATTTTCTGTGCTGAAAAACTCCCACTCGTCTTATACTCAAGTCAATGTCTGTATTATGGCAATTTACATTGCCATAATACAGACAAGGATCTGTGTAGGAGGGGGGCAGGCAGAGAGCATTTACTTACCTTTCCTGCAGCTCCTGTCAGCTCCCTTCTCTCTCCTGCGTTCCGGTCAGCTCCCTCTGCAAGTCTCGCGAGAGCCGCGGGGTCAGTGCCACGCGGAGCTCTGACCCCGCGTCGCTCGCGAGATTTGCAGAGGGAGCTGACCGGAACGCAGGAGAGAGAAGGGAACTGACAGGAGCTGCAGGAAAGGTAAGTAAATGCTCTCTGCCAGCCCCCCTCCACTGAACTGCCAATGCCACTGGACCACCAGGGAGTGAGAGCCCCCCTCCCTGGCCAGCTAACAAGCAGGGAGGGGGGACGAAAAGAAATAAATAAAAATTTAAATAATATATATAAAAATATATATTAATAATAATAATATAAAAAAATATTAAAATAATAATATAAAAAAATATAATAATAATAATATAAAAAATAATAATAAAAATTCCCGCCCCCCACCAAGGCTCTGCATCACATACTCATACACACACACTGCACTCATACACACACTGCATTCATGCACACACTGCACTCATACACACACTGCATTCATACACACACTGCACTCATACACACACTGCACTCATACACACACTGCATTCATACACACATTGCACTCATACACACACTGCACTCACACACACACACTGCACTCATTACACACACTGCACTCATACACACACTGCACTAATTACACACAATGCATTAATTACATACACACACTGCATTCATTACATACACACTGTAAATAAATATTCAATTAATATATATTTTTTGGGATCTAATGTTATTTAGAAATTTACCAGTAGCTGCTGCATTTCCCACCCTAGTCTTATACTCGAGTCAATAATAATCCCATTTTTGGGGGGTAAAATTAGGGGTCTCGACTTATATTCGGGTCGACTTATGCTCGAGTATATACGGTATTAGTGTGTATTCATGGATGCATGTTAATGTGTGACTATATATGTACACTTGTGTGTGTCTATGTGTGAGTGAGCAAATTGCTAATTAGGAAAGGGTAAGTGGCAATTTATATAACATTTGGTTCATTTAAATCCATTCGGCCATGGGAATTTTTTGTTTAGGTCAATTCGAGATTCATCTTGTAATGCTTCAGAACTGAATAAGGAACTGCAGATTTTGAAGTGGATAATCTTTTCCTTTAATTTGTAAAGAAATCTTACTTAAATAGAAAAAGTCCAGTTAGCAAAAAGAAATACTGTAACTTTAAATACACTCTCCTGCAGGGATATAGTTGGCTGTTGGCTAGCACAGGAGTAATGCAGTTAGCAGCATCAAGAGTAGCAGGTATTAGACAAATAAAGCAGGAAATTCAAACCCAAAGTAAGCACTGCAAGATGTGTTTTAGAATACTTATGTTTAGATAAGAAGGGTCCTTTAACAAGCCGGGTCACTTGGGGTTGGAGAAGGCAGCTTGATCAGTAAACAGTCCGGGTACTTAGGGTTGGAGAGTGAGGCATAAACATTTGAGCGGTCTGAGATCAGGAGAAGGCAGAAGAATCCATTTGACAGTCCAGAGATTCAGTACACAATTAGCAATAACAAAGAAGAGCTTTGCTGGCACATAAAACACGGAGGTAACTTACAAATTAACAAAGCACTTCCAATCTGGCGTGGCTTCCCTATAAGGTGTGGGAAGATTGCGTCACAGAGGTGGGCAGAGACACTGCCCATCTATTCCCGGAAGTGCACCGAGGATCGAGGTTACAGTAAGATCTGACACGTCCATGCAGCATTTAGGTTTTGGATGTTTTTCATCCTTGTGATCACTTCACAGGAAAAATACTGACAAATCAAAGAGTGCGAAAGCTATGTACATATTGTGCAGTACACTGATAGGTGACTTTTTGCTTGATTTGGTTCACATATGAAGTGAAAAGAAGTAAACAATACAGTGATAATGAGCAGTAAAAGAACATTTTTTTTTCTATATTGGACACATATAGAGGCCCCTAACCATCCTTTGCTTTAAACTAAATCTCTTTTATTTCTGTCTAAATGGGTGACCTTGTACCCTATGTATAGTCCGGTCTATGAATAGGCAATGGTTTCTCTTTGTCCCAAATATATTTGTATAATGCCATCATATCCCACAGCTTTCCAAACTATACAGATTTAAAAGTGTTAAACGTTCTTCATAACTAAAATGTTTCATTCCTTTTATTAATTTTGTAGTCCTCCTCTGCAGTTTTTCTACTGCTATAATATCTTTATTTACAACAGGTGCAAAAAGTTGCACAGCATATTCAAGGTGTGGTCTTACCATTGATTTAAAAAGAGGTAACATTATATTTTTATACTGAGCAGTAATGTCCCTTTTTATACATGGCAATACCTTACTGGCCTTAACTGATGATTGACAGTTGACATTGTTGCCTAGTACAAAAAAAACATACAACCAGCTACTTATCTCTTGCATGTTCTCCCCAAGGATTTATCTACAACTATGTCCGTTTTAATAATTCACATATTGATAGCAGCCAAAGTAAGCATAGCAAGCTTGTGGAAAAGTAAAAACATTCTGGAAATTGCGCAAATTGTAGAAAAAGTATCCCGAACACGAGAGTACGAAGCTATATCATACATATTGGCCAGCTTGCCTGAGAAATTTACGCAAAGGTGGTCTAACTGGCAGGAAAGCGGGCAGTAAAATTAACCCAAAACCCATAGTACACATGTATCCGGGTTGCAGAGCTGTGTCTTGAAGGTTCAATTTGCAGGTGCCACTGCATACTTCATGCACACATATGTTATATCATGTTTGGTTATTTTGTGTTCTTTGTTCAATCAAAAGTGGCGAAAAATGTTATAATGTTTTTCAATAAAAAATCATGGTTCATTGTACTTTAGCTCCAAACTGGCCATAGGTAGCCACACATGAAATCAGACCACTGAAAGTTACAGTGCAGACGCACGAAACTGCAAAGATGTCTACATTACATCCCTGCTATTTTGCTACATTGACATATTTATTAACACACTGTATACACTCCTTGGTATAGTCGTCAATGTCACTCTGTTATGCATTATTTCTTATAACTCTGTAAAATGTGCAATATGCTGTTGTGGAAACAAAAACGTTAAACCAATAAAAAGGAAAAATGAAAAAACAAAAAACAAAAAAAAAACAGTAACTCCAACCAGTCTTTTGCACACAGGTTGTAAATATGCTATTATATAATTAAATTAAACTGTAGCCCTAATTCTAATAAAGAAAAAAGTAATGACATCAAATAATCATGTAATATAAATACATTTATACCTGAAGTGTGCATTAGAAAAATAAAATGCTATATAATGCCTTCTCATGGTTTTTAGGCACTTAAAGCTATTTATCATTTGGTCCATAAAATACAAGAACAATCACATATAAAGTATTAATTGATTAACACAATTGTTATTTTTATTTAGAATTATGTGTTATTCATAGGTTTGGCATGATATGCTTATGATCATTTAAGTCTCTTTCAATGTCTCTTCCTCTGCATGGCTTACGAAATGTACTTTTGCCTGTTTTGAGCCAAATAGTTCCTGGAGAAAATGCCTACACTAAATTATAGCAAGCAGTTTATATTATTGTATGATGTCCTTCCCTGCAGTGACATGGAATACTCTACCCAAAATGTCTTTCTTCACATCTCCCCTTCACCATACCTCTCTGTATGGATTTAAATGACATAATTTGATATGTGTTTAAAGAAAAAAAACAAATTTCAATGTAAAATCCAATCTGTATCTATCTATTTATCTGTCTGTCTGTCTGTCTGTCTATCATCTATCTATTTGTCTATCTATCCCAAAAAAATGTCATAATCTGGTCTACGATTTAATTTGGAAATTGGATATCTAAAACAAGATGCTGCCAAATTCCAGAGAAATAAATGGAGCTTAAGTGTTCTCCAGTGTACGTTAATATTTTCAAAAGAAAACAAAGATGAACTTGTGTTATATTTTTCCTTGTTTTCGTTTTGGTAATAAATGCACTTATGCAAAACTATGTTAATTAAATGAATTCAGAATACTTTAATCATATCATCTTTAATTTGCTATGTCTAAAATAGAATTATCAGATTATCAAGGTATAAGCCTTTGGAGGGTAATAATAATATTTAATAAAAAATGTATATGCAACTAAAACAAAATATTAAAACCAGCCTAGGATAGGGAAAAGAGAAGACAAGTGTTGGCTGAGAAATATCAGCCAGTTCCTGGCACTAAAGACACAACAGACTTTGAACAAAACAGGAAAATTTAGAGATGAGTATTGCTTTTGTTTTAATTTATTTTTGTCTTTTTTTATTGCATCAATTACTTATTTCTAAAAGGAAACTGCCATCATTTTTTATTACTGTTGTGCTTTATTTTAGAAAGAATATATATGGCAATAATTGCTCCATGGGGGCAGCCATCTTTTTTTCTCCTTGGTTAAAATTTACATGCATAACATGAAGGTCTGACAATGTCACAAGGTGCATTTTTAAAATGCTCGGAGCAAGCACAAGATGTCAGAATTTCTGACTCTACCTATTGATGACTATTGTGTTTTTTGGTCTGATAAAACAGGCTTTAAGCATAATCCAGGAGATGCAGTGAAAAGTGGTATTTATATACTGTAATGTATTACGAAATTATGTATACAGAGGCTATAATTCATGTAATCTTTTATTTAAAATAATCAATAAAAATTACAACAGTTTTCCTTTAACAAAACGGCCAGTTACAATCACCATATTTAAATAATAACGCAATTTCCTGTCCCTACCATCCTTCTCTTTGTCTAAAAAATATAGCATTTTTAAGCTCATCTTCCAGTTTATAGAATAGCAAACTAAACATAAGCTTTCTGAATAGTTTAAATCACGTCCTTGAATTACTGAAACTGCTGGTAACTGGCCACACTGCTCAAATACCTCATCCCAGGCAAAACACTGCAATGTAAGAGTACGCTACAACATCAAGACTCCAACACATCTATATATGCAACCAATATCCTGTAAGGTCACTTCCCAATTTTGGTGTTGGTTTGGCACTAACTCCAGTTTTGACACAGCTGAGTCAATCCAGCAACCTAACTCTAAGTTTGATGCAATTGTGTAATTTTAGGTACAATGACAGCAGTTGAGAAGCAGTGTTATTTTTTACAAGGTCATGGTCACATCTTTCTGCCTCCAACTAACCTTTCATGATGTGAGCCTCATGATCCTTGTGCCTTTTTTAAATCTTATTGGTGTCTGCATCTTGACTGGTACAATGTGCATACCATAATGATGCTATGCTGATGCAAGGGTACCAGGGCTTATTTAAACTTCTGTGATCTTTGGTGCAGTGCCCTTTTATGGTTTTAGATAGCTTTTAAGCATATTTATTAATTGTTCCCGATTTCCAGTTACTGACCCAGCTTGCCTTGATTCTGACCTTGTTACTTCCTGTGTTCCAGACCTGGCTATGTTCCTGACCTTGAGTTATCCAAGTTCTGGTTTCACATGTACCAGACCTGGCTAGTTCCTGTCTTTGGGTCGGCTGTTGCACTAGTTATCTAGCAATCTAATTTACCATATTAACTTCACTGGCTTATAGTTTAGGTATGTTACGATACTTCATATTACTTCCTGAAGCATTATCTATCACTCCTATTGTGCATTTTTCTCATGATTTGACTAATATCTTGCTAAGGATCTACTCTGTTCCTGACATTATGAAAGGGCCACATGTATCCTGCGAGTAAAGGTCAATAAGAGGAAGGGAAAAGGACACATCTATAAAGAAAATATATAATAATAATTTAAAAATAAAATAATGAAAAAAATAAAAGATAAAACCCTCATCCAGTGTTACTTTCTTAATTCCAAAACACAGTAAATAAATCTAATTAATTATTTTTAAAGCAATTGTTACAATGGACTTAGACAGAGTGCTTTATATCACTTTTTTTAATATTATTTTGATGTTCCATAATTCTAGTTTTAAAATTACATGCCCCAGAAAGACAAGTTATACATGCTTTTCTGATTTTTCTTCTTACAAAAATATGATCAATATTATTCAAGTTATATTGAAAAAAATGCATTAAATAGATTTGGATGAATGGGTAGAACATTATATTTGTGCTTCTCGTGATGTTTACTCCCTACATATAGTCATAAACCATAATTTAGGTTTTAAGCCATTTTACAGTAATTTGAGAGAAGATAAAGATTTGGATACTAATTTTAAATGCGTCATTTTTAATTTTTAATAAAGAATTTTATTGAAGGGATGACCATGGGCACCATGTTTGCACCAAGTTACACAATTATTGTTATGGATTAATGAGAAAGAAACTATGCATGGAACAATAATCCATTTGGGGCAAACTTGGTGCTATGGTAACGGTATATTGATGACATTTTAGTTATATGGAAGGGATCCTCTTTTTCAAAGATTCACTGAATATGTAAATATTTTTGGAAGGAAAGATATAGATTTTTTTAGATCTTTCTATTTATGTTAATAAGGGATGTATCAAAACTAAATGGGAAATTTTGAAAAGCAAAGCAGACATCATCCTAAATAGTTTAAATGAGTTCCTAGGAGCCAATGAAATTGTATGGAAAAGGAACAATACTTTTAGAAGAATTCCTAAACTCAGAAGTTATAGGAATTGGAGATAAATATAGAGGTATCTTTTAATGGATAAAAAAAGGCAAAGTAGAAAATAATAAATGTTTTAATAAGTTTTCTTTTAAATATAACTCAAATAACAAAGCTTTCAGTATTAAAAAGATTTGTTTTTACTTTGGTCTTTATTATTGGATGATAAATATCTGCAGTTGCAGATACCACAGGAACCTATTTTAGTTTATAGAAAAATACGAAATCTTAAAAATAAACTGGCTTCATTTAGAAAAAATGGATTTAAAGTAAAATAAGTTTATTTTTAATAAATGTGGTAGATGCAATGCCTGTTTCTTCCAATTATAATGACCAATTTTAGTAGTTCTCAGACCAGAAAAGTTTCCAACTTAAACTTTGTTCATTTTTTTATCTATTCATGTTGTATATTTATTAACATTTTCTTGTGGAACACAATATGCAGAGAAGACTCATCATCATTTTAGAATTATGGAACATCAAAATAATATTCAAAAACGTGATTTAAAGAAGTTTGTCTCATCCATTGTAACAATAGATCTAAATAAGATTTAAAAAAAATGGAATTGAGAATGTAACATGTAAATCAGAGGGTGTCACGGTAATATACCCCAACACGCAGGAATAGTCGAGGTAGTCAAGAGACAAGAAAACAGGATTCGTCTTACCGGACCTTTGAATGGCCGGACTTTGACGAGTACAAGAAAAGACAGAGTCCAGAACAAGCCGAGGTCAAGGGGACGGAGAGACAGCGTAAAGTAGAACAAGCCGGGGACTGGTACACAGGAGGACAAACCGGCGGATAAACAAGCAAGGATAAAGAGAGAACGGAGTCAGGAACAAAGCCAAGGTCAAGCACCAAAAAAACAACTGAACGCTACAAGCACTAAAGGGAACTGAACAGAAACCACGATAGGGCAAGGTGCAAAGGAAACAGGTGAGTATAAATACCCTAATGTTCACTTTGATTGGCCCCTGTTATAGCCACGCCCCCAAAACATGAGTGACAGGGGCCAATGGGAGACTGATTCTAATTTTGTCTCCCACTGTCCCTTTAAGAGCGCGCCCGAGATGCGTGGTGCGCTCTTAGTGTCAGGCGGGACACGTGAACGCTTCTCGCGGTCACTGCCCGCCTTCCTGATCTCGTCGTTGGATGAGCCGCGCGCGGCTCGTGCAGGAGCAGGACCGCGCGCGTTGAGAAGAGAGGACCCCGGCCGGCCCCTGGAGAGGGTAAGTACTGCTACAGTACCCCCCCCCCTGAAGACACGCCCACCGGGCGGGGAGGAGCAGGCCTGGCAGGAAAGCGAGCGTGGAAAGAACGCACAAGGCGAGGAGCGTGAACAGCGCCAGCGGAAATCCAACTGCGTTCCTCAGGCCCATAGCCCTTCCAATGTACCAGATATTGGAGGCGACCTCGAAGAAAACGAGAGTCGAGTATAGCAGCCACTTCGAATTCCTCATGGCCCTCCACAGAAACTGGAGGGGGAGGAGGAACATACCGAGTATAACGGTTGCACAGGAGGGGTTTTAACAAGGAGGTATGAAACACGTTAGGAATACGTAGATTCCTGGGAAGATCCAAGGCATACGAAACAGGATTAACCACATGCAAGATACAAAAAGGACCAATAAAACGAGGAGCCAACTTCATAGAAGGCACACGAAGACGAATATTGCGAGTAGAAAGCCAAACCCGGTCTCCCACAGCATAGGATGGAGCCACCCTGCGATGCTTGTCAGCCTGAACCTTCTGGCGAGCAGCGGAATCCACCAAAGAACACTGAACCTGCTCCCAAGTATTACGTAAACCAGCCAAATGTTCATCCAGAGCTGGCATGCCCTGTAAGGAGAATGCAGCTGGAAGAACCACGGGATGCCGGCCATAAACAACGTAAAAAGGGCTGTTACCGGAGGATTCATGAGCAGCGTTATTACGAGCAAACTCAGCCCAAGGAAGAAGGTCAGCCCAATTGTTCTGATGGTGGGACACGAAACAACGAATATACTGCTCTAGAGATTGGTTGGCACGTTCAGCAGCTCCATTAGACTGGGGGTGGTAAGCGGAAGAAAACGAGAGAGAAATACGCATCTCTGAACAAAATGCTTTCCAGAATCTGGAGATAAACTGGCTACCCCTATCGGACACGATCGAAGTAGGAATACCATGCAACCGAAACACCTCCTTGGCGAAGATAGAGGCAAGTTCCTTGGATGAGGGCAATTTGACAAGAGACACAAAATGAGCCATCTTAGAAAAACGGTCCACTATCATCAGGATGACAGTTTTACCATTCGAAGGGGGTAATTCAACAATAAAATCCATGGATAGATTGGACCAAGGCCTCTCGGGTATGGGCAACGGATGCAACAACCCACAAGGAACTCTGTGGGAGGACTTCATACTGGCACAAGTAGTACAGGCATTAACGTAATCGGTGACGTCCTTGCGTAAGGAAGCCCACCAGAAATATCTAGAAACTGCTGATAACGTTTTAGAAATACCAGGGTGTCCAGCAGTTCTTGTGTCATGATACAATGACATAATATCCGTCTCGGGGATATCAACGAACAGTTTATCAGCAGGCCTCTCTCCAGGAGCCATGTTTTGTGTAGCCTGTATAGCTTGTAAGAGGGAAGAATAAATAGAAAGAACAGTAGTAGCTATTATTCTGTCGGGAGGAATGACAGGGGTAACATCAATTTCTAGTTTGTCAGTAGTTTCGAATTGTCTGGACAGAGCGTCAGCTTTAGTATTACGATCACCTGGTCTGTATGTGATTATGTAATTAAAATGAGACAAAAACAGAGACCACCTGGCCTGCCTAGAAGACAATCTTTTTGCTTCACTAAGGTAGGAGAGGTTTTTGTGATCCGTTAAAATGAGGATGGGATCCCTAGTACCTTCTAGTAGATGTCTCCATTCCTTGAGCGCCAAAATGATAGCAAGGAGTTCGCGATTGCCTACATCATAATTCTTTTCTGCTTTGGACATCTGTCTGGAAAAGAAGCCACAAGGGTGTAACGGCTTTTCAGGTGAATCTCTTTGAGACAAGACAGCACCTACCCCAATCTCAGAAGCATCAACTTCAAGAATAAAGGGTAGGGAAGGGACAGGATGCTGTAAAATAGGGGCAGAAGCGAATGAAGCCTTCAGGAATTCAAAAGCCTCAAGAGCTTCTGGTTTCCAGACATGAGTATTACCATCCTTTTTGGTCATTCTGGTTATAGGTGCTACAATGGCAGAAAACCCTTTAATAAAACGCCTATAATAATTTGAAAAACCCAGAAAACGCTGAATGGCTTTCAAACCCTGAGGTAGAGGCCATTCCATGATGGCAGAAAGTTTCTTGGGATCCATACGAAAACCCTTAGCAGAGATTATATAACCCAAGAATTGGACTTCTGATTGATCAAATGAACATTTTTCGAGTTTGCAATAGAGACCGTTAACAAGAAGAGTTCTCAACACTAATTTAACATGCATGTGATGAGTCTGTAAATCAGTAGAATAAATTAATATGTCGTCCAAGTATACTATTACGAATGTGTGTATGTACTGACGTAAGACATCATTAATAAATTCTTGAAAAACTGCTGGGGCGTTACAAAGGCCAAAGGGCATCACAGTATATTCGTAGTGACCACTCCTGGTATTGAATGCGGTCTTCCATTCGTGATCCTTTTTGATACGTATGAGATTGTAAGCACCCCTAAGGTCCAATTTAGTAAAAACCGTGGCATGTTTAAGCCTATCAAATAGTTCCGTGATCAAAGGTATGGGGTACGCATTTTTGACGGTGATTTTATTAAGGCCCCTATAGTCAATACAAGGCCTTAATTCGCCATCTTTCTTGGATACAAAGAAGAAACCAGCCCCTGCCGGGGAAGAGGATCTTCTTATAAATCCCTTTTGTAAAGATTCCTTAATATATTCCTCCATAACAAGATTCTCCTGAGGAGACAAAGGATATATTCTCCCTTTGGGAAGCATAGTACCAGGTAGTAAATTAATAGCGCAGTCGTAAGGCCTGTGAGGTGGCAACTTTTCAGCCTCCCTTTTATCAAAAACAGATTTAAGAGACAAGTACTGAGGGGTTATAACAGTAGGCACGGGAGGAATATTCATAGAATTCAAAGGGGTGATTTTAACAATACAAGACTCTTGGCAAGCATCACTCCAAGATACTATTTGTCCTGACTCCCAGTCAATAGTGGGATTATGAGTACGCAACCAAGGATACCCTAACACGAGGAGAGAGGAAGGAGAAGTAATGATCTGAAACCGAATGGTTTCAGAGTGTAACACCCCTGTAGACATATGTAGTGGTACAGTTTCATGTGTGATAACTGGAGAGCATAATGGTCTACCATCTATGGCCTCAACGGCCAAGGGTGTCTCCTTCTCTCTAGTGGGTATGTTATTCTCCTTGACAAAACTGGAATCTATAAAGTTTTCGGCCGCTCCGGAATCAACCAGGGCTAGTATATTCCCTGCTATGCAGTTACTACCAAGGTGCAGGGAAACAGGGAGAAGCAATTTATTAAGAGGCAAATGTGAGGACTCTGATGTCACACCCAAGGCCTGTCCTCTATACGGTTCCGGACGCACGGGACATTCTTGTCTCATATGGCCCCTCCTACCACAATAAAGACAAAGTCCCTCATTACTCCTATAAAGTTTTTCAGCGTCAGTAAGTTTAGCAACCCCTAACTGCATAGGTTCCTCCTCTGACCCTTTAGATCCCTCAGGAGTCTCAGCTCTAGGTGAATTAACGGGGACAAAGCGTCTATTTCTGGACTTGGTATATAACCTGTCACGGATCCTGTTATCTATATCGATGAGATAGTCAATAAGGTCCTCTAGGGGTACAGGGAGGTCCTTAGCTGCTACCTCATCCAACATAGTTTCAGACAGGCCTTCCATAAACGCAGTAGTAAGCCCATTGTTAGTCCAATCTACATGTGAGGCAAGGGTACGGAACTGAATAGCATAATCGGCTACAGATTTAGATCCTTGCTTAATTCTCATTAACGCCCTGGCGGCATTCTTTGACCTTTTAGTCGTGTCAAATGTTCTACGAAACGCTGTGAGGAAGCTATTGAAATCGTGTACCATAGGTCCATTAGCCTCCCAAATAGGATTTGCCCATTCAAGTGCCTTATCAGTAATCTGGTGCATAAGAAAACCCACCTTAGATCTATCAGTGGGAAATGAACGTGGGTACATTTCAAAGTGGAATTCTACTTGATTAAGGAATCCCCTACATGTCTTAGCGTCCCCTCCATACCTAGGTGGCGGGGTTAGATGTGCTGAAGCATTAGGCATATTAGCTGTGTCTGGTACAGGGGTTACAGGAGGCACAGGTACAGGTACCGGAGCTGTTCTGGATAACAGTGTCTGGATGGCTTGAGCCATTTGATCCATACGGTGATCCTGTTCTGCGAATCTAGCCTCATGAGTGGCCATCTGTTGTCCTAAACCTGCGGGGTCCATGGCCCTATCGTAATGTCACGGTAATATACCCCAACACGCAGGAATAGTCCAGGTAGTCAATAGACAAGAAAACAGGATTCGTCTTACCGGACCTTAGAATGGCTGGACTTAGACGAGTACAAGAAAAGACAGAGTCCAGAACAAGCCGAGGTCAAGGGGACGGAGAGACAGCGTAAAGTAGAACAAGCCGGGGACTGGTACACAGGAGGACAAACCGGCGGATAAACAAGCAAGGATAAAGAGAGAACGGAGTCAGGAACAAATCCAAGGTCAAGCACCAAAAAACCAACTGAACGCTACAAGCACTAAAGGGAACTGAACAGAAACCACGATAGGGCAAGGTGCAAAGGAAACAGGTGAGTATAAATACCCTAATGTTCACTTTGATTGGCCCCTGTTATATCCACGCCCCCAAAACGTGGATATATGTATGGGGTATGGGGGTGTATGGGGAAGGTGGCACGACAGGGGCCAATGGGAGACTGATTCTAATTTTGTCTCCCACTGTCCCTTTAAGAGCGCGCCCGAGACGCGCGGCGCGCTCTTAGTGTCAGGCGGGACACGTGAACGCTTCTCGTGGTCACTGCCCGCCTTCCTGATCTCGTCGTTGGATGAGCCGTGCGCGGCTCGTGCAGGAGCAGGACCGCGCGCGGCGAGAGGCCCCCCGCCGGCCCCTGGAGAGGGTAAGTACTGCTACAGAGGGTTGGGGGTTAATGTTAAAACTTAGTAGGAGAAAGGGATATTGCATATACTGTTTTGTATCTAAAAGATTTAAAAATGGAATTTGACATGATCTGCTATTTACAATGTTTTTATTCACATATTATTCCCTTTTATTAAATTTTTTAAATTATATTTTATAATTTTTTTTTCATTATAGATTTTTATATTTTTGTCTTTTTATAATTATTTTTCTTTTTTGATATTTATTATTATGGATGAGTTATTTTCCCCTCCTCCTGTTCTATGCCACCCCTTCTTTCTTTTTCTCTTGTTTTAAAATGTGTGTGGATATCTATAGATTTTGTAATATTGACTATTTCCTCAGTTGTAAAGTTCTTTCCATTTTTTCATTTTTACTTTATATGTTCATTTGGTGGAATGCAAACTGAACCAGAAGACTTTCTTTTTCCTGTATGGTGGAACGTAAAAGTCTGATGACACCCTCTAGCGCATGTCTACACAAGAACAAGATTTTGAATACTGGTGGAAAAGCAAGCAGAGCCATATGACACCAAGGCTGTACAACTGGTGGCAGATAGGTTCATTTTAATTGTGAACGCAGGGAATTTGGATTTTAAAGGACGTTGGTTGGTGGGACTAGGTATCAGGCTGCGATTATTTACTGTTGGTGCATTGTATTATTATTTTACCGATGAAGAAATCCATGTAGAGGTGGACGAAACTCTTTCACTTCTCTCCTGTATTTCTGTCCCTTGTGGAGTTTGGGGAACATGAAGAACTAGATTACATTTCATACTGTTATGGTGATATGCCTGATTGATTTTAAATCTTTGTAAGTGCATTTATGTAGTAAAGTGACAGTGTTAAAATATGCTATGCTAAGTTTTGTCTTTCTTTAATGCCTATGAATATGAGACATTTATGAGAAAAATAAAGAACAGAAGAATAGTCATTCAATACCTGTTACTTTGGGAGATAAGCCCACAGGATGAGTCAGTTCTCTCTAGTCTTTCTGGTCCTCTTGGCTCATAGTGCTCCACCTATCAGCAAAATTCCATGTGTGGTTACTCAAGCAGCAAATTCTTCATCCTCTAACCTCCATAAAAGTGGAACTGAATAGCGTCCCTCATTTCTTCCCTATCGATAGAGCTAAAGTGTGTTACATTATTCACCAGTTAACTGGTAAAGCCTTGTTCTGGACTTCAATTATAAGCTCTTTGTTCATTTTTTTTGTGGGAAATCCTGAACCAAACGAATCAAGCAATAGACCAGCATGTTTGTTTTGATTTGTGATTCAGAATTCCATATGTGCCACCAAAAACAAGAGATGATTAATGGGACAACAATGATTGATGGCTAGGGGACAACTGCTAACTGTTAATATTATTCACAGGTCAAGTGACAAGTGATCATTCAAAGGTAAAAAGGAAAAGAAGCCATAAAAAAATACATCTTTATTTATACATTATATATTTAATAAATATATAAACATAGATTTATTTTACTGACACACTTTTTTTTCTCTATTGGTTCCTTTTTTTTTTTTTAACTTGATTTGTTAATTAAATGGAAGGAGAATGTGCCTATGAATGTACTGCAAAATATGTATACATAATGTAAGAACATTATGTATACATTTTGCAGTACATTGATTATCTAATTTTTTACACTCTTTTGGCTTGTCTGATTCATTTCATTAACGAAATTAGAGCGATGCTAAAACCGCTATATGGCCTAAATATGGCCCAATGTTTTTTTTGTTTAGGTGAAGTGATTCAGTCAAAACAAATTTTTACAAATGTTTAGTTCTCATTTGCTGTGGGAGTACACTTTACAATACAGAACATTCACTTCAGAACTAAAATTTAATAACAGCAGACACTTTTCGATAGGGGCTATATGATCCAATGTTGGATGAGATAGCAGCCAGAGACATTCCCACACATTTTGAAGACCTAGTAGTTTATATGAGTCAGATAGAGACATGTATCCACGCTCAACAAGCTATTAAAGAGAAGGAGTCAACTAGGAGATCATTGGTACTCCTAGTTCCTCAATTTTCTTTAGTTGATTGTAGGTCTGCTCCTTCTAATGCACCCCCCTATTAATGCCACTGAGGTAGAACCAATAAAACCATCTATTAAAAAAAAAAAAAAAAAAAAAAAGAGGGATGCAGATAACAGGAAGGTCTCTGCTTGCACTGTGGGCCCAAGGGACATTTAGAGCCAATTGCCCCAATTTGGCAGAAAAGATGTCCACACTAAAGACTGTCTAGTGCATGGGTTGTCAAACTCCAGCCCCCCAGATGTTGCTGGACTACAACTCCCATGATTCTTTGAATTACACAGAAAGCCAGAGAATCATGGGAGTTGTAGTTCAGCAACATCTGGGGGGCTGGAGTTTGAGGCCCATGGTCTAGTGGAAAGTCCTTAGGTCTAATGTCGTGTTTCTTTACAAATCTTGACTACTCATTCCTAGTTTCATTTCTGTTAGAGGGGTCACAGTGCACCCTAGCTTTTATTTTTCCAGTGCATTTTTTCATAATTTTGTTTTTTTAATTCTATTTGTAATAGGGGCATTGGTTTTAATGGTTTTTCATATATGCTTTTGTGTGGATGTAAAAAAGAAGATTTAGGAAAAAACAAGACTTTAATAGTAAGTATATGTTTTAAGAGGTATTGGTGTTATTGCCCCCCTCTCCATAACCCTGTTATTAGGGTGAGAAGGATAGGTAGATTTTTTTAAATTTTGATGGGCAAAGTCTAGAGGCTTGTAGATCAGTGTTCACCAAGGGAGTCAATTATTCTTACCTTTGGTGGGTTGGCAATAGCATGTTCAACCCCCATTGATTATAAAATAGCTGTTATCCATCACCCATGCCTCTGTGCTTTGGGAGGGACATTAATATTAGAGCCACCACCCACATCCCATTGGTGAGTGCTGGGGAGACACTATATCTATCAACCATTTTATTATTTAATTAGAGCCAACTGGGGAGTCATGGCGAGGTGGTCAGTGATCTGTCCAACTCCGTTCTTTAAATTGAAGCCTCTACCCAATGCTATTTTGGGGTAGCAAGAGGGGGGTGCATTACTAGCGATTGGGCAGCAATAGCAGATTCCCATACACACTAATTACATTACACAGCTCCCTCACATCCCATTAACATTAAGCAACTACTCTATAAATGGAAGTCAAGGCTTTTAATCCGACCTTTGAATACTTTTTATATTGTTCACAGTTACCTTGCAGAGACCTATGTTAATTTATAGAATTTTCCTGTGTGTACACATTGTTATAAAAATAAAATGCTTCTCAAATGTTTAACAAAAACAGTTTAGGGAATAGGGACTGTTCCCCCTACATAGGGTCACTTGGCAGATATGGATTGACACCTATCCTAATGATCCCTGATACACACTGACACAGAGCAGAATAGAGACTGTTCCCCCTACATAGGGTCACTTGGCAGATATGGATTGACACCTGTCCTCAAAACCCCTGATACACACTGACGCAGAATAGGGACTGTTCCCCCTACATAGGGTCACTTGGCAGATATGGATTGACACCTGTCCTCAAAACCCCTGATACACACTGACGCAGAATAGGGACTGTTCCCCCTACATAGGGTCACTTGGCAGATATGGATTGACACCTGTCCTCAAAACCCCTGATACACACTGACACAGAGCAGAATAGGGACTGTTCCTCTTACATAGGGTCACTTGGCAGATATGGATTGACACCTGTCCTCAAAACCCCTGATACACACTGACACAGTGCAGAATAGGGACTGTTCCCCCTACATAGGGTCACTTGGCAGATATGGATTGACACCTGTCCTCAAAACCCCTGATACACACTGACACAGAGCAGAATCGAAACTGTTCCCTGTCCACAGAGACCATGATACACACTGACACAGAGCAGAATAGAGACTGTCCCCCCTACATAGGGTCACTTGGCAGGTATGGATTGACACCTGTCCTCAAAGCCCCTGATACACACTGACACAGAGCAGAATAGAGACTGTTCCCTGTCCACAGAGACCATGATACACACTGACACAGAGCAGAATAGAGACTGTTCACCGTCCACAGAGACCATGATACACACTGACACAGAGCAGAATAGAGACTGTCCCCCCTACATAGGGTCACTTGGCAGGTATGGATTGACACCTGTCCTCAAAGCCCCTGATACACACAGACACAGAGCAGAATAGAGACTGTTCCCTGTCCACAGAGACCATGATACACACTGACACAGAGCAGAATAGAGACTGTTCACCGTCCACAGAGACCATGATACACACTGACACACAGCAGAATAGAGACTGTCCCCCCTACATAGGGTCACTTGGCAGGTATGGATTGACACCTGTCCTCAAAGCCCCTGATACACACTGACACAGAGCAGAATAGAGACTGTTCCCTGTCCACAGAGACCATGATACACACTGACACAGAGCAGAATAGAGACTGTTCACCATCCACAGAGACCATGATACACACTGACACAGAGCAGAATAGGGACTGTTACCCCTACATAGGGTCACTTGGCAGGTATGGATTGACACCTGTCCTCAAAGCCCATGATACACACTGGGGGGAGCTACTGTCCTCCCCAACCCCTGCGCGGTGGGTGGGGGCCATAAATCACAATGGGGGACCTACTGTCCTCCCCCCCCCGGCCCCCATCCCTGCGCGGTGGGTGGGGGGCATAAATCACAATGGGACGGACCTACTGATAAGAGTGGAGTATTGTTCATATCAGTTTAATACCTTCCGCGTCTCCTATCAGTGGACGTGTATATGGCAGCCATTTTAGGAACCGCACACCTGGGACCCGAGCAAGGTCACCTCGTTCAAGCTGCTCTGGTTCCTTGATGAGCCAGCTGCCCGTGAGTTAACATGTCCCGTGGAGAAGCACTCTGTCCTGTAAAGCCTCACCACAAAAAAATTAAATAAATAACAGCACTCGGAGTGGTGAGTTTAGTAAATGTTCATATCAGTTTAATACCTTCCGCGTCTCCTATCAGTGGACGTGTATATGGCAGCCATTTTAGGAACCGCACACCTGGGACCCGAGCAAGGTCACCTCTTTCAACAGGCGACATGATTTGGCCCTGTAAAACTATCCTGGATATTCTCTACAATTTCTATGGATATGGCATTGATTTATGTAACAGGGAGATGGAAGAAGATGCTTGGTCGGTCCTCTTACTTGAAATTTGGGGCACTGCGCGGGCAAGCTAATGTGCCACCAGATAGGAGTGGTGAGTTTAGTATTGTTCATATCAGTTTAATACCTTCCGCGTCTCCTATCAGAGGACATATATATGGCAGCCATTTTAGGAACCGCACACCTGGGACCCAAACAAGGTCACCTCTTTCAACAGGCGACATGATTTGGCCCTGTAAAACTATCCTGGATATTCTCTACAATTTCTATGGATATGGCATTGATTTATGTAACAGGGAGATGGAAGAAGATGCTTGGTCGGTCCTCTTACTTGAAATTTGGGGCACTGCGTGGGCAAGCTAATGTGCCACCAGATAGGAGTGGTGAGTTTAGTATTGTTCATATCAGTTTAATACCTTCCGCGTCTCCTATCAGTGGACGTGTAAATGGCAGAGATTTTTAATTGTTGAATCACCTCCCCTTTTTAGGCCAAGGTGGGAAGATGCTTAGACCACTGGTATATTGGTGCCATCTTGGAGGATTTTTTTTTGGTTTGGTTTTTGAAGCCACAGTGCTGCACCAGTGGGCCTAAAAATTAGGCATGTACACATGCCTGAAAAATTTGGTATTGTTGCAGCCGCTGCTGTAGCAGCGGCCAGAAAAATTGATGTTTGTTTCACAGGTAGAAAGTGCCCTAAAACATGGCGGCTTGAACCCTAGTTGGTGGCGGATAAGTCACGCAAGTCAAACGTCATTCAGAGCTAAAATACAGCAGCGTGTGGACCATTTTTAGCCCAAGGCAGCTCATCTCATCAGGCCTTTTTTAATCGAATGTATGGCCCAGTGTCAGTCCCTTTGGGATCCATCCCTCATTCATCTTAATAAAGGTGAGGTAATCTAGACTTTTTTGACCTAGGCGACTTCTCTTCTCAGTGACAATACCTCCTGCTGCACTGAAGGTCCTTTCTGACAGGACACTTGAAGCGGGGCAGGCCAGAAGTTCTATCGCAAATTGGGATAGCTCAGGCCACAGGTCAAGCCTGCACACCCAGTAGTCAAGGGGTTCATCGCTCCTCAGAGTGTCGATATCTGCAGTTAAGGCGAGGTAGTCTGCTACCTGTCGGTCGAGTCGCTCTCTGAGGGTGGATCCCGAAGGGCTGTGGCGATGCATAGGACTTAAAAAGGTCCGCATGTCCTCCATCAACAACACGTCTTTAAAGCGTCCTGTCCTTGCCGGCGTGGTCGTGGGAGGAGGAGGAGGAGGATGACTTCCACCTCTCCCCCTGTTAGATTCCCGTTGTGCTGTGACATCACCCTTATACGCTGTGTAAAGCATACTTTTTAATTTATTTTGCCAATGCTGCATCCTTTCCGACTTGTTGTAATTCGGTAACATTTCCGCCACTTTCTGCTTATACCGGGGGTCTAGTAGCGTGGACACCCAGTACAGGTAGTTCTCCTTCAGCCTTTTTATACGAGGGTCCCTCAACAGGCAGGACAGCATGAAAGACCCCATTTGCACAAGGTTGGATGCCGAGCTACTCAATTCCCGTTCCTCCTCCTCACTGATGTAATTGAAGGTATGTTCTTCCCCCCAGCCACGTACAACACCACGGGTACCAGATAGGTGACAACGAGCACCCTGGGATGCCTGTTGTGTTTGGTCTTGCTCCTCCTCCTCCTCCTCAAAGCTACAATCCTCCTCTGACTCCTCTTCCTCACAATCCTCTTCCAGCGTTGCCGCAGGTCCAGCAAGCGATGCTGATAAGGCTGTTTCTGGTGGTGATGGTGACCACAACTCTTCCTCTTCACGCTCATCTACAGCCTGATCCAGCACTCTTCGCAGGGCACGCTCCAGGAAGAAAACAAATGGTATGATGTCGCTGATGGTGCCTTCGTTGCGAGTGACTTGGTTTGTCACCTCCTCAAAAGGACACATGAGCCTACAGGTATTGCGCATGAGCGTCCAGTAACGTGTCAAAAAAATTCCCAGCTCCCCAGAGGCTGTCCTAGCACCCCGGTCATACAAATATTCATTAACAGCTTTTTCTTGTTGGAGCAGGCGGCCGAACATTAGGAGTGTTGAATTCCAACGTGTAGGGCTGTCGCAAATCAAGTGCCTCACTGGCATGTTGTTTCGCCGCTGGATATCGGCAAAGTGAGCCATGGCCGTGTAGGAATGCCTGAAATGGCCACACACCTTCCTGGCCTGCTTCAGGACGTCCTGTAAGCCTGTGTACTTATGCACAAAGCGTTGTACGATCAGATTACACACATGTGCCATGCACGGCACATGTGTCAACTTGCCCAACTTCAATGCCGCTATCAAATTTTTTCTGTTGTCACACACCACTTTGCCGATATCCAGTTGCTGCGGAGTCAGCCACTTTTCCACCTGTGCGTTCAGGGCGTGACTCTCTGCTTTCAAGCAAGTCAAACCCAAGACGGCGTGACACTGCCGTATCCGGGATGTGGAATAGTACCTGGGGAGCTGGGGGGGTGCCGTTGATGTGGAGCAAGACGCAGCAGCACAAGAGGACTCAGCCGAGGAGGTTATGGAAGAGGATGGAGTAGGAGGAGTAGAGGAGGTGGCAGCAGGACTGCCTGCAATTCGTGGCGGTGTCACCAACTCCTCTGCAATGCCACACATTCCTTGCTTGTCAGCCGTCAGCAGGTTTACCCAATGCGCAGTGTAGGTGATATACCTGCCCTGACCATGCTTTGCAGACCAGGTATCAGTGGTCAGATGGACCCTTGCCCCAACACTGTGTGCCAGACATGCCATGACTTCCTTTTGCACAATCGAGTACAAGTTGGGGATTGCCTTTTGTGAAAAGAAATTCCGGCCGGGTACCTTCCACTGCGGTGTCCCAATAGCTACAAACGCCTCAGACTCAACCAGATTGTATGGTAAAAGCTGGCGGGCTAATAGTTCGGACAAGCCAGCTGTCAGACGTTGGGCAAGGGGGTGACTTGGTGACATTGGCTTCTTACGCTCAAACATGTCCTTGACAGACACATGACTGTGGGCAGATGAGCGGGAACTGCTCAAGGCGGGAGACGGAGTGGCGGATGGTTGAGAGGGGGCAAGAAGGACATCAGTGGTTGACGTGGCTGAAGATGCTAGACCAGGAGGAGGATGGCGACTTAGAGTAGGCGTGCTGCTTGTACTCATGTGTTGATCCCATAGGCGTTTGTGATGTGAGATCATGTGCCTACGCAAAGCAGTTGTACCTAGGTGGGTGTTGGACCTCCCATGACTCAGTTTCCTTTGGCACAGGTTGCAAATGGCATCGCTGTTGTCCGAGGCAGACACACAAAAAAATGCCACACTGCTGAGCTCTGCAATGACGGCATTCTGGTGGTGGACACAGCATGCCTTGATTGGCGTGCAGTCGGGCTGACCCCGTGTGCCAATGCATGCTGTCTGACTGTGCCACTAGCTCCTTGCGACGACCCCCCCTGCTTCCAACTCGTCTCCTCCTCCTCTCTGTCTCCCCATCTGAACTTTCGCCCTGTTCTTCTTCTTGCCGAGCGGGCACCCACGTGACATCCATGGACGCATCGTCATCATCAACCGCTTCGCTTGTATCTGACAACTCCGAAAAAGGAAGCAGCAGCGGGTACAACATCATCATCATCACACCGTACCTCCATGTGTTTAATGCTGCCTGAGACATATCCCTGTTATCTACATCCTCTAGCAATAATGGTTGCGCATCACTCATTTCTTCAAACGGGTGTGTGAATAACTCCTCTGACATACCAAGTAAAGCGGCTGTGGTGCTAGTTTTGGTGGTGGCGGCAGGCGGGTGAGTGGTATCTTGAGAGGTGCCTGAAGCTAAGCTGGAGGAGGATGGTGCGTCAAGGTTCCGAGCGGAGGCTGTACAAGATTGGGTGTCCTGTGTTAGCCAGTCAACTATGTCCTCAGAACTTTTCAAGTTCAGGGTACATGGCTTCTGAAAACTGGGCATTATTCTAGAGCAAAAGGGAATCACAGCACCACGACCACGACGGCCCCTGCGGGGTGGCCTGCCTCTGCCTGTCATTTTTTTGGGATTAGTGGTACTATGCATGCAAGCTACTGTGAGACCAGATATGATTGGCAATGTGAACTGTAACAGTTCTGCAGAGCACACACTGTAGGCCTGACACACCCGCTTGAAGACAAGTAACTGCTATTCAATCTATAACAGTGAAAAAAAAATTTTGGTTTTAAAAGCACGCTATAGAGACACCAGATATGAGTGGCAACTGTCAAAGTACGCTGGCAGGGTTGTGCAGGGCACACGCTGAAGGAAGGCCTGGCAGAGCCGCTTGAAGGACACTGACTGGCTGCTATTAGCTTACACTAGAAACCTTTTTTCTTTGTAAAAGCACGCTATAGAGACACCAGATATGATTGGCAATGTGCACTGGAACAGTTCTGTAGAGCACACACTGTAGGCCTGACACACCCGCTTGAAGACAAGTAACTGCTATTCAATCTATAACAGTGAAAAAAAAAATGTGGTTTTAAAAGCACGCTATAGAGACACCAGATATGATTGGCAATGTGCACTGGAACAGTTCTGGAGAGCACACGCTGAAGGAAGGACTGACAGAGCCACTTGAAGGACACTGACTGGCTGCTATTAGCTTAAACTAGAAACCTTTTTTCTTTGTAAAAGCACGCTATAGAGACACCAGATATGATTGGCAATGTGCACTGGAACAGTTCTGCAGAGCACACACTGTAGGCCTGACACACCCGCTTGAAGACAAGTAACTGCTATTCAATCTATAACAGTGAAAAAAAAATTTTGGTTTTAAAAGCACGCTATAGAGACAGCAGATATGAGTGGCAAGTGTCAAAGTACGCTGGCAGGGTTGTGCAGGGCACACGCTGAAGGAAGGCCTGACAGAGCCGCTTGAAGGACACTGACTGGCTGCTATTAGCTTAAACTAGAAACCTTTTTTCTTTGTAAAAGCACGCTATAGAGACACCAGATATGATTGGCAATGTGCACTGGAACAGTTCTGCAGAGCACACACTGTAGGCCTGACACACCCGCTTGAAGACAAGTAACTGCTATTCAATCTATAACAGTGAAAAAAATATTTTGGTTTTAAAAGCACGCTATAGAGACACCAGATATGATTGGCAATGTGCACTGGAACAGTTCTGCAGAGCACACACTGTAGGCCTGACACACCCGCTTGAAGACAAGTAACTGCTATTCAATCTATAACAGTGAAAAAAAAAATGTGGTTTTAAAAGCACGCTATAGAGACACCAGATATGATTGGCAATGTAAAATGGAACAGTTCTGGAGAGCACACGCTGAAGGAAGGACTGACAGAGCCGCTTGAAGGACACTGTCTGGCTGCTATTAGCTTACACTAGAAACCTTTTTTCTTTGTAAATGCACGCTATAGAGACACCAGATATGATTGGCAACTGTCAAAGCACGCTGGCACAGGTCTGCAGAGCACACGCTGAAGGAAGGCCTGACAGAGCCGCTTGAAGGACACTGACTGGCTGCTATTAGCTTACACTAGAAACCTTTTTTCTTTGTAAAAGCACGCTATAGAGACACCAGATATGATTGGCAATGTGCACTGGAACAGTTCTGCAGAGCACACACTGTAGGCCTGACACACCCGCTTGAAGACAAGTAACTGCTATTCAATCTATAACAGTGAAAAAAAAAATGTGGTTTTAAAAGCACGCTATAGAGACACCAGATATGATTGGCAATGTGCACTGGAACAGTTCTGGAGAGCACACGCTGAAGGAAGGACTGACAGAGCCACTTGAAGGACACTGACTGGCTGCTATTAGCTTACACTAGAAACCTTTGTTCTTTGTAAAAGCACGCTATAGAGACACCAGATATGATTGGCAATATGCACTGGAACAGTTCTGCAGAGCACACACTGTAGGCCTGACACACCCGCTTGAAGACAAGTAACTGCTATTCAATCTATAACAGTGAAAAAAAAATTTTGCTTTTAAAAGCACGCTATAGAGACACCAGATATGATTGGCAACTGTCAAAGCACGCTGGCACAGGTCTGCAGAGCACACGCTGAAGGAAGGCCTGACAGAGCCGCTTGAAGGACACTGACTGGCTGCTATTAGCTTACACTAGAAACCTTTTTTCGTTGTAAAAGCACGCTATAGAGACACCAGATATGATTGGCAATGTGCACTGGAACAGTTCTGCAGAGCACACACTGTAGGCCTGACACACCCGCTTGAAGACAAGTAACTGCTATTCAATCTATAACAGTGAAAAAAAAAATGTGGTTTTAAAAGCACGCTATAGAGACACCAGATATGATTGGCAATGTGCACTGGAACAGTTCTGGAGAGCACACGCTGAAGGAAGGACTGACAGAGCCACTTGAAGGACACTGACTGGCTGCTATTAGCTTACACTAGAAACCTTTTTTCTTTGTAAAAGCACGCTATAGAGACACCAGATATGATTGGCAATATGCACTGGAACAGTTCTGCAGAGCACACACTGTAGGCCTGACACACCCGCTTGAAGACAAGTAACTGCTATTCAATCTATAACAGTGAAAAAAATTTTTTGCTTTTAAAAGCACGCTATAGAGACAGCAGATATGAGTGGCAACTGTCAAAGTACGCTGGCAGGGTTGTGCAGGGCACACGCTGAAGGAAGGCCTGACAGAGCCGCTTGAAGGACACTGACTGGCTGCTATTAGCTTAAACTAGAAACCTTTTTTCTTTGTAAAAGCACGCTATAGAGACACCAGATATGATTGGCAATGTGCACTGGAACAGTTCTGCAGAGCACACACTGTAGGCCTGACACACCCGCTTGAAGACAAGTAACTGCTATTCAATCTATAACAGTGAAAAAAAAAATTTGGTTTTAAAAGCACGCTATAGAGACACCAGATATGATTGGCAATGTAAAATGGAACAGTTCTGGAGAGCACACGCTGAAGGAAGGACTGACAGAGCCGCTTGAAGGACACTGTCTGGCTGCTATTAGCTTACACTAGAAACCTTTTTTCTTTGTAAATGCACGCTATAGAGACACCAGATATGATTGGCAACTGTCAAAGCACGCTGGCACAGGTCTGCAGAGCACACGCTGAAGGAAGGCCTGACAGAGCCGCTTGAAGGACACTGACTGGCTGCTATTAGCTTACACTAGAAACCTTTTTTCTTTGTAAAAGCACGCTATAGAGACACCAGATATGATTGGCAATGTGCACTGGAACAGTTCTGCAGAGCACACACTGTAGGCCTGACACACCCGCTTGAAGACAAGTAACTGCTATTCAATCTATAACAGTGAAAAAAAAAATTTGGTTTTAAAAGCACGCTATAGAGATAGCAGATATGAGTGGCAACTGTCAAAGTACGCTGGCAGGGTTGTGCAGGGCACACGCTGAAGGAAGGCCTGACAGAGCCGCTTGAAGGACACTGACTGGCTGCTATTAGCTTAAACTAGAAACCTTTTTTCTTTGTAAAAGCACGCTATAGAGACACCAGATATGATTGGCAATGTGCACTGGAACAGTTCTGCAGAGCACACACTGTAGGCCTGACACACCCGCTTGAAGACAAGTAACTGCTATTCAATCTATAACAGTGAAAAAAAAATTTTGGTTTTAAAAGCACGCTATAGAGACACCAGATATGATTGGCAATGTGCACTGGAACAGTTCTGGAGAGCACACGCTGAAGGAAGGACTGACAGAGCCGCTTGAAGGACACTGACTGGCTGCTATTAGCTTACACTAGAAACCTTTTTTCTATGTAAATGCATGCTATAGAGACACCAGATATGATTGGCAACTGTCAAAGCACGCTGGCACAGGTCTGCAGAGCACACGCTGAAGGAAGGCCTGACAGAGCCGCTTGAAGGACACTGACTGGCTGCTATTAGCTTACACTAGAAACCTTTTTTCTTTGTAAAAGCACACTATAGAGACACCAGATATGATTGGCAATGTGCACTGGAACAGTTCGGCAGAGCACACACTGTAGGCCTGACACACCCGCTTGAAGACAAGTAACTGCTATTCAATCTATAACAGTGAAAAAAAAAATTTGGTTTTAAAAGCACGCTATAGAGACACCAGATATGATTGGCAATGTGCACTGGAACAGTTCTGGAGAGCATACGCTGAAGGAAGGACTGACAGAGCCGCTTGAAGGACACTGTCTGGCTGCTATTAGCTTACACTAGAAACCTTTTTTCTTTGTAAATGCACGCTATAGAGACACCAGATATGATTGGCAACTGTCAAAGCACGCTGGCACAGGTCTGCAGAGCACACGCTGAAGAAAGGCCTGACAGAGCCGCTTGAAGGACACTGACTGGCTGCTATTAGCTTACACTAGAAACCTTTTTTCTTTGTAAAAGCACGCTATAGAGACACCAGATATGATTGGCAATGTGCACTGGAACAGTTCTTCAGAGCACACACTGTAGGCCTGACACACCCGCTTGAAGACAAGTAACTGCTATTCAATCTATAACAGTGAAAAAAAAAATGTGGTTTTAAAAGCACGCTATAGAGACACCAGATATGATTGGCAATGTGCACTGGAAGAGTTCTGGAGAGCACACGCTGAAGGAAGGACTGACAGAGCCGCTTGAAGGACACTGACTGGCTGCTATTAGCTTACACTAGAAACCTTTTTTCTTTGTAAAAGCACGCTATAGAGACACCAGATATGATTGGCAACTGTCAAAGCACGCTGGCACAGGTCTGCAGAGCACACGCTGAAGGAAGGCCTGACAGAGCCGCTTGAAGGACACTGACTGGCTGCTATTAGCTTACACTAGAAACCTTTTTTCTTTGTAAAAGCACGCTATAGAGACACCAGATATGATTGGCAATGTGCACTGGAACAGTTCTGCAGAGCACACACTGTAGGCCTGACACACCCGCTTGAAGACAAGTAACTGCTATTCAATCTATAACAGTGAAAAAAAAAATTTGGTTTTAAAAGCACGCTATAGAGACACCAGATATGATTGGCAATGTGCACTGGAACAGTTCTGGAGAGCATACGCTGAAGGAAGGACTGACAGAGCCGCTTGAAGGACACTGTCTGGCTGCTATTAGCTTACACTAGAAACCTTTTTTCTTTGTAAATGCACGCTATAGAGACACCAGATATGATTGGCAACTGTCAAAGCACGCTGGCACAGGTCTGCAGAGCACACGCTGAAGAAAGGCCTGACAGAGCCGCTTGAAGGACACTGACTGGCTGCTATTAGCTTACACTAGAAACCTTTTTTCTTTGTAAAAGCACGCTATAGAGACACCAGATATGATTGGCAATGTGCACTGGAACAGTTCTGCAGAGCACACACTGTAGGCCTGACACACCCGCTTGAAGACAAGTAACTGCTATTCAATCTATAACAGTGAAAAAAAAATGTGGTTTTAAAAGCACGCTATAGAGACACCAGATATGATTGGCAATGTGCACTGGAAGAGTTCTGGAGAGCACACGCTGAAGGAAGGCCTGACAGAGCCGCTTGAAGGACACTGACTGGCTGCTATTAGCTTACACTAGAAACCTTTTTTCTTTGTAAAAGCACGCTATAGAGACACCAGATATGATTGGCAATGTGCACTGGAACAGTTCTGCAGAGCACACACTGTAGGCCTGACACACCCGCTTGAAGACAAGTAACTGCTATTCAATCTATAACAGTGAAAAAAAAATTTTGGTTTTAAAGACAAGTAACTGCTATTCAATCTATAACAGTGAAAAAAAATTTTGGTTTTAAAAGCACGCTATAGAGACACCAGATATGATTGGCAATGTGCACTGGAACAGTTCTGGAGAGCACACGCTGAAGGAAGGACTGAAAGAGCCGCTTGAAGGACACTGACTGGCTGCTATTAGCTTACACTAGAAATCTTTTTTCTTTGTAAATGCACGCTATAGAGACACCAGATATGATTGGCAACTGTCAAAGCACGCTGGCACAGGTCTGCAGAGCACACGCTGAAGGAAGGCCTGACAGAGCCGCTTGAAGGACACTGACTGGCTGCTATTAGCTTACACTAGAAACCTTTTTCTTTGTAAAAGCACGCTATAGAGACACCAGATATGATTGGCAACTGTCAAAGCACGCTGGCACAGGTCTGCAGAGCACACGCTGAAGGAAGGACTGACAGAGCCGCTTAAAGGACACTGACTGGCTGCTATTACACACTGTAGGCCTGACACACCCGCTTGAAGACAAGTAACTGCTATTCAATCTATAACAGTGAAAAAAAAAATTTGGTTTTAAAAGCACGCTATAGAGACACCAGATATGATTGGCAATGTGCACTTAAACAGTTCTGGAGAGCACACGCTGAAGGAAGGACTGACAGAGCCGCTTGAAGGACACTGACTGGCTGCTATTAGCTTACACTAGAAACCTTTTTTCTTTGTAAAAGCACGCTATAGAGACACCAGATATGATTGGCAACTGTCAAAGCACGCTGGCACAGGTCTGCAGAGCACACGCTGAAGGAAGGACTGACAGAGCCGCTTAAAGGACACTGACTGGCTGCTATTAGCTTACACTAGAAACCTTTTTTCTTTGTAAAAGCACGCTATAGAGACACCAGATATGATTGGCAACTGTCAAAGCACGCTGGCACAGGTCTGCAGAGCACACGCTGAAGGAAGGACTGACAGAGCCGCTTGAAGGACACTGACTGGCTGCTATTAGCTTACACTAGAAACCTTTTTTCTTTGTAAAAGCACGCTATAGAGACACCAGATATGATTGTCAATGTGCACTTGAACATTTCTGCAGAGCACACACTGTAGGCCTGACACACCCGCTTGAAGACAAGTAACTGCTATTCAATCTATAACAGTGAAAAAAAAATTTTGGTTTTAAAAGCACGCTATAGAGACACCAGATATGATTGGCAATGTGCACTGGAACAGTTCTGGAGAGCACACGCTGAAGGAAGGACTGACAGCCGCTTGAAGGACACTGACTGGCTGCTATTAGCTTACACTAGAAATCTTTTTTCTTTGTAAATGCACGCTATAGAGACACCAGATATGATTGGCAACTGTCAAAGCACGCTGGCACAGGTCTGCAGAGCACACGCTGAAGGAAGGCCTGACAGAGCCGCTTGAAGGACACTGACTGGCTGCTATTAGCTTACACTAGAAACCTTTTTCTTTGTAAAAGCACGCTATAGAGACACCAGATATGATTGGCAATGTGCACTTGAACAGTTCTGCAGAGCACACACTGTAGGCCTGACACACCCGCTTGAAGACAAGTAACTGCTATTCAATCTATAACAGTGAAAAAAAAAATTTGGTTTTAAAAGCACGCTATAGAGACACCAGATATGATTGGCAATGTGCACTTAAACAGTTCTGGAGAGCACACGCTGAAGGAAGGACTGACAGAGCCGCTTGAAGGACACTGACTGGCTGCTATTAGCTTACACTAGAAACCTTTTTTCTTTGTAAAAGCACGCTATAGAGACACCAGATATGATTGGCAACTGTCAAAGCACGCTGGCACAGGTCTGCAGAGCACACGCTGAAGGAAGGACTGACAGAGCCGCTTAAAGGACACTGACTGGCTGCTATTAGCTTACACTAGAAACCTTTTTTCTTTGTAAAAGCACGCTATAGAGACACCAGATATGATTGGCAACTGTCAAAGCACGCTGGCACAGGTCTGCAGAGCACACGCTGAAGGAAGGACTGACAGAGCCGCTTAAAGGACACTGACTGGCTGCTATTAGCTTACACTAGAAACCTTTTTTCTTTGTAAAAGCACGCTATAGAGACACCAGATATGATTGGCAACTGTCAAAGCACGCTGGCACAGGTCTGCAGAGCACACGCTGAAGGAAGGACTGACAGAGCCGCTTGAAGGACACTGACTGGCTGCTATTAGCTTACACTAGAAACCTTTTTTCTTTGTAAAAGCACGCTATAGAGACACCAGATATGATTGTCAATGTGCACTTGAACAGTTCTGCAGAGCACACACTGTAGGCCTGACACACCCGCTTGAAGACAAGTAACTGCTATTCAATCTATAACAGTGAAAAAAAAATTTTGGTTTTAAAAGCACGCTATAGAGACACCAGATATGATTGGCAATGTGCACTGGAACAGTTCTGGAGAGCACACGCTGAAGGAAGGACTGACAGAGTCGCTTGAAGGACACTGACTGGCTGCTATTAGCTTACACTATAAACCTTTTTTCTTTGTAAAAGCACGCTATAGAGACACCAGATATGATTGGCAACTGTCAAAGCACGCTGGCACAGGTCTGCAGAGCACACGCTGAAGGAAGGACTGACAGAGCCGCTTGAAGGACACTGACTGGCTGCTATTAGCTTACACTGGAAACCTTTTTTCTTTGTAAAAGCACGCTAAAGAGACACCAGATATGATTGGCAACTGTCAAAGCACGCTGGCACAGGTCTGCAGAGCACACGCTGAAGTAGGCCTGACACCCAGACGGTTGCAGACAACTAACTGCTCTTCTATTACAGTGAAAAAAAATTATTTCTATTAAATCTAAAGCTTAACCTAAAAACAGATATGAGTGGTGGCACTGACTGTGCAAATGGGCAAGGCATCCAACCTGACACAGAAGCTGGCAGGCAGGCAACTGCCCTTCTATTACAGTGAAAAAAAATTATTTATTTTAAATGTAAAGCTTAACCTATTGTTAAAACAGATATGAGTGGTGGCACTGACTGTGCAAATGGGCAAGGCATCCAACCTGACACAGAAGCTGGCAGGCAGGCGACTGCTCTTCTATTACAGTGAAAAAAAAAATTATTTTAAATGTAAAGCTTAACCTATTGTTAAAACAGATATGAGTGGTGGCACTGACTGTGCAAATGGGCAAGGCATCCAACCTGACACAGAAGCTGGCAGGCAGGCAACTGCTCTTCTATTACAGTGAAAAAAATGATGTCTTTTAAATATAAAGCTTAACCTATTGTTAAAACAGATATGAGTGGTGGCACTGACTGTGCAAATGGGCAAGGCATCCAACCTGACACAGAAGCTGGCAACTGCTCTTCTATTACAGTGAAAAAAAAAATATTTCTTTTAAATGTAAAGCTTAACCTATTGTTAAAACAGATATGAGTGGTGGCACTGACTGTGCAAATGGGCAAGGCATCCAACCTAACACAGAAGCTGGCAGACAGATACAACAATATATGTGAACACAACCCAGTGAAAAAAATTATATATATGTGATTCAAAGCAAACCAGGACTTCCCTTAATGTTTCAGGTGAAGTATCCCGATAACTCCCCGAAGACTTCCTCTTGTCTTCAATAGATATATGCACATAGATTAGGGGAAAATCTGCTAAATGTAAATACAATAAAGAAACATAGCGTTTAACTGTGTGGGGACTGGCACTGATTTATAGTTACAATTGGTCACTCACAGATTTGCAGAATTAAAAAAGCCTTGAGTGGTATCTTTCAGTGTCCAATATGTTGTCCCTCCTCACATGTTCCTCTCAGAGCAGAATGTATGTATCTCCAAAGAAAAAGATATATACACGAATGTAGTACACTTCCAGAGTTGAATAAAAAAGTATTTAATGACTTACATATAAGTAAAAAACAAACGGCTTGTCACCATGCACGTCCTACGCGTTTCGTCCTGGATATGGACTTCCTCAGGGACTTGGTGCAGTAAAGTGCAAAAATGCTGCTATTACGTTTTTGCACTTTACTGCACCAAGTCCCTGAGGAAGTCCATATCCAGGACGAAACGCGTAGGACGTGCATGGTGACAAGCCGTTTGTTTTTTACTTATATGTAAGTCATTAAATACTTTTTTATTCAACTCTGGAAGTGTACTACATTCGTGTATATATCTTTTTCTTTTGAGATACATACATTCTGCTCTGAGAGGAACATGTGAGGAGGGACAACATATTGGACACTGAAAGATACCACTCAAGGCTTTTTTAATTCTGCAAATCTGTGAGTGACCAATTGTAACTATAAATCAGTGCCAGTCCCCACACAGTTAAACGCTATGTTTCTTTATTGTATTTACATTTAGCAGATTTTCCCCTAATCTATGTGCACAGAAGCTGGCAGGCAGGCAACTGCTCTTCTATTACAGTGAAAAAAAAATATTTCTTTTAACCCCTTAAGGACCAAACTTCTGGAATAAAAGGGAATCATGACATGTCAGACATGTCATGTGTCCTTAAGGGGTTAAATGTAAAGCTTAACCTATTGTTAAAACAGATATGAGTGGTGGCACTGACTGTGCAAATGGGCAAGGCATCCAACCTGACACAGAAGCTGGCAGGCAGGCAACTGCTCTTCTATTACAGTGAAAAAAATTATTTCTTTTAAATGTAAAGCTTAACCTATTGTAAAAACAGATATGAGTGGTGGCACTGGGCAAGTAGGCACAGTATCCAATGTGAACCTCACACAGAAGCTGGCAGGCAGGCACCTGCAATTAGATTACACAGGAAAAAAAAAAAAGCAGCCTGATGTTCTAGCCCTAAAAAGGGCTTTTTGGGGTGCTGTCCTTACAGCAGAGATGAGATTAGTCCTTCAGTATTGTAGTGGACACTGAATACCCTAGCCTAGCTATCAATTTCCCTATCTAATCAGCAGCAGCTAAACTTTCCCTCCTCTCACTAAGCATGCAGCTTCAGAATGAATCGAAAATGGATGCTGGGAGGGAGGTTGGAGGGTGTGGAAGGGAGGGAGTGCTGTTGATTGGCTGGAATTTGTCTGCTGACCGAGAGGCACAGGGTCAAAGTTTGCCCAATGTTGACGAATAGGGGGCGGATCGAACTGCGCATGTGTCCGCCCGCCGCGGCGAACGCAAACACGCTAAGTTCGCCGGGAACTGTTTGCCGGCGGACAGTTCGGTACATCACTAGTCACATATTTAAAAATTCATACATCTGAATCTGCAGTAAGATGCATAAGATTTGTTCATTACTAATTTCTGGAATGATTTCCTGATCAGATAAATAAATAAATAGTGTTTCTGACTGCACATGCAGGCAGTGCAAAGAAATAACTAAATACAAACACAAATACGCTCACACATATATAACACTATAAGCACCAAAACATCTTTAGCTTAGTGGAGTAGTTTGGGGATTTGTTGTATAGATCATGCTCCTGCAGTCAGTGCTCAATTCTCTGCCATTTACTAGATAATTTTGTTTATGCAGCCCTAGTCACACCTCACTGCATGTGACTTCCTAAACACTTCCTGCAAAGGGAGATCTAATGTTTAAACTTCATTCATTGCACAATCTGTTTAATTTAGAATTTTTATCTCCTGCTCTGTTAATAGCAAGCCTCCTGTGTGTGATTAACAGAGCAGAAGATGAAAACTTCTAATGTGCTGTGAGATTTGATTGAAAATGAATCAATTTCTTCATGCTGGCAGTGCGAGTCAAAGCAAGAGGAGGTGTGGTTAGGGTTGCATAAACTGAAACATGATTTATTTAACTGCTAAATGGGCAAAACTGAACAGTGAAAATGCACGAGTATGATCTACAAACCGAAACCCTTTTATTAAGCTAAAGTTGTTGGTGCTTAGAGCATCCCTTTTAAGTTTTATTAAAAACTTCCTTCCTTTCATTTATTCCCATTACTGCACAGCACAGGAGGCAATGGAAGTGTTAATAAATGAAAGGAACATACACTGGATTAATGTGGCGCAGCTGATTCACACCCTTCTTGTAGATCTTTAACCCTAACGATGCCAATGGTTCCTTTAAGGAAATTTTGAGAACCCCTTTCTGAATATTTTGCCTTTCTTAATCAGGTGTGCACTGGGAGGCGAGAGTGCATCAACATTCCTGCTGATGCATGAGGTTCTGAAATCTATTCTAAATCTAAGCTCTCATCTTCAGTACATAAGCAGGGTTCTTCACTAAAGTGAGAGCAGTTGGGAATTCAAATTTAATTTAAAGAGAATTTCAAATTCAAGTCCAAAATAGCTGAACTGGAAACCTTCTCCAGAATAGATATGCTTTAATTTAGGATACCTTGGCCTGAAATTAAAAGTTTACTTTGAATTTACTTTGAATTTCTTATGGAATGCTGACATTTTGTGACTGATTTACTTTGACCAGACAACAAATTGTACTGCTTTGAATATGTGCATCTCCAGATATGCACTTCTGTAATTATCTGAATTCAAGAATTTAAATGATGAAGTAAAAGTAAGCAATATACTCTGTTTTATAAGCAATCCATGGTGTTCAGTGTGTTATATACAGTTTTTGAGTTAATCATCCTCACTAGGAAGACCTATTATCTACCTGTCTGTCTGTCTGTCCATCATCTATCATTCTAATAATGAGTCTGACCTGTCAGAAAAATGGGACATGATAAATGACTTAAAGACCATTTTAATTGACTAAATCGCAGCACTGTATAATTTCAACACTATGAAAAATAAATATATTTAATGTTATTTGTGGTAGCTGAGAAATTTGAACACAGTAGATGAAACAATACATAATATGTGCAGATACCAGGTGGAGCATTTATCGAGTGAATATAAAATTGACTAAATTCTTTAAATATGCACATATATTGGCAGGTTCAACGCTGAGCAGGAGTTCTAGAAAATATGATCTTGCAATGATTTACTATCACATAATGAATGTGTCAATTTTTGGGAGAGGATGCATATGTCCAATAAAGACAAAATGCAGCACCCATTTATCAATAAAGCTTTGTGCATACAAACCACCAACATTTTCCTCAGGTCGATTCTGTGGAAAACAGCTGCTATGTATGCTGAAAAATGCCTTGAATTTTAGAAAATAAATAACTCAAAATGAGGCAAAATATTTTCATGAAATCAAATGACAGACTTTCTTTATGTGTGTTTAATGTTGCGGCTAAATATGTGGCTGCCCCAAGGGATGATTTTTTTCATTTGAAGGTTAAGCCAATATTAGCAGGAGAAAAAAATTAAATTAATCGAATGGCCTAGAGCATCCGCGCCACAGTTGATTCCAAGAAAGGATACAGAATGAGCAACTTACTAATTGTGTAAATGTTGTTAATTAGCTGTGTAAAGCCCCTAACCAGACTCTTCCTTGTAACTAATAAGAAATCAATTAGCTAATGAAGTGCCCATTAAGTAGAATGCTAATCTTAGCCTGGATATTTTTTTTTAATGTTTCGTCTTCTTTCTTTTTTTTTTTTTTTTTTTTTCTTTATGATCCTTCCTAATTGCCACTGCTATACAGAGCTCACAGCTTTCAGCATGCTTAATGAAACATCATTATATCATAACGGGCATTCTTGGAAGAGTTAGTGGCAAACCTGCTTCCCAATTATTTTTAATTGCCATACATACTCATAACTGGGCCTTTTACCAAGTAGTTCAGAGAGCTCGACTGTCATGTATTATATCCAATGATTCTATTTTGTTTTCTCAACATATGAACTTTGGCTTTGGTGTTACTCACTGTGAAGGCTTTACCCTAAACACAAATTAATGTAATTGCATTTTTGATTTGCAAGATTGGAGTCCACAGAGATCCAACATTGCTTTGTTAAGAATCATCCCCAATACAGCAAGTACTATACATCAGTATTTAATATAAAATGCACATACTTACCGTCCATTTCTAAGTTGGCATTTATAAAGCTATTTGTTGGTTTCTTTTGGTAGCTGGAAAAGTGGAACTTATGTGATTTATTAAGGTTTATCTAAAATGGAGTTTGCAAGAAACCTATCCAAAGGATATTTGTATTTTGTCTAAACACTTATCCATCTATAAAAGTGCTTAAAGTCATGAACCATTATATAACAAACAACTTCTCTTGGTTGTCTGCATTCTCAAATTGTCTGGATAGAGCGACTGCATCATAATTGTTTACATTCATTAAAAATGGATCTCCTTTTTTGCTTGCATAGTTCTATCATTTGATTTGATTTCGGCTGCTTAATGTGTATTGTCTATATATTATCTTTTTTTTTTCTAGACTTTTATAATAGTTATCAAGGATATCCTGCAAGTAAGGTTTGATTAATATGCTTATTGAAATAACATCTGTATTGGAAAAATTCTAGAGATTGCCCATTGGTGAGCATTCAATGCATGGGTAAGAAGCTCTATTCTAGTATTGCGTGCACAATATATTTTACAGATTACTCTTCTTTTATTATTTCTCAAGTGTAAACATGGGTTGTACATAGTTTGGGGAAATGACAAAATAGATGTTGCAAAGAAAGTATCCAAAACAACAGCTATTTTGTGAGTGTCTATTGTATGCAATATAGCTGTATGATTCTACTTGACCGTCACCTGATCATTTCTTAGTGCTTATTTAGCAATCAGGACAACTCCTAGCAATTTTGATGGTTTATTTAATAGAATACAAGGGTTCAAGAGAGTCACATCAAGGAACTGCAAAAGAGGAAACACAATTTAACTTGTGAAAATTATACTTGACGGGCTCTCTGTGGTTGATCACTAAAAGGTACCTGTGGAGGCAGGAAAGGTCCAGGGCAACCAAAACACAAGGAGAAGCAACATAGCGTTCGGACAGTTTAAGTGTCTGTGAATTGTTCATACATAAAGAATAATTGTTTTAACTTACGTTTGGCCTTTTTGTTTTACTTCATTTTTTTTAATATGATTTAATGCAGTTTGATATGTTGCTTTAGGGTTTAAATATTAAAAATAAAATAAAAATTCAACCTATAATAATTGCCATATAGCTAACAATACAAACAACTTAATTTGGGTTTAAAACATACTTTTTCACTAGGATTAATTGGGGTCTTTGGCGTTGTTAACATGATTGTGCATGTTCCCACCAAGATGAGTGAGATTGTAAGTTCTCAGAGATATTGGTAGATGGTAAAGAGGCTTGAACAATGGTCATTAAGAAGAGGCTAACAGCTCATATTTTACTCAATAGGAGCCATTAACAATAATGACAGTAAGTAATCCATAGTTGCTAATGATGAGATTTTGCTGTTAGGAAACAACAGCTACTCACTAAGTTTAGCAACAGCAACTTTAGTAGTCCAATAAAACGTATTGACAACATGAGAAAGGAGCCTTAAATATGTACCTCTCCACAGTCTAAAATCCTAGATTTTGATGCCTGAAAGTCTGAAGCACTGAGCGTGCCATATTCTGCAAAAGCAGAAACATTGACTCAAAATGTATTTATTTTTTCAACTCTGGAATACCCAAAGAAGAAAATCTAAATTTCTCTGCCCTCTTTCTTACAACCACTATTCTGTACAATTTACACAACAGACCACATGGGATGCAAGAGGGCATCTTATGCCTCACATTCATCCTGTACTGTAGACAACCATAGCTGATCATCAGCCTCTTTTAATTCCTCAAAGGACTATCTTCCATTAGAAGAGGTGAAGTTACTAATATATGAAATGTATGAATAGACTGAGTAAAACATTAGGACTATGATATATCATATTGATCTAGCTAAAGACAGGAATATGGAGATAGCACTGGGAGGTATGAAAAATCTGCAAATACACTTAATGCACATAATTCATTGACAGGCAATTTAACATTAATCAGAATAGTGATTAACTACTTTAAAGAGAACATTATGGACCATGAAGATTGATCATATCATAATATTATTAGATTTGAAAGGCAGACCTAAGAGTGTCACTAAGGATGAAATGTCAGCCCTTTTGTGCAGATTATTTTCCACACATATTTTGCACTGGATATACCACTGGTAAAGTTACTGTTACATGTTACAAAGTTCTACAATGCACGAGAAGGTGTTTCCCAGGATGTAACTAACTCCATCCACTTTTTAATAGATGATATATCACTGGGTTAGGCAAATCTTCTCTAAGTCTGCTTACATTAAGATCTCTAATCTTTCCACTTTTACATTTCAGAGACACAGAGAAATCCTGCTTACTACTGCTATTAAATGACTAAAAAGGGGGCTTGCCGTCATCTGTGGTCAAAAGGAATTCTACAACATGTCCTTCAAAGCTTAAGTGACAGTGGTCCATTAGCAGAAAACTAACCAAATGATTTCTTTTGCCAACAAGTTTTCTTCCATGAAGCCTTTGGGCATCTCATCACACTTGATTATAGCAGATCCGTCACTTGTCTGAATTTCTGAAGTTTTTTAAATCACTCTTATACTTCTCAGGCCTTCAGTTAATAACCATTGTAAACCATTCCTACTGAAATGTATATACTTTGTTGAATGTCCCCTTTTTTAGTTCTCTGCTGTTTTTCATGATGGACGTTAGTGCACCCGTATTAATCTATATTTTTGTCAAATAGTGTATAAGCAGGTACCAAGTAATGACCAACTCTAACAGTCAGCTTTTCTGCCTTTGTTGACCGCTCCATATTAAAGTCCTATTTGTAACTCTGGGACTTTTTCCCTGATCCGACTTTTGTGATACTATTGTACTTTAGATTTTGTTTGCATTTGGTATATCCAGCTTTTTGGTAATTCCACTGAGAATATCAGCAGTTCTTATAGTTTATGTATGTACTGTAGTTTCCTTTTTTATTGGTTAATTTAATTTTTCATTTTCATTTTATATGCTTTACTGCTTCCCAATATTTCTTAATTAAACTGTATCTCCTGGGAGAACCTCAGGTAATTGATTTATTTATTTATTTATCATGTTCGACTGATTATCATTTGTTATTATATTCTCAGCCTCCATTATGAGTTTCAAAATTCTAACAAGTATTACAAAGGTTTAAAAGGATCCCATAAGCAAAATACAGGTGTCAAGAAAAGAAAAAGTAGAATGCTCATGATTTTCATTCACGAATCAAACTTTGTAAAGGGTAAGAACCCAAATTGGTGTGATTTAGATTTATTTTTCCCTCTTCCCTCCTCTGCTAAGACCAGGCACGGCTTGTTATGTGTTACCAAACATCTGATAAAACCCATAAATTCAGAAATATATATACTATATGTCTCCATTCCATGTCTTCTAATCACTTTTAATGTGATGAGGAAAGTCTCTTTAAAAAAAAATAAAAAATTTTTTATCTTGATTAAAAATTCCACCAATGTTTATTGTCACCATTATAGCATTATATTCCTCCCATTCTACCAAGGTGGCCCAAGCCAGTTCTATTTACATCCAGATTTTAATATTTCCTTACAATATGTTTGCAGATGGTATTCTGTTAACACTCACTGATCCTGCTCTCTCCCCTGTCAGCTTTGTAGTGCTGTTTAAATTAATATTGGTTTAGTTTTATGTCATATTGTGAATCTTACAAAATCACTTTTTTCATATTTGATTACCCAAACTACCTTACTGAGATAATTAAAATTTATTTGACAGGAGGTAGCATTATGAGCTTGATTTTTTTTTTTTTTTTAAATCCTCAGTTCTTGTAAATAAAAATACTTACTTAGAGGGAAACTATAGTCACCCAGACAACTTCATCTCAATATCCCTGTCATTTTAGCCCTGCAATGTAAAACAAGATAGCCTGTCATGGTCTCAATCAAGTCATAGAAGAGACTTTGGCCAGAGTTAACATTAGGTTCTTTATTGGTGAGTTTGGACATCGTAAAGTAGAAGGAAAACCTATAAATGAGATTATAGGCTGAAGGAATAAAGGAGAACCTATAAATGGAATTATAGGCAAAGGTAGATAGAACATATAAACGAAATTATAGGTAGAAGGTAAAATAATAGAAATAGAGATTTAGGCAATATGCCCCAGATAGGTTGCTACCAAGATATAATTAGATAGTAACAAATACCTAGTTGAAAGTATAGGGTATATAGAAAAACAAGTAAAATAGAATAGAACAGTAAGGTTTCAGAATTTCAAGTAAACTAGACATTTAGGGAATCAGCCCCCTGTTTGGGAGGAAGTACTGATAATACAGGTAAATAACACCTTGCAATATTAGTTAGTAGCGAAGTCCAGGTTGGTATAGAGCAGGTTGGTTGTGTAAATCAGGTAGGTATAAAGCAGGTTGGTAAGATAAAGCAGGTTAGTAGCGTAGTTCAGGTTGTTATGGAGCAGGTTGGTAATAAAGCTGGAGTGTAGAGTAGTTCAGGTTGGAATAAAGTAGGTTGGTAACAACAGTTGGTAACGAAGATCAGGTTGGAATAAATTAGCTTGGTAGAGTAGATAAGGTTAGGTTTCAGCGGGATGGTATCAAAGTAGGTATGTTTACAGGAGCCAGGAACAGAAGTCTTTCGGGTTGACCATCAACTTCATTGTAAAGGCCCTGTATTGAGCACAGTGTAGCCTTTTGTGGGATAAGCTATCAATCCATGCAGGTGAGGATGATGAAGGCAAGTTCAGTTCTCGTGGATAGGGAGGCCACTAGTGTTAAAAAACTGTAACTTGTTTTAAAGAAACAGAATAAAAGAAACATAATTCTTGGTTGTCAGGATAGGATCCTGATATAGCCCCTTGAGCTACTTCCGCAGTACTGACTGAGAAAAACTCAATCACATGAGAAGCATTGGATTGGAAAATGCCAGAGGAGGCATGCCTCCTCCATGACATCACTGGAGGACGAGAGGTGAGAAGCGCGTGGGAGTCTCCGTGTTGGAAAAAAGTTAGTAATTAAAAAAAAAAATGTTATACAAATTTGAATGCACCTGGGGGCTGAATAAGAGTAGGAACATGAACAATATAGCTTTAGGAATACAGATTTGTGTTGTTTTAAAGTTTGGAAATCTATTAAATGCAATCTTAGAAACGGTGCTACTTTGATTTCTCATTTTTGGAAGAATCTCTGCACTTGATTTGATGGCTATGTCTAAGCTTTTGTTTATTTCCCAGGATATCCCCTCTCAGTTTCCAAGACTATGTTAAAAGGCATTTTCCAAATCTATTTGGGGCAAAGCCCATGTTCAATTTGCTGCTTGACTCCTGCATAATCCTGTGACATTTGGTATTGTCATTGTTGGCATTACTGTAACTCTAAAGATACTCTTTAGGGACAATGTATTTTCTCCAATAAATAAGCTATTCCAGATATGTTCTACCCTTTGGGGATCCACATCCTGTTTTAGACTATTTTCATTGCTGCCCACTTTGTGATACCTCAAACCTGAGACAATCCTCCACCCTGCTACGTTTCACTTATTGTTAAATATTGTTTTTGTTTGTATTGATTGTTACTGCTTATTACACTGTGTATACTGAATTACTGTAGAACAAAAACAACGTAGAGATGTTTAGATTCTGCATTATTAAAAAAAAAGTGAGGTAAACATACTGTATAAAATATTATTTAGAACAATGCAGATAAAAATAACAACAAAAAAAACTCTGATACTTATCTCACCATTTCAATAATATGCAAAAAATCAATGAAGTTCATGATTGGAAAGCCATAATTATTAACAATCATATTTCATGTACATGATTATATGCTTGTTTCCATTTTTATGTAGTACTTTTATTGATCTAATATAGTATGCCAGAGGATTGAGAATGAATATCAGCAATGATATACAGGATAGAACCCGTACTCACAGGAAGAGACTAAGAAGCCTGAGGAGAAAAGATGACCCAATACAAAAATCTGCATAATGAACAATAGGTGAACGTTAAGAAATTACATTCACAAAATTAAATTGAATATATATTGTGATTCTTTGTCTTATCTTTTAATATTTTAATCCACCCCCTTAATTAAATTGATTTGGGTATATATATATATAGTGTATTATATATATATATATATATATATATATATATATATATATATTTATACTCACTGACACACACACATATATATCACTAGATGTCAGGAAAATTGTATTAACCTATTAATAAATCAGATGTACCTCTAGCAATTAATGCTAGAAGAGCGTATACAATTCTGATTGCTTGACTGTTAATGGTTTTAATCAAAAGACTGAGAGAAAAAGCCTAAAGGGAAGCTCTCTACTAAATCCCCTAGTGGGAAAACAGCCTAACTGTTAACATTAATGCATAATATATCCTTTATTAGGTGTATAATAAAGATATGAATGATTAGTACAACGCATATATAGTATGACTCAAAATATTGTTTATTAATGGCTGCTGCAAAGTCACTAAAAATATGGGTCAATTTGGTTTCTCCTATTCACTCAAGATTCACTATTACGAACGCAGAAACTGAGGAAGAATTAAACAGAGCTAGACCAAAACTTAGACAAAGCAAACTGACCGCAATATTTGAACTACTTCCAAATCAGTTCTAAAATAAATCGATTAATAAGTAGACTAGCTGAATGCTTACGTATATACCTTATTGAATACATTAGTTCCAAAACTGGAGTATGTGATATCAGTGGTGTATTTTGGATCTGTGCTGTCCTAGGCATGATGGAAATTGGGCACCCCCTAATTTACATTTGCCCCACCCCTTCCTGTCAATGCCACACCCCTTCCTGACAGAACATACTCTTTGACTGAAAGACACACACTCTCAGATACACTGACATACACACACACTGATTTGACACAATCTGACAGACACACACAATCACTGACTCACTCACAGACACAAAAATCACCGACAGACACACACACACTCACTCACTGACATACACACACAATGATGTAGACACACACACACACTCACTGACACCCACACACTCACTCACAGACACACCCACTGACAGGCATACACAATCACTCAGACACACACACACACATACGCATTCACTGACAGACTCATTCATAGACGCACACTGACAGACGCACATAATAACTCACAGACACACACACAGAAAGACACACTCACAGAAAGACACACACACAATCACTCAGACACACAGGGTCCCTTACAGACACACACTGACAGACACACACACACACACACACACACTCTTACTCACAGACACAAACACTCACTCACAGAAACACACTATTACTCAGACACACACTGACAGACATACACTCACTCACTCACAGACACACACTGACAGACATACACACATTCACTGACAGACACACACACTGACAGATATACACACACACACTGACAGACATACACACACACTGACAGACATACACACACACTGGCAGCCACACACACACACACACTAACGACCAGACACACACAAACACACACACTGACAGCCAGACACACACACACAAACATTTCTCCCCCAGCACTCAGATAAAAAATAAATAAAAAAATTAAATCCACTCAGCCTCCCTACCTTTGGGAGAGCTTGTTGGATTTTTTTTACCTGGGGTCCAGTGGGGCTGCTGGTTGGGCTACTTGGGCAAGGAGGGAGGTAAGGGTGCAGGCAGGCGGTGGCCAGTTGAGGTCCAGGTGGGCGGCGAGGGAACACTGCAGAGTGATGCCGCAAGCTGGAATATGCCATCCGCCTGGAGTTAAGCTAGCCGCTTGCCACCAGGCTAACAAGGCATTTGCCTGGGTATTTGGGGCAGTGTTTTTTGCCGCCCCCTGGAAAATGCTGCACAAGGCAAATTACCGGTTTCCTTGCGGCAAATATATAGCTGGATACAATGAAGTAGAAAATTTAGAACTTGCATGTGACCACCGTCTACTACTCCATAAACATATGTATCAATCCCCTCCACATAAGAAGAGTGCCAAGGGTTATTTACTAAACTGAGAATTGTCGGTAATTCAAAGTGAATTTCAAATTTAAGGCCAAAGTACCCGAACTGGAAAAATTCTCAAACTCATCTATGCTTCCAGTAGGGCTACTGCAAATCCCCTTTAAATTAACAGCAATTCTCACTTTCGTAAATAACTCTGTAAGAGTCATGAGTTACAGTGCAAAAGTAATGCAAAGAAAACATGGATATATATACCATGGGTTACAACTATCTGATGCATTATGAAGAAAAGTAAGCAAATTGACTATGAGTGTCTATACTGCCTATAGGTAACTGTGCAACACCTTCAAAACAGACACAAAACTAACCAAAGTCTAGTATTTTGGAGAGAACATACACAGTAACCTATATGAGTCAGTAAACGTCTGAAAGCTTATTAAATAATATCTTACACTCTCCAAACCAGACCCAAACTACAACTCTAAAAGCAGACAATAAACCATTATAATGCCCTAGCTTAGATGTAACTATTGCATTGAACAAATTCTTTATTAGATGTGCAACTTTACTGATTTCTAATCTAAAATATGAGTGAAAAGGACAAAGTTACAACAAATCAGTTACCCTGCAATACAACACTTTGGAAATTAACTTGAAGGCGGTATTCAATAGTGATATACATAAATCCCTCCTTAAAGGGACACTCCAGGCACCCAGACCACTTCTGCTCATTGGAGTGGTCTGGGTGCCAGCTCTCACTACCCTAAACCCTGCAAGTGTAATTATTGCAGTTTTTTTAAACTGCAATAATTACCTTGCAGGGTTAAGTCCTCCCCTAGTGGCTGTCTATTAGGGGAGCCACTAGAGGGAACTTCCTGCTCTTTAGCACAGGTTTTCTGTGCTAGAGCGTCGCTGGACGTCCTCACGCTGTGTGAGGACCTCCAGCGTCGCTCTATTCCCCATAGGGAAGCATTGAAATTCATTTTCAATGCTTTCCTATGGGGTGCGCTAACGCATTAGGTCTCCTCGGCCAGCGGGCGGGATCAGTCTCGCCCACCGGCCGACGTAAGCAGAAGGAGGAGCAGCGGGGGAGGAGGAAGCAGCGACGTGGGACATGTCGCTGCCTCTGGTAAGTCACTGAAGGGGTTTTCACCCCTTCAGTAACTGGGGATTGGGGGGTGGGAGGGAGAGGGACCCTCCAGTGCCAGGAAAATGGATCGTTTTCCAGGCACTGGAGTTTCCCTTTAAATTTTAAATTAAGTTACATTCTGAGTTTGAACAACTACCAGTTATGTTACTGAAATTTAGTGTAGTATAATTGCCCATCCCATTTCACACCTAATTAATTAATCCTTAGATGTTTAAAGCATTCAATACAGTTGACAACAGGATTTTATTAATTCAACTAAGGAATGCGTAAAATATAAACTACTTGTCTGGATACCTGATCCATCCTGACATCTGTCAAATATTACGTAAACCGTTTCAGGTCTGAGCCTACAGACCTGCCTACATCATTACGCACACTGCTTCACCTTCAGTCCATTTTATTCCAAAATGAAGCAAGCACACATCATTCCAGCAACAGCATTCACTCACTTCTTTGTGGTGTAGGAATCTAATAAATGTAATGAATCTAATGCCTATATATTCTCAGTCTACCTTGGAACCTGTGTCCTGTTGTGGTCTCTAGTCGCCCACCAGTGCATTCATATTGTGTCTTTGATGATCTGTTTTTCCACTTTTGCTTGTTCTCTGATCTTCCCGATATCTCATATCCTGACCTTTGTATCACTATCTTGTTGCTATCTTGTTCTTTACGTTGACCTCTGCCTGAGCATTTTTACTTTTATCTCACACCTTAAGCCCAGCTACCTCTAAGGAATGGTAAATGCTACTGTAACAGAACTATGCTATATGCCTGGACTATTGAAATAACCGAACACAGCTGGAGCCATCCACATATACATTGCATTGCCAGAAAATACACCCGTTCGTATGATTTTATACGAATCCTTTGTGTGCCGAATAGATGGCCGCCATTTTGGGACTTACACGTGTTCGCAGCCATCTTGCGTACGATCAGCGGTGTTTGCCTGTGAACGCATGGAACTAAAATCAGACGCGCAAACAGGCGAACACCGCTGAGACCTCCATGCACCCAGAGCTTCGTACGGAAACTACCGAACGACCGGCCGTTCGGTAGTTATAATTAACTTGGTATGAGGATTCTAGCGATCATGGAGATTTGAATGGATGACAAGAATTTCGTATCTTTTGTTCATGCGAACGGAGACCGACCGCAAGGCCAAAACGTATGGAACTATTTTCGGCTAGTTGGTCTGTGCGGTCGGTCAAAACTTTGAAGCCCCATAACTCCCGAACTGTTCATCCGAATGGGCTGATTTTTAGATATATTGTTCCCCTGAATGAGAGCTATCAAGCGATACCCTGGTTTGGGGGTACATTCAGAACTGGGGTAAAATAATGTATGTTTTAATTATGTTAACTGTTTATCTGAGGGGAGGGGATGTGTGGGTTGTACCCTGTACCTGATTGGTGATTTTATGCCTCCCCCGGGTGTGTTCTTTCTGTACTGAATCCTAATAAAAAGCAGGCTGGGTGTTCCAGTCCTCAGTTCATCTTGACCCTTCAAAACGTAGCCTCGTCTCGTTCTTGGAAGGGGATTATTTGGGAATGTTATTCTGCTCCTGTTACAGCTGAACCTGACTCTCGCTCTGGATATCGTGGATGGGATTACACCAGCTTTACTTCTCCACAGCAACTTGCAGGGAAAAGGATGTCTTCAACGGCAGATACCCTCTCTCTACCTGGGTAGCCGTTACAGCTACCTTCTCTGTTGTCTGACCTAGATGTGAATGTTGGGGCTTCCTACTAATCCTGGCACAATGACACAAGGGTATTTTACCTTGACAAAGGGTTTTACTCGAACCATTTGTACCTCTGACTGTCCTTCAGTAAAGCTCAGCAGCACTTTATTACACCAGCATGATAGCTGTTTTTGTCCGTTGATTCCTTTGTGCTGTCACCACAATTTAAGAGCCATCGCGGAGTAAGGATTTATAGCTGTGCTGAAGTGAATTTTGCTAATTTTTTAAATACTTCAGTGACCTATTTATCTGCATTGACTCTGTGTCAGGATGATTTCTCATAAGTTGAATCATTAAGTGATACAGATGATACAGATGAACCTTTTACAAATGTGTCAGTGGTGTTTGGAACAAAACCACTGACATATTCATAGGAAGGGCACTACTTGCACCATAACCACTACATCAGTCATTCACTACTAACCAATCCCCTATTAAGCTTGGGGACAAAGTCTAACTGTAACCAGGCCTTGGTCAGTTCATTTAATATCTTGGTTTGTGGTAAGATCCTAATCTCTCATAGATGTCATGTATTAAAAAATTATACTGAAAACTTTATCTCAAATGTGCTCCTCTGAACAGAAATAAAGTCAGTTTAGAGCTCCTTGTGAGAAAAAAGATTGTGCTTCAAATGTTAATGTTACTCATGTGACCAAGGCAGTGGCCGAAACATTGGGGTATCTTTGTCTCCAGCCCTAGGTCAGTATACCGTTTCTGAAGGTAACCTTGTTGCACTTTATTTATGTGGACTAAGGTGTATAGATTCTGCACTTTATCTTTATTGCACTTTTGATTGTACATTTATGACATGATACCGTATATACTCGAGTATAAGCATTTTTTTGTGCTGAAAAATCCCCCCTCAGCTTATACTCAAAA